>NC_065443.1:149826211-150426211 GCF_917563875.1 Diabrotica virgifera virgifera | reverse complement strand
ACACCAAATTGTTCTATATGGTCCACATATTATTCAGTAAAAAGTTACACCATTTTGAGCATCCGGTTTGGGGGGAGATGGGGGAGAAGTCGGTAAATTAGTAGTTTTTTTATGTTTTTTCGTCAATATTTCTAAAAATATGCTTTAGCGTAAACGATGTTCTATACAAAAATGTTGTACATCAAATTTAAAACAAAAAAGGTCCTATACATTATTGTTATAAAATCAACGATTCCAGAGTTACGAAAGGTGAAAAGTGGAGGCTTTCGATACTTTTTATATTTTTTTGGCAACTTATAATATTTTTACTCATTGAAAGAAATTTTCTTTAACAGGATTTACTATTTCAATGGCCGATGGTATGTTAGTGATAAGCCCTTGAAGAAACGTCAACCTCACCACCCAAAATCATCATTAATTGCCCAAAAAATATAAAAAGTATCGAAAACGTCCACATTTCACCCTCCGTAACTCTGGAACCGTTGATTTTATAACAATTATGGATAGGACCATTTTTGTTTTAAATTTTATGTAGAACGTTTTTGTATAGAACATTGTTTACGCTTAAACATAGTTGTAGAAATATTGACGAAAAACGTAAAGAAACTGCTAATTTACCGACTTCTCCCCCATTTCCCCCCCAAACCGGGCGCTCAAAATGGTGTAACTTTTTACTGAACAATATGAGGACCATATAGAACAATTTGGTGTTGGAGGAAAACTTTTACTTTGGATGTCTGGGTTAGGCCTTTTTTTGGACCAATTATACTATACTACCTCCGTAACTTTGGAACCCTTCATTTTAGAAGGATTATGTATAGGGCCTTTTTTATTTCAAATTTAATGTAGAACATTTTTGTATACAAGGTTGTTCATGCTAAACCTCATAGTTTTAGAAATATTGACAAAAACCTAAAAAACTACGAATTTACCGACTTTTCCCCCTTCTCCTCCCCAAACCCGACGCTCAAAAAGGTGTGACTTTTTTCTGAACATTATATTGGACCATATAGAACATTTGGTGTTGGAGGATAACTTTCACTTTGGATGTCTGGGTTATGTCATTTTTTGAATCAATTTATCATACTATAAATAATAAAAGAATACTTATAGACAAAATACAATAGGGGGGTCCATGGACCCGTTGACCCCCCCGTATACGCGCCTGTCTCTATGTACATTTTAAGGAGGCAAGTATGCTAAAGCAGTTACTCGAGCGTTATGGAGACTTATTGGGTTGTGAAGATTAAGTCCTAAATAAAAAAAATAAGTTTTCCGGTTAAGTGGGGACTTTCCATTTTTAATTTAATTTTCCATTCCCAACAATCGTTTTTCTAGAATTAGAGCACCATCTATCCATAATTCGAAAAGTTGTCTCGAATAAAAGTTAGGTACTACTTATTTTTACGTAATAAATCCAAATCTGCGATAAAATATGGAGATCCAAATCCAAAATCCAAAATCTATTTAAAATTTTAAATTAACCGAATATCCCACCTCCAGGGGGAGTCGTGATTGCTGACATTCGATAGGTTTTTCAATTAAATACGTGTATTTTTCAGTTTTTCAATCTGATGTTCATTTCGCGAAATATTCGCTTTTTTTGTGAAAATTACTAAATCTGACGATTTCGAATTTTTCTAAGGATAGATTTTTTTCGAACCGCCCTTAACGAACTTTCCTGTATTAAGGCTGTTCCTCACGATTCTGAGCATAGCTAAATTCCAATGTAAAAGTTTAAACAAAATAACGCAAAAACTATGGCAGATATTGAGATAATTATTTTTTTTTATTTGAAAGGTATTAAAAAGTTCTAGTGCACTATTTGCTTATCAATTATTAAATTGTTTAAACAATATGTTTTTTTAACTTTTTTGCTTAAAATTGACGTAAAAAAATTTAAATTTAAATACGGCACTAGAGAATTTTTCCCACTTTCCGAATCTGTTTTTGTTTTTAACATAAAGGGTAACACAAAGCAGCTATTTTGTTTAAACTTTTTTAAAAATCTCAAAGGTTTGCTAAAAGGTATCTCTCTCGGCCGTCATTCTGTCCTTGTTGTCGATATCCAGCCCGCGGCCAGCCAGCAGGTAAAGGAACCCTGTCGGTAGGATTATCAATAATGTTATTACAGGTACAAAAACGAATTAGTGCTTATGAATGGACAAAGATTATTTAGACTTTTGACAAAATTTTTATTATAATTTTTATTTCAAAACACCCTCTAAAGAAACATTACACAATTCTATATTTATAAATGTAATTTCATTTTATCGATCTTGCTCATGATGCTACTCAAATTCTTATAATACATGTTACTTGTATAAACTTTTTCATTATATGTATTATCATGTATAATATGATATGCATAATCCGTTTAGAACGTCTTTCGACGTTATCCGATCCCATTTTTCATTCAATTCGGCTGTTCCATTGATCTTCTTTAAGTTCTTTGGATTTGAAGCTCCTTGAGTTTCTTATTCTTTTCATCCATGTTCTCTTAGGTATTTCTCTCTTCTGTATTCCTGTAGGTGACAATGCAATTACTTGTTTCGGGAGTCTACTGTTTTTCATTCGTTGGACATTTCCGAACCATTTGAGCTGCTTTCGTTGTCTGTCATCCATGACTGTACCTTGTATTCTCATGCGTGCTCTAATTTCTTCATTTCTTATCCTCTCCCGTTTCGAAATTACGGCACTACAGCCCAAATTGAGCCCTGGCCTCCTTTATTTTTTGCCTCCACCCTTGCCTGTCTGTAGCTGCTCTTCTCCATACACGGACTCCTAAAAGGACTTGTGCGTCGCTGTTTACTATGTCTTCCCGGCGCTTTCTTGGCTTTCCAACCGGTCTCTTTCCCAGCATTCTAGCATTCTGTGCTCTTTTTGGTCGCCTAGCCTCTCTTATTCTTATCACATGTCCGGCCCATTGCAATCTTTGTATTCTAATGAAGTCTGACAGGGGTGTTTCCTTATAAAGTTTCAGGACCCAGGTTTCACTTCCATAGCATGTTATTGGTCGAATTAAGGTTTTATAGATTCTCATCCTTGTATTTCGGTGGACACTTTTAGACCGAAATATATGGGAGAGGGCAAAATAAGCTCTGTTTGCCTGCGTTATTCTCTTCCGTATTTCTCCATCTTCTGATCCGTCGGCATATATTCAATTTCTACTCCCAGGTATGTAAACTTTTCAACCGTTTCAATGTCATCTTCATGTATAATGTTTTGTGGGATTATATTTCTTCTCATCTGAGTCATTATTTTTGTTTTTTCTGTGTTAATTTCCAGACGTTAGCGAAGTACTTAGCGTTCGTCTTGTTACATCCATTTCCGCGGCTTCTGTCTTTCTTATATTTCTCTCTGTTAATCGCCTCATTTCACAATCGTATAAAAGCATGCTTTTTACCAGTTTCATAGATATTAAATTATATATTTTCTGTTATTTTCTTGTTCCAGAGAAAGGCATCCTATAGCTTTTTTTGCTTTTCTTTGTTTTGTACAATGAGGAAATTTATGCCGCTTTCCGTTAGCTGGGAACGGGGTATCCATTTATACACATATTAACAATCTTTGTAATCAGTCGAATTAGTTTTTTGGTGCCACATATAAGGAGTTCAGTTCGTCGTCTATTGATTCAATGTAATCACCTTGCTTAGCAGTTTTCTGTTTCCGTGAGAACATATTTTTCATATGTTTTCGTTCTGGTGGGATGTAGAGTAACATTATGTTGTTTTATATGCCATTAGATTAGAGTGAAAACTTAGTCTTTAACATATATTTAATATATTATATTCAATTTTACATTTTCCATATCTTTAACTATCAGTTCATGTTTGTTATTGATTTCATGTATATTTCATGTTCCTAAATTCATTATCCGTTTCAATTCGCCCAGCAGTTATGTAGGCAGAGATTTCAAATTAATTTTAATCATAATTATTATAGGCTATGCTTCATAGACATAATTTTGGGAGCATGTCAGCTGGAACCTGAAAGGAATGTGTGTATTCTACGGCAGAACCCATAGTAGAAGAATCTACAGTCGAAGAAGACTCTAGAGCTATCCATAAACATAAAAACCACAAAGCGCAGGAAACAACACTGTATCTGCAGAATGTTTGAAAAATAGAGGAGACACACATGCCTTTCGTAAGCTGATTTGCCAAACTGGAAAGAAGATCAATTACCAACCTCCTGGAAGGAGAGTGTTATCATTCCGATACACAAAAAGGTGATAAATGATGAGATGGATTGCACAAACTATAGAGGTATAGTTTGTGCTATACCTCTAGGCAGTTAATGGATAAATACTGGGAATGCATCAAGACACTACACCAGCTTTTTATAGATTTTAAGCAGGCATATGATAGTAGTATACGAGTGGAACTGTGGAATGCCATGGTAGAACTAGGAATACCAAAGAAATTGATAAATATCACAAAAGCATATATATGTAGACGGAGTTATGAGTGCTGTAAGAATTGAAGGAAGATAGTCGACATTCTTTACAATCAACGGTAGTCTCAAACAGGGAGATACCTTATCCTCACTTCCCTTCAGTATCGCTTTGGAGCGTATTGTGAGGAAAGCGAGCACAGAAACACTCCTCGCATTATATTACATTATCCTCACATTATATACCTATAACAAAAGTGCTTCGCATTATACTAGCTTTCACCGATTAGGCGATTATATAGATATAGTAGTAGGAAATACAACGATCAGTGTCAAGGAAGAGTTTATTAGACTGAGAAATTCCGCAAAACAATCCGAGGAATAAATGAGGATAAAACAAAATATATAGCTACAACATGAACGGGGCAGCGAGACAGAATAGGGCAAAACGTTACAATGCACCAGAACAACTTTGAAAGGAAAGGGTTCATCAGTTTAAACATTTGGGAGCTACGATCACATCTGATAATAACATTACTCATAAACAATGATTAACAACAAAATACAAAGTGCCAATCGTTGTTGGTTTGCGTTACAAAAAAATATTGAAATTAGATTATGTATCCAGTTGTACGAAAATAAGCATCTACCATTCTGTAATAAGACCTAAATGACGAATGCCTGTGAAACATGGACAATAACAAAACTTAAAAATCGCAAAAAGAAGAATTCTTAGAGGAATATATGTAGCAGTTAAGGATGGCACCAGAGAACTTTAGACAGTGAGAACCAACCAGGAATTGAAAGAATTATATAACCAACCAGATCCTATATAGTTAAAATAATAAAGTCACAAAGACTTATATGTCTAGGATATGTCAAGAGGCAAGAGTATCGTGTCGCCACATTCTCAACATTTCACAAAAATGTATTACATTTCCAAGCCTTAATCAACGTTTAAATTAAGACAGCCAATTTGTCCTTAAAAAAATGACCTAAAAACAAAAGAAAATATAAGACATTATATTTAAAAAAAACCCAACTCAGCAATACCGTGACCTAAAAATATCATGCTGTACGCTGTACCTATCAATTTTGTTTTATTTAAAAATTTGAAATCTAAATTAATATTGTTCTCGAAAATATAACTTTGCACGTTTCTACAATAATTTACAATGTACATTCTAATTACCTACCCATAATCCCACTGAAGAAAAGAATGACCACAAGTTAATCGTTTTATTGTTTAGCTTCTTAACTGCCACCCAGGGGGTGTCCGGTTTGTCTATCGGCTCGATAACAGGTGAACAGAATTTTTGATCTGGGCTTTCTGCACGTAAACGTTTACGTGTAGAGAGAAATTTTTGAGAGAGAGGATATTCACCGTTATGTTTTAGAAGGAATGGCCTTAGGATCCAATATTAGTGGGCATATATTTACAGGGTACAAGGTTTCCCCCTATGTGATTTTCTGACGTGCTCGAGCAACTGCAAAAAATTTCCGCTTGGGCTCTCCTACCATAGAATAGAGTGATCAAATCATAAACTTGAACGAGACACATCCAAAGAGGGGTTGGGCCACATTCCGATACTCTTCAGGGGCCAACATCGAGACGTAATCATTGAAACATGTTCTTTTTAGCTAATTTGAGGCATAAACCTTTTTCAATTTACCTATGAATATGTAATAAATAAAACAAAGATTTTGCAGCTTAAAAAACGGGGCAATCCCGTTTTTACGGTGGTGACCCTATTCTAGAACCTTTCCTACTTAGAACAGCCATCCACTTAAAAAAGTTTTGCTATGATTACTATCAAAGCGAAAAGAACAAAAAAAAGGAAACCAAAAAACAAACCCTTAAAATTCATAATAATCGAAAAAAAAAAATACACGAAAATTACTATTCAAAAAAGTTCGGGTATCTATTAATAGTAGTACCAAAATTGAATCAGTTAAGCTTAAAATCGATTCTGTCTGGCCTAAATCCCTCAAGACGAGCCAAAACGGCTGTTATTATTTCTCACGCTAGTACATCATCAACACCAGCATCTCGCGCAATGGGAGGAGGGTGGGAGGCGGTTCCAATTTTCCATTCATACGAATTCCAGACTATAGCAATAGCACACTAATAATCAGCTGATATGTGTCTCTCTCTTGGCAAGTCTTCGCCGGCATATTTGGTATGCGTGAAATTCCTCGAGAGGACTGGCAACGTTGCCGTTGCTTGTGTGCTTACCCAGACATCTTAGAAAAGGAGCAAGATGCGATTGAATTATGATGAAAAAGATATCGCAAATTGTTAAAAGAGAATTTGAATATGATAAAAATTTTTATTATCTTGTATAATACTAAATTAATTTTTTATTATTATATTATTTTTAATTTACAAAAAATACAAGATCCTTTGTAAAAGGTATATTTAAAAGACCCCAATAAGGGTTACATCACAAAACAAAACGTTTTCGGATTAATAGGTAATCTATCATCAGTGTTAAGCCAATAGCATACATGCGTGAGCCACCAAAGAGTTATGGGTGAAAACCCTTTAAAAGTTTCAAGATCTCAAATGATACTACATATTATTATTATTACAGATGGATGTTGCAAATATATCTGGATATAACCCAGGGACTCTAACCCACGTGGATGTGATATGCAAGGAATGAACCTCCACAAGGAAAGAACCTTCCTTGCATATCACATCCACGTGGGTTAAAGTCCTGTGTAGCCCTGGGTTATATCCATGAATATTTGCAACATTGATCTGTAATAATAATAATATGTAGTATCATTTAAGATCTTGAAACTTTTAAAGGGTTTTCACCCATAACTTTTTGGTGGCTCACGCCTGCATGCTATTGGCATGCACTTATGATGGATTACCTATTAATCCGAAAACGTTTTGTTTTGTGATGTAACCCTTATTGGGGTCTTTTAATATACCTTTTACAAAGGATCTTGTATCCTTTGTGATTTATGGTATACAACCAGCTACAGGAATTTTATTTTCGTCGTGGATTTTTATTTTTAATTTGTATTTTAAAAAGAGGAATCGACAGTCGAAGGTGTCGGTTTCTTTATTCACAAAAGAATTTCCAACAGAATTAGGTCAATAAACCAAATCTCAACAAGAGTGGTCTTCTCAAAGATCACAATAAGATATTATACCCTTGCTAAGATCATTTAAGTGTACTCCCCTACTACAGAACATCCAGACGAAGAAGTCCAAATATTCTACGACTCACAACATTCCATTGAATTCATGATGAACAAGATATCGCAAATTAAAAGAGAATTTGAATTATAGAAATTTTATTAAGGAAGAAATTTTTATATTTTTGTTGAGTGGCGCACACAATATTCCAGCAACAAAAGAGCTGATATAAATATCACGTGGCGTAAGAATGTATTTTCATTTTGTATTGGTGGAAGATTTTATTTGGGCCCATAAATTTTTTGCTAAATTTGAAGTAAAACGCGCCTCAAAAGAGCCTCAAACTGCAAACTTTACCAAAGGTAGGTACTCTTTTGTGGAGCTTTTTACTTCAAATATCGTCTATTAGAGGTAAAACTCACTAACTACACTTTTCAGAAAGTTGAGAAAAATCGATTTAAAGGTACAAATTGTTTTTTAAATTCAGCTGACTCGAATATTGGAATTTTTGTAATACAACTTTAAAGAATACATAAAAACAAATATTTTAAGCCATATTTCGTCACAGGAACTATGATACAACCAATATTACATAAATTTTTGTAATTGATGAGTTTTTCCATGAACACAATTATTGGACATTGATATCCAATTAAAGGTAAAACTCACTAACTACACTTTGTACTTGATGAGTTTTTCCTTGAACACAATTATTGGATATTGAGAAGTTAATGAATTTGTCTCCATAAAATTTCGCTGACTTACAACAAACGAACTATCAGAAATAACAGCCTATTATTTAAAAAATGAACGATAAGTTTCGTTCTTCGAAAATAAATGCAATTCTTTCGGCATTTATGACAGCCACAAAAGTCGCCTGCTTAATCGCAAAATAGACTATGTTAGGTACCCTTTATATAAGCTATCACTGTTGTAAAGAAGTGGCTGTCAGAACAATGCAAGGATATTGAGGAATGTGAGAGAAAGTACGATAGTTTCGGCATGCATAAGAAGTACAAAGAAGAAGACTCATAGTGGAATGGTGAATGATTCAGAAGGCAAGATTATAATAGATTTCAAAGAAAAACTCACAAGATGGAAAGAATACGTAAAAGAACTTTTTGACGAAGAAAGAGAATTAATAACAGTGAAACAAAAAGAAATGAAGGGTTTAAGGATACTTAAACAAGAACTGGAATATGCTTTAAAAAAACACCAAGGATGGTAAGACACCAGGGCCTGATGAAATACCGGTTGAAGTATTAAAACTTATTGATGGAGAAGTGATGAACATGATACTCGAGTTATTTAACAACATATATGATACTGGAATAATACCAAAAGACTGGTTAAGGTCCACATTCATTTTAATACCTAAAAAATCAAATGTAAAAGAGTGCTCGGATTACAGAACGATTGCCTTGATGAGTCATATGCTTAAAGTTTTTCTAAAAATCATTCATAAAAGAATTTTCCGCAAACTTGAAGAAGATATAAGTGAAACACAAATGGGCTTCAGGAACGGCCTTGGTACGAGGGAAGCGCTCTTTGGTGTGGGCGTACTATTTCAACGGTGTTTGGATATCAATCAGGATGTATACGCCTGCTTTATAGACTTTGAGAAGGCCTTCGATAGAGTCCGACACGACCGACTGAGACAACTTCTAATCGAAAAGAACATTGATGAAAAAGATATTAGAATAATAACTAATTTGTATTGGAATCAAACAGCACAAGTCAAGGTAGATGATGAAATGACTGAGGAGATCAAAATATGTAGAGGAGTAAGACAGGGGTGTATTCTGTCTCCTCTTTTGTTTAATTTTTATAGCGAAGTCATATTTAAAGAAGCTCTGTCGGACGTTAGTTGTGGTGTAGTGATCCACGGAAATACAATCAATAATTTGATATACGCTGACGACACAGTGATATTAGCAGACAATCTTACAGATCTGCAACGACTGATGGAACGCACTAACCACTACTGCAACAGCTACGGACTTACATTAAACCTCAGAAAAACTAAATGGATGGTAATAACAAAAGATCCACACGCCAGGAATGATTTGGTTGTCAATAACACGGTTATAGAAAGGGTATCCTCCTATAAATACCTTGGAGCTTGCCTGGATCATACAGGCGATCAAACAAAAGAAATAAGAGCAAGAATAGAAATAGCTAGATCAGCATTTAACAAGATGAAAATATTTCTCTGTAGTCGTGACATAAATCTTGATCTGAGAGTGCGTATGCTGCGGTGTTGTATCTTCTCCACTTTATTATACGGAGTTGAGTCATGGACCATCAAGATGGGCAGCATTAAAAACATTGAAGCTTTTGAGATGTGGTGTTACCGTAGAATGCTACGTGTATCTTGGGTGGACCACATGAGGAATGCCGAAATTTTACGTCGGATCTGAAAAGTATGTGAAGTTGTACTTACTGTTAAAAGAAGAAAGCTTGAATACTTTGGCCATGTTATGAGAGGTGACAAATACTCGCTGCTGAGACTGATCATTCAGGGTAAAATCAGGGGTAAGAGAAGTATCGGTAGGCGCAGAATATCTTGGTTAAGAAATCTGAGGAAATGGTTCGGCTGCAGTCCCATCGACCTATTTAGGGCAGCCGCCAGTAAAATAAGAATAGCTGTGATGATTTCCAACCTCCGATAGGAGACGGACTTGAAGAAGAAGAAGTTGTAAAGAAATTTAAGCTCATATTTTTTTAATAAATCGCTGAACAGATAATACACACAAATATAATGTCCAGTTTCAACACTACAATGTAACACACAAGTCACCTGCTTAATCGCAAAATAGATTATGTTATCTAATGTATTGTTTAAAAGATCACTAAGTACCGATTCGGCATTCCAGATTGTAAGGAAAAATTCACTAAGTGCAATAATAAGTTTTAATGAGTTTTACCCTGAAACCGAAATTCACAATATTGCACTCCAGATTGAAAGGAAAAATTCACTAAGTGCAATAATACGTTTTAATGAGTTTTGTTCTGAAATCGAAATTCACAGTAATGTACTTAGTGAATTGTACCATAAATTATCGTAGCAATTAGAAGGGTTAGAGCTCCAGGTGACTTCTCCAGGGCTGGGCAGTATCGTATTTAGTTCAAATTGATGAAAATGTCAAATTCTCAAAAAAGTGCACTTGGTGAGTTTTACCTCTAATAGGACGATATAGCAAATTCTATGGAAAAATCTTACAAAATAAAACTATAATATTATTTTCCATCAAAATGAAAATACATTCTTGCTCCACATATTCATAACAGCTCTTTTGTAGCTGGAATATTGTGTGCGCCATTCCCTTTTACGGCGTTTAGCGCTTTTTTATTTTTGTACCAGTTTTTCATAAATTAAATGTGTGAACTTGAATGAAATGTTTCTTGATTACACACACGATAAGCGTTATAAATGCCTTTGCCGCATTATCGCACTAATGGGCTAGTGGTAACGACACTAAACTTTTGATAGGGCAATCCAAGTTCATATCCCAGCCATACCAATATTTATTTTTTCAATATGATTCCATCGAAGATGTGTCCATCAAAGCTTTTTTTTCTATTTGGAATAGATTGAAAAGCAATATTGGGGTGCCTGTAAAATGAACTCGGATTGCCCGATAAGTTTAGCGTCCACCACTATAACCTTAAGCGTCGTTTAAACACAACGATAAGTCACAGCAACTAGTTGTGATGACAAGTTGAAACACTGTTTAGACGCTGGGATTCAATGCGATACCACCTTCACCTCCAACTTTGATAAATTGTGCGATGCACCGTTTACACACAATGATAAGTTGCAACAACTCGATTGACCTTGATAAGTTGTTTGATTTATCGCTGTGTTTAAACGACCCTTTATATGTAGACAGAACATTTCGGTAATAATGCTTAAATGTATTATGCTTTGGAGCTCGATAACTTCTAACCGATTTAACCGATTTTAATCACTAAACATGAGTTTGGCAGGTATTTATAGGTAGTGTCTGATACACCCAAGATCGAATATGATATAATATAAAGGATTTAGGATTTAGTGAGCTTAAGAAACCGTTTTTCCCATCGGAAATGGATTTGGTCATACTTATGAGGCCTACAACTTAAAAATTCGAATTTTCCCAAATATGATGTATACATCGTTAGACGCGTCTGGAGTCCTCCTATAAACGCTCAGTTATTGGCGTAATTAGTAGGTGGAAATTTTGAGTAATTGCTGAAAAACCAAAATTTTCAAAGTTCAGTTTCCCAGTTTTTCAACTATACTGACCCGTGTGTATGTCCGATCCTGACCGCACTTAAGAACCATAAAACCACTTGAAAGCTAAACTCAAGCGCTTATGGGCGCTTAAAAGTCACAAAGGACCACCGGTTCTGAATCGGCTCTGACCCCCTCTTGAAACATAAGAAAAAAATTTAGATCGGTGTAACTTTTCCACCCACATACACACATATTACAAACATTTTCCCCTTTTTAAATAGAAATTGGCCCTTAAGTACTAACACCTTAAATCAATGACGTAAACACTAACTAACCGTCTGACAGACGGGTTTAACATTTTAGTGGTAATTTTTGTTTTTGTGAAATATTTTAATGCACAAAAATAACTCGATGAGTTACTGAAAGTATTGATTATCTAAAAAACACAGTACATAATTAATCTAGTTTTTCTGTATTTATTAAAATAAAAAACATTATAACAAGAATGGAAGGATTGTTTGTGTACCTTCTTACTCCCGAAAAAAAGTGTGATAAAATTAAACAAATTAAAGAAACTTAATAAAAATTTATAATCGAGTTAAACAAAGAGTAAAAAAAATGAAAATAAAAAGAAAAAACTCTAACATGAAGTAAAAACCACTTCTATGTAATTGGTATGTTTATTAAAATTTAAAAATCCCAATGGATTGACTAAAATGTGTCCAATTCAGAACGTTTTCAGACCTATCGGTCCATCATCAGTGAATTTGAATACTTGCTAAATAGCCCCAGAACCAAACAATGGTTGAATTTACAATTCGAATTACATTATGTTAAAATAATATTGAACAGGCTAAAAGCCGATGTTAAAAGATATAACCTCCGGGAGCATGGCCTGTTCAATATTAATTTAGCCTGTTTTTTAATTAATTTATTAATTTTAGCCTGTTCAATATTAATTTGACATAATGTAATTAGAATTGTAAATTCAACCATTGTTTGTTCTGGGGCTATTTAGCAAGTATTCAAATTCACTGATGATGGACCGATAGGTCTGAAAACGTTCTGAATTGGACACATTTTAGTCAATCCATTGGGATTTTTAAATTTTAATAAATATACCAATTACATAGAAGTGGTGTTTACTTCATGTTAGAGTTTTTTAACTATATGGTATACAGCCAACCTAGGGAACTTCCCTTTTAGTTGAAAATAAAAAGGTTTTTAAAAAATATTAAAACAAAAAAAAACTGATAGGTACTATAATTAGTACAGTGTAGCAATGGTAGTCAGTGGCAACATTTTCATCACAAATTGATTCCACTTCGCTTATGTCGTCTTCTACCTCATCAAACCATTTGAAAAGAGTTTCCTCAGGGTCTTTATTCCTTTATTTGATGTTTTTTGACGAACTGGGGCACATTATGTGTAATGACGAACTGGGCACAAACACTAACACCCCGTCTATTAGACGGAAATCACACTTTGTGCCTAAATATCTTTCGAATAACAACCTGCCGCAAATTGCCGAATTCAATGCTACTAAAGAACAACCCAACTTGAAAAGTCATAAACGGGTGACCTTCAAAATTTTCTAGGAAGGGAAATATCCCACTTTCGACAAGCAATGCCATCTGAGAGACGGGGTGTTAGTACTTAAGGGTTGAGTAAAATTTCTGAGCTCGGTAACTTTTATAATATTATAATCGAATGATATAACCGATTTTCAAAGTTAGAAATGCGTAGGAAAGGTAATGAATAATGATCAATACTATCAGAAGCCGCAGAGATCGGACATATATATTTTGGGAGTTTTGGGGATGAGAACGAAAAACACATCCCAAATGGAGAGAGCTGTAAAATCCACATCCTTGGACCAAAATTGATGATTGATATATGGATGGGCGAGTCTTTTCCTAAACTTTAAGATGGGATTTGGCTCATTTTACAAAATCGAAAATTTCGTGTATATGTATAAGAATAGTTTCATACTTCTTATTATTGTAAGAGATAGCCGTATGAATTCATCTAAAAAGAGTTTATTTACAATATGTACAATAAAGATTATAAACATTAATACAACAATACTAAAATAACTTAAAAATACAAACCTAAAAAGAGAATCAAGAACATGCTATTTCTTACTCTATGAGTTTTTGACAACTATCAAATAATTATTTACAAATGTCATTCAAACTAAAGTTACAGTCATGCCACCTAAAACTATAAATAACTAAATGTGGTTTTATTGAAAATAAACAAAGTTTTATTTTTACATATGTATTATAGTGTCACATGTAGGGGGTTGTACGTCACTGGCGAGAACTGTCGTTCTCTGGGAAATAAAATTTTTATTATTATATTTTTAATTTGTATTTTAGAAAGAAGAATCGACAATTGGAGGCGTCGGTTTCTTTATTCACAAAAGAATTGCCAACAGAATTATGTCAATAAGCCAAATCTCAACAAGAGTGGTCTACTCAAATATCAAAATAAGCGCAAGAAGTTTTCCTAATATCATTCAAGTATACTCCTCTACTACAGGACATCCATACGAAGAAGTCCAAATATTCTACGATCAAATATTCTGTGTAATAAAGGAAAATCCTGACCACTTCTTAAGAATACGTGGTGATTTCAACGCCAAAATATGCACTAAGGAAGACTCCTCTAAAATAATATTGGGGAATTTTGGAAGCGAGGGCAGAAATGGAGTCAAACAACTGTTAACTTCCCTTTTGGAAAACAATGTCTATCAAATGAACAGCTTCTTTAAAAATAAAAAATATGGAGACATCGGAAAGCAAGCTCTAATGGAAACGCAAGAAACGAAATCGACTATTTCTTAACAAAATTTAAAGACGTAAATGTGTTAAACCAGTTTAGTACAAGCAGTGACCATAGATTTTAAGTGCGAAAATAAAGATATCGACCGAAAACGAAAAATTCAAAATGATAAATAAGAAACAACCAACGAAATGGAGAAAAGCAACTAATATTCAGGAGTTCGAAAAATATATATTTTTTTTCTCTGATTATATAAAAATATATTGATATTAATTGAATGAAATATCTATCAATATGTTGATCAAACAAATAGTCAGTACAATGCAACAGGCTTAAACCAAATATATTCCAAGAAACAAAAAGGCTAAAATCTAGTCAACAGACGAAAACCCTTACGACTAAGGCGACAGATGAAAAGAGATAACAGTATAAGCAAAGAAGCACTAAAAAATAAATAAGAAGATTACAATGACAATAAGAGAAGACATAATAGACTACAAAGTAAAAACAACTAAGTACGCAATAGAGCGCATGAAAATTTTGAGAAGGAGCGTGCAAAAGGGAAAATAGAAATTAACAAACTAAGAAACAGAGCTGGAGAAGAAACTACAAAAATAGAGATGAAATATTAACAATAGTCGAAGAGTTCTACACGGAGCCCTATAGATCAAGAGAGAAAGATAACAATACGGAACCTCCAATTACAGTAAAAACCAGTGGCGGCTCGTGGCCTTAGAGACAGGGTCGGCAAGATTTTTTTGTCTCCTCATATAGGTATACGCTCTGAGCATCGCTGGTGCCGCTCCTAGCGGATTACTAATGCAACTTTCACCGGTAATTTTTAAATTAATTATTTAATTGTTATCGCTTAATATTTACAATGCAAAAAGTAATTAAATTGTAATCGATTTTTTTAAGATTTTGCTAATCATTTTGACGTTCTATTGATGAAATATTAATTTCTTACTTCGGATACTTTCACAATTATCGTGTAGATGGCGCTAATTAATAACTTAATTTATAATTACATATTATGGAACATTAAAAAAACTTAAATTCAGTATTTAAAACGTAAGTATATTTAAGGTAAAAATATATACCACAGCTTTGACCAACTAATATTTTTTATAATTAATGTTTTTAATTTTAATTTTAAATTAATCACTTTGACATTTATGTCAAATTTCCAGTAAACGTTTACAGACTTGTCACTACTGGCGCTCGCGAATTTTTAAATATCCCCTCTACGTACGAGCTCACAGCGTATACGCATTCTCGTATCGCGACATTCTCTCTTGTGTCATAGTGTTTCGACAATACGTTTTAATTATTTTGAGACAAGAGGAATCCCGTGCTTACCAGAGGGACCGCAGACGTTCGGATACAATTAGCGTCTCTTTGCAAAGACAATGACGTCGACTTTGCAAAGTAACAAGACACTTACTCAACACACATACTACACATTACACCTGAGTTAGTGATAAGTTATACAATTACCTACGTGAATAAAGGTTCTAGTTCTAAACCAAGGCCGGAATCAGAGAAAAAAAAAGGAATCCCGTTCATTTGAGGCAGAAGTTAGTGGTAATAAGAGAATTTATGAACAGTTTGTTGTAGTGAATTGCAGTACTTACTATATAAAATTATACATATTTGTAACTTATCCAACTTTCCGAAAATATTTGGATCAGCATAATTTTTAAGTAACTTATACCTAAATAAATATAGGCATTGGAAATTTTTTGGCGAAGGTAACTTTTAAATTTTGAATTATCAAAGAGGTCAAAAATTTGCAAATCTTCAAAATTCGAAAAACGAGTATCTATTTGCGTAGTAGCAGGTATCCAAAATTTCAAAATATACTCGTTTTTCGAGATATGTATCATGCCTTTGTCTTTTTTGGGGTGGTTCGAAAATATCAAGCGAATCCAAAACGTCACTGCGTATATATTGGAAACTTCTAACATTATGAAAATCTCTGAGATTTTGCACCAGCTTTCTTATTTTATTTTTGGAATAAATAATGACAATTGACTGATTTTGAACAACAATGAATATCAAATTGGTTTGGGCAAACACTTTCTTAAAAATATTTAAAAGAATATTAAAAGAGTAATCATTTAATAAAAGTTCTCAAACCGATTGCTTCACGGTTCGAGATATAACCGCTTTCAAAATCGTCGCCTTCGATAATAAAATAAAAAAACTTACAAAAAGCTGTTCACGAAAATCTGCTACAGTGAAAACTAACCGAGATTTAAAATTTTATCGCGTCTGAAAAACTGTTTGCATTTTTTTCGAAACAAATTTTTCTAAAACAGTAGTCCGTTTAGGCGAGCTAAACTGGCAAGAAAAGACGATATTCTTTAATTATTATACACGTATCCTGCAAAAATATATTCATTCTATGCGCATGACAGTGAGTCAATAAAGCTTGTGGTGCAATAGTTTTAACTTTTGCCTGGAGACCATTCAATTCACCGGACATCACGGCAGCGCCGTCGTAAATTTGCCTTACCAATTTATTTTTGATATCCAAAAATTTTAATCTGTCCTTTAAAACACCAAAAATATATTCTGCCTTATTCCTTTAACTGACCTGACCCTTAGGTCTGTAAAACCTAAAAACCTATCATAAATATTACCACGTAACGCCTATCGAACAACAATTGATAGTTGTGAATGACATGATAGTCAGAAGTTTCAACTACTTCTAGCGAAAAGCAAATGGTTTTCAGAATCTCAGATTCAATAACGTTATTCAAAATGTAACTAATTGATTATATTAGTTCATTCTGTACTGTTTTAGACACGCCGCTAAATATCTTCGAATCAGAAAAAAAATTGGAAAATTTAAAATCGTATTTCTTAAACAATTTTATTAGTTCTCTATAATTACTTTGATTTAATGAATGCTCCGATTCATCATGTCCCGTAAATATTAATTCCTGACAACTTAAATAAATTACAATATCAATAAAACGACGTAAAACGGCATGATTATTTTTTACAATTTCTGCCGATGCTCCCAAATGAAACATCGACAGATTTAAATGTGCCGTACCTGCCGCTTAAGCCTACGGAGAGAAATATACGTTTGGTTGCTCTTCGACTCGTATTTCGTTGAGATTTACCGTGTTTTACGTGTAAATCGTCAAGCTCGAGATGAGCTGGGGTCGGCTTGCCGAAAACAGGCAGATGATGGCTCGGATAATTCATTTTTTGAAAAGTCTCTTATGCTCAGGAATCACTTAACGCTCGGATTGGCCGAATCCTTTTAAAGACCATGAATAAAATTCAGTATGTATTGTCTGACAGATTTTTTTATTTCATAGATACAAATCACATCAACACATTAAATTAAATATTAAAAAAAATCTATATCTATAAATGTGTGGGTCGGCACTGCTCACCCTGCCGACCCTGACCGGCCGCCACTGGTAAAAACTGGAACGACGCTATTACGATTCTATTACAAAAAGTATTGTATATATTTGGTATACAATATAATATATTGTGTGCCAAATGTAAATCTTTCATAATTGTACTAATTTTAAAGGGTTTTTACCCACATATTTTGATGACTCAGCATGTTATAATCCTGTTTCAGCACTGATGATGATTTTTTTGGATCTAAAACGTTCTCTTGTTGTGATGTAGCCCTTTTAGGGACTTTTAATAAATATGTACCTTTTATAAAGGATCTTACTAATAAATTTTTTATATGTATTAATATTAATCGCATATATGATCGCAAAATGAAGCAAAGTCTACATTAACTTTGATTTTCTTCAGTTTTGACTGAGCCTTTGCTTCTTCAACTAATTTACTGTACTTAAGTTTAAGTCCACGGTCGTCTTTTATATCTATCAGTTACCCTCTTCATCAGTAGTGAACAAGGCCGTGTCATAAGCCGACTCGATGTATGGATTTCGCACCCAGTCCATTGATGACGTATTGAGGGAGGGAAAATACTTTTTGATATTGTCATTCAGCTTACTAAGACTTTTCAAAAAAAGGTCTGATAGATTTGGTTCTACATTGCAATAATAATATTTTGATATAATTTTAATTCTGTTGTCTGTAGTATCGAGTTCAAGGTCAACAATGGTGTTAGAAAACATTGATGTTTAGGCTCGATGTTGTATTGCCATCGATGGTACGGTTCCGATGTTTAATCGATGGTGAATGGTGACCATAGATGTTTTTCCAACGATGCTCATCTCGAGATGTGAGTGTATTCAAACACTATCGCCACAAGCGGTAATATGTTGAACTAACACACGTCTGTATACGATACTGCTGATACCGCATTCTGTTGGTCGAGTTGAACTATTAAAACAGCAGACAAGCGCAGAACATAAGTTTTATTCAATGAACAATAGTAGGTTAAAGGTTAAAGTTATTATCACGGCGAATTAAAAAAGTAAATACTAGTAAAAAAACGTTACACCAAAATTTCGCGGCACACCTACAGGTACTTCATGCCCTGAAGTCCCTGTAGGCTGGTTCCCAACCAGCCGCGGCACACTGGTTGGGAACCTCTGTGGTACAGGAAATCGTTGTGACTACAGAGAATGTAGGTTTAAATATAAACATCTCGAAAACAAAAATAATGACAAATTTGGTACCAAACCAGAACATCAGTATTGGTGGGCAAGAAATAGAACTCGTAGATAAAAATATAAATACCTAAGACATTGAATTATGTTTGGGAGAGAAATTAGACCCATGAATTGAAGAGAAGAATCGTCTTGTGTGGGCAGCATATGGAAAACTTAGAGAAACTTTTAAAAGTGAGCTGTATCATTGTCATTTAAATCGTCTTATTTATTAACGAAAGTTTTACTTTTAATATTGTTAATACCAAAAATAAAACTTTATCAGAACTAATCTTCTGGTTACACCATTCGTGGCCTTTACAATTTGCAGGCCAACGAATCGCCGGAGCAAAGAAGGACGAGGGAGATCTATCAAGTTGCATCTCACAACTCGCCTGTCCAGAGGTGGGATCACGATGAGTAGAATTATATTTTGCTGACGTCACGTTACCTAGCAACCGTCGATTCTCGCATTGTAAAATTCGTTTTGTGACGTCAGCAAAATAGAATTCTACCGATCGTGATCCCACCACAGCACGGTAAAATTCCAAAAAAGATTAGTTCCCAATACTCAGAATAGGAGTAAAACTAATAAAAATAATAAATAATCACTTCGTTGTGAATCGAAACAAGAGCAGTTTGACTTAAGTTAGTTCAGACTTCAGAGAGCGCCAAAAGTGCTCTAACTAGTTTCAACTCTTGTTAGAGTTTCTTCAGAGAGCTCATATTCGATTCTCTCTGAACACATGTTGCCGCCACGGCATCCATATCATGATAATCTTTCGTTTGTGGGTCGAGGCTGACACAGTGCCGGATTAAGAATCTTGAGGCCCCTAGGCAACCAAAGCTATGAGGCCCCTTAAGAAAAAGTTACTTTTTATGGTTTCAGATTTTTGGTATCTCTAATAATTTTTAAGTTACTTTGAAAAAAAGCATTTTTTTCAAAATAACTTAAGCATAAAATAATTTAGCATTTCAATTAAAAATTCTGCTTTAAAACCAATTTGTTTAAAAAAATAAGCACTTTGAATAATATATGAAAATTACAGATCTGATCATATAAACAGAGGCGGTTGCCACCCCTTTTTAGGGGTGGAAATTATTTTATTAAAAATAACCTCATAAATGGTCAGAAGGATAAATTTTTAGCAAAAAATATGTTATATCAAGTCATCAAAATAAATCAATGCTTTTTGAGTTATTAAAGAACAAGGATTTTAATTGTTAACTTTATACAACAAATGCTTTTTAAATAATATAATTTTCAACCCCCAGGGTAAAATTTTACTTTCGTTTCTTGGCGTATCCTCTATCCTCTAACTCCTCACCAATTTGAATGAAAATCGACGAAATCGGAGGTAATGGTTGTTTTTTACTTTCAGTGACTGCTGATGTATAACAGGAATAAAAATATTGTTATTGCTGTTACGGCCTACTACAATTTTTTCCATTTTTTTATAGTAAAAATTGGTTAAATCCATTGAGTGTATACATCTTTTGTTAACTGGGTAACAATGCATTTAATTTTAAGATTGACTATAAATTATTTTGATTGATTTTTCTTTAATTAGATAATATTGTGACGTCTTATGAAATAATTGTGTCAGATATCTCAATAGATGTTTGACCTTTCCTTAAAGAATAACGCATATTATTTTTATTTCGGGCGTCATTTAAGCCTACAACCATTTATGATGGTGATCGTGCAGTATTATGGGGGGGCCTGGTGAACAACCTTACGGGCGCCTGCGGGATCTTAGTGCCGCCACTGATTCCTCTGACGAAGTAGCGCACAACCGTTACCGGGATTGTATATTAGGCCAGGGTAATAAGACAAAAATATAACCTGTTTGTGACACTTCAACATCGACAGGTAATACCTATAAGAACAAATTGTAACTATTTCCTGCGTAGGGTCTGGCGGCCATTTTTAGTTATAAACAATTTAGTGTCAAGAAACGGCCTTTTTTCCTTTTTTTAAAATCAATAGAAAATATGGTTTTTTTAATATAAACATCTTCGGGAGCATGGACAAAGCTTTAAAATGGCGTATTACAAAGTTTGGTATGCTCATTTATTGTTAATATAATTGCGAAAAAAAGTCGAAATTGCAAAAAAATTAATTTCACAATAATAACTATTATAAAAATTAGCGTACAGCTTTAAAATGTTTGTCAAATGAGGGTTCTTTGGTGCTTAATAAGTGATAAAAAATTTACAGGTGTCAAATGAAAGAGCATGAGCTAGACTTTCAAATTGGTTTAAAAACAGTGAATAAAAAATGCATTTATTAGTAATAAATAATTATGCAAAAGTTTCGTCAATTTTCCTTATAAACTTTTTGAATAACTTTTTTAAAAAAATCTATTTTTTTACTCTGTTTTAGATGCACAACTAATAAGTAATATTATTTATATATAATTGATAAAAAAACCCCCTCCGTGGCTCAGTGGTAAGAGCGCCTGCCTTCGGATCGAAAAAATCCGAAAGGTTGTGGGTTCGAATCTCACCAGGGTCAGAAATTTTTCATTTATTATAAATTAATAAATGAATATAGTTTCTGTCCTTGTGGGATCGGTACTCACCGGAGGGACCGCAGACGTTCGGATACAATTAGCGTCTCTTTGCAAAGACAATGACGTCGACTTTGCAAAGTAACAAGACACTTACTCAACACACACACTACACATGACACTAGGTACCTAACTGTTCAAAATTACCGTACCTACCATGCCAATGGCCATTAGTTGTCGAAGCATTAGCTAAATAAAAAAAAAATTGATAAAAAATTGTACTAATATATATATTGTTATATTTCTATTTGATATGAAAATTAAATTTTGATAATTATAAACAAAATTCAATTTAATATAAAATATTTTCAATTTTCTCAACCACGGGCATATAAATTT
This sequence comes from Diabrotica virgifera virgifera, assembly GCF_917563875.1. NCBI lineage: Eukaryota > Metazoa > Arthropoda > Insecta > Coleoptera > Chrysomelidae > Diabrotica > Diabrotica virgifera. The sequence goes on along the minus strand of NC_065443.1, from coordinate 150,404,143 downwards.
AAAACAACCAGTATACAACAAATTGTTATATGTAATTTTAAGAAGTGATTAGAATAAGCGTACGAAACTCGGAACAATGTGCTTAGAATAAACAAAGTGAATGACGCATACCATTATCGTTTCTTCGCGGAAGGTCGATCATTAGCCTATGCTAAATAAAACTCAGTGAAATAGATAATAGTTCATTATCGTTTTTCGCGGAAGGTTTCGATCATTAGCCTATGCTAAATAAGACTCATTTGAAAGAGAGAATAGGTCATTAAAATTTGTAAATAGTTAGAAAGTATTTTAGAATGGGAATTAAATATTTTCTTTTGAAATCCATTAAGCATATTTAGAAAGATTAAAAATTGGTTTTGAGGAATATTACGAATGAGAGTTGGTGGTGGAAGATTGATTTGTGAATTTGGAAGGGATATTTAGAAAGTAGGGGAATGAATGACAAAGTGAGATCAGAATGTTTTGAGCTGTCGAGAAGTGAAGTCGAGTAGTAGACGGTAGTGTACGGAGAGTGAGAAAGCCGGTAGTTCCGTGAGTGTGGAGTATCTATCGTGGAACGAGAAGTAGGCCAGGTTGAGAGTAAAAGAACCTCCTTGAGCCAAGAGTGTCCCGGTAGCTGATAGCAGTTTCGAAAAAGGTAGAACACAGCATCACGACCGAAGCAGGAACGAGAGCTATTCGAGCTAGTTTTTCAAAGGAGTACATTACTGGAAGCCAGGACGAGGTTTGATCGCAGCCAAGGATAGCAGGAACGGGTTTTGTGTAAGGACATTTTCAGTTCACCAGGAAAAGGTCAGTCTCATTTGTTTGGACATGAATGTATGGGTTTTTTCGTATTAAATTCCACATAAAAATTGAATAACATAATCAATAATATCAGAAAAGCTTCATCAAACTTAAATAGAGTTGTTGCTAATAACTCCTAATAGTTAAATGTTAATAAAAACTTTCAATTGAAAACCAAAAGGAAATAAGATTCCCATTTGTAAATGTTATGTTTAAGAATAATAAGAAATAGCAAATATTAAGCAGTGATTGCTTTTTAAATAAAATAAAAAATATTTTGATTATAATTGTAACCCATATGTGTATTTTTTTTTACTCTTTTCTTTTCTATCCCGATTAGGAACCATTAAGAAATATTTAGAATCCACGAAAGTAAGTAATTAATTTATAATTCGCCCTGAGATTGAAAACATATTGATATGTGATCTGGTTAATTAATTGGATTAGTATTAATACATTGATTAAATTAAGTGACATATAAGAATATTATCTCATATCAATAATCAAGATCACATCAACTGTCGTCCAACGTGGAAAGCATTGTAAAGTATTTCTAGTGGCAAATTTGAAGGATAGAAAGAGTAAAGCCGGTATTTGAGAATTTATATGCCTGTGGTAAAAAGTGAGATACTTACATTTGATAACATAAAATTTTAGATCTCTTTAGGTACAAATTTTACATAACTGATTTAATATTTTATTTTTACGATATTTGCATTTGATATATTTATTGACAATTTATAATATTTGGGTGAGAAAAAGTCGTCTTGGTAACATACTAGTAAAATTTCATATTTGGCGGGGACAGTACTTCTTGAAAACAAATGTCTGTGACAAGAAGCCAAAGCAAAGACAACAAAAAACAAAAAGAACATTCAAATCAAGAGAATAATTCAGACCAAGAAGACATTTTAGACACGACAATCATGGCATCAGAACAGCAAGAATTATCAGGAATAGATAAAATATTACAAATGATGCAACTCCAGTCACAAAGAATGGAACAAAAACTGGATGAAAATCAACGTGAAACGAAACAAGCCATGGAAGAAACATCAAAGAAAATGGATAAAGTGGATCAAAAAATGGATGAAACACAACAAAAATTGGATAAAAAAATGGATGAAACACAACAAAAAATGAAACAAGCAATAGAAGAGAACAACAAGAAAATGGAGGAACGCATAGGAAAGTATGAAAAGGAAGTAAAAGGATGTTTGACAATGATCAAGAACGATATGGGACAACAAGAGACAGAGATTAAAGAAATCAAAAGCAAAATAAAGGAGATAACGAATTGCCAGAAAAAAGAAATGGAAAGTTTGGAAAACAAGTTGCAAAACGCTATTCAAGCAATCAGAGAAGAAATGGAAAGAAAGATTGCGGAAATCAATATTCAACAAAATGTAGGAGAAAGAAGAGAAATGGTTATACATAGCACAGATGACGTGAAGATAAGGTTTGGCGGGGATGTAAGAAGATTACACCCAGTGCCGTTCATAAATAGCCTGAAAAAGAAAATACAGCACATCGGAAATTTCGAAACAGCAAAAGAAACTATCAGAAACCATCTAAAATATGAAGCAAGCCTATGGTTCGATTGCAAAGAAGAAGAATTTGACAGTTGGCAAGAATTTGAACAAAAATTTTTGAATTATTTCTGGGGAAAAGTCCAACAATTGGAAATTAACAAGGAATTGCAAAATGGGAAATACAATGATAGGATGGGTATATCAGAAAGGACATATGCATTACAAATTTACTATAACGCAAAACATTTACAATATAATTACTCATCGGAACAATTAGTCGAACTGATTGCAAGACATTTCGAAGAAACGCTGGAAGACCATATCACATTGCAAAACTACAAAGACATAGATAGTTTATGCCAATTCCTACAAATAAGAGAATTGCGTTTAAGAGAAAGAAAATCAAGAAGGTCGCGAGAAGATTACAGGCCCCGAGAAACACAGGAGTACAGAGATAGAAATGAAAATAGGAGGGACTATACAAGACGAGATTTTAATCCCAGAAGGGAAAACGAAAATAGAGACAACGGAAAAGGAAATTATGAACAAAGAAATAGGCAATGGAATGAGGACAGAAATCGAGAATACCAGAACAGAAACACCACACGCGCAAATCAAGAAAACAGAAATAATGGTAGACAAAATGAACAGGGATATCGAGAAAACCGAAACAGATCCGACAGACCAAGAGAAAATAGAAGAGAGGTAAATAATACCCAGACAGAAGAATATGACGGAGAGAGACATTATGACGAAAATATAAACAACGATGAACAATCGGCGTTTTTTCACGACGGCGCTCACTAAAAACAAAAAATCAAACAGGAATCTTTTGTCAACCCAAGGAGTTTATTAAATTGGCAGGAAACAACGAAAAGAAAAATGGAGTTAATTTAAAATTTGTGGATGGATTTATCAACGAGAAACCAATTAAAATTATGATAGACACTGGATCTGAAATAACATTGGTCAACAGAAAACTAATAGAAGAAGTTAACTTAACAAATTTAATTTACAAAATACCTAGGGTAAATTTAGTGGGCGCAAACAAACGGACATTGGCAACTATAAATGAAGGCATACGAGTAATGGTACGACTGGGTAAGAAGATGTATGCACTACAATGTGTAATAATGCCAAACATGTCACATGACATGATAGTAGGAGTTGACGAATTGGCAGAAAAACATGTAGTGATAGATTTTAAAAATAATACGATGAATCTAACAGAAGAAAAAGAAGAAGAACAGGACAAGGAACAGGAGAAACAAAATACGGACGAATCAGGTAAAGAACAAACAGTGGAAATGAATTTGACAACGAAGCAAGGACAAAGAAGAAAAGGGAGAAAAAGTCAGAAAAAGACAAAAGAGAATGAAACCTGTGGCTCCTCAAAAGAAGAGTTGAGCCCAGAAGAAGAAAATTTGAGAGTATCAGAAACAAAGGAAACCTGGGATTCCGCAAAAGAAGAGACGAGCTCAGGAGAAGAAGAAATAAAGCAAAAAAATGAAAGCAAAAAAGATATGATCGAAACAGTGGCATTTGAAGAGGAGGCATATGAAAACGAGGATGCAGAATACACGATAAAAGTATGTGAAAAATCTGAGGGAAAAGACAGAAGATTAATATGGGAAAAAGGGAAAGACAACATAATAGCCGACACTCTAACACAGGATGAGGACACTGAAAATAAGGAAACAATTACTCTACAGGTGGGACTAATTAGGGTAATACAAGAAGAAGGGGTATAAGACGTAGATTAAAGTAAGGAAATATACAGGGAGTTGGTTTTGCCTCGAGAAAATTTATTTAAAAATGCAGATAAATTTTATCGAATACAAGGCGGGGATTTGTTATATTTCTATTTGATATGAAAATTAAATTTTGATAATTATAAACAAAATTCAATTTAATATAAAATATTTTCAATTTTCTCAACCACGGGCATATAAATTTAAAACAACCTGTATACAACAAATTGTTATATGTAATTTTAAGAAGTGATTAGAATAAGCGTACGAAACTCGGAACAATGTGCTTAGAATAAACAAAGTGAATGACGCATACCATTATCGTTTCTTCGCGGAAGGTCGATCATTAGCCTATGCTAAATAAAACTCAGTGAAATAGATGATAGTTCATTATCGTTTTTCGCGGAAGGTTTCGATCATTAGCCTATGCTAAATAAGACTCATTTGAAAGAGAGAATAGGTCATTAAAATTTGTAAATAGTTAGAAAGTATTTTAGAATGGGAATTAAATATTTTCTTTTGAAATCCATTAAGCATATTTAGAAAGATTAAAAATTGGTTTTGAGGAATATTACGAATGAGAGTTGGTGGTGGAAGATTGATTTGTGAATTTGGAAGGGATATTTAGAAAGTAGGGGAATGAATGACAAAGTGAGATCAGAATGTTTTGAGCTGTCGAGAAGTGAAGTCGAGTAGTAGACGGTAGTGTACGGAGAGTGAGAAAGCCGGTAGTTCCGTGAGTGTGGAGTATCTATCGTGGAACGAGAAGTAGGCCAGGTTGAGAGTAAAAGAACCTCCTTGAGCCAAGAGTGTCCCGGTAGCTGCAGGCCCGTTTTTAGGGTCTTTGGCGCTATGGGCACCATTTTGACAAGCGCCCCCCCCCCCCTCCCAACCACCAAATATACGCCAACACAACCCGGCCACTAGCGCCATATTTCGAAATAGATTTCCGCTTTTTCTTGTACTTTTTTTCTTATTTGCCAGTTTTGGTTCGGGGGGGATCTAACCCCTATTCTCTTTACAAATAGAGAATATTCCATTATCCACCACCTATGGACCCGCCGTGTCCCGGACTGGCAACCGGCAACCGTAAAACAAAACAAAACCGTTATTGACGCTTAAACAATAACAGATTAGCATAATAATCAATAGGTTTTGTTACTACGGTATCACGGACCACCCTCCCACCCTTATTATTATAATTGTAATTATTATTCTACTATATACACTGTACTCTGCCTTTATAACATTACATCTTGATATACTAGTTCAATATTAATAATAACATCACACTTTCATGTTATATTATCTTTGTTGTAAGTTCATCAGTTCATCGGTTTCTATTTACATTGGTTTCTTCCGCATTTTCAAGTTTGAAAATGTGGAAATCAGTTTATCACAGTCAAGTTTCAAGGTTATGTCACTTTGAGTGCACAGTAACATCAAGCTGTTTAGCTTTTCATCTGCAATTGTACTTCTATTTTCTGACTTGATTTTCTTCAAGGCCGAAAAACTCCTCTCTGCCGAACAGTTTGTAACTGGCAGAGTCAAATACACCCTAATGGCTACTTCCAAATTCGGAAATGTGCTTGTTAAACTATTTTCTTTGATGTATGAGTAGCAGTCTCTTATTCTCTTCAGTTTCTCAGCCTTCATGTACATTTGAAAGTGATGACACTCTTGTACGAAGTCATTTTCGCAAATGTCATTGGAGTAGTACTGAGCAACCTTTTTAGCTTGTTCCACTAGATCTTCATACTTCTTCTCGTGAAGTTGACTGAATATTTCAAATCTTTTACTTAGATTTTCGTAACTATTTTTCCGGCTACTGAGCTGCACTACTAGATGGTCGAAAATGGGTTTGAAAACTCCAGTTCTATATCTTGTTCTAGGATCCATTTTCTCAAACTGTTCATCCCTTTGTTCATCAAAAAACATGGTACGTTTTCTTGCTCTGTCATAAGAAGGGGTACTTAAATTAGCCATTTTCAAAGCTTCAGCTTCAAAGTCATCAAATTTTTCACTTTTCTCGTTTAAGAACAACGATAAAGACTCAAGCTCTTTTGTAGCACCAAGTAGGTCTAATTCTTCTGTTTGCAACGTTTTGCTAACTTTGTCCACTCTTTGCAAGATATCATTCCAAATTACAATTAAAAGAACTGTTTGGAAATTCTCCAAGGTTTTAACAAACCCTTCTGCTGTCAGCCGTGTGTCTGGTGTTTGTGTTTTATCCTTAATCAAATCTTCAAGGGCAGCTTTGATTTCTTTATGGCTGGTAACCAAAGCAAGTAGTGCGTCGGACCTGGCTGACCACCTAGTGTCACTCATGGATTTTAACATCAGAGTTTTCTTTTCTTTTTGTGGTTTTCCATCATTGCTCTTCCCTATTAATGCTTTTAGGACATTCCATCTATGCGTAGATGCTGAAAAAAAATTGAAGAGGTTTTGAACAAAGTTGAAAAAGATTACAACCTCCACACAAGCCTTTTCGGCCGCATAGCTGCCTACAAGATTAAGGGAATGTGCGACGCACGGAACATAATCTGCAAGGTGGTTTATTCGTTTAATCCTTGACTGTAATCCACTGTAAGGGCCCGACATGTTTGATGCATTGTCATAACTTTGGCCACGACAATTTCGAATGTCCAGTTTCAGATCTTGAAGAGACAAAAGGATTGCCTCTTCAAGACCTTCAGACTTGTGCGATATACGTGGCAAGAGTTTTACAAGCCGCTCTGTGGCACAAGCATCTTTTAGGGACACATACCGTAAAACTACCGCCAGCTGGTCACTATGTGACGCATCAGGTGTCGAATCAACAACCAGGGCAAAATATCGTGCTTGATTAATCTCATCAATTATTGTACGAAGCACCTCGTTGCTCATGACGGTAATAAATTCATTGCATACGTCTGATGACAAGTATGATACATTTCCTTTACCCTTATTGCCGTATTTAGTGAAATGTTGTGCTAAGAATGGATCAAACTCACTAATTAGCTCAAGGCATCCTAAATAAAGGCCATTGGAAGTTGAACCTAATTCTTGATTGTCACCTCGAAACGGAAGTCCTCTAGATGCCAAAAATTTTACAACTGTCACTATTCTAGTTAGAACGTCTCTCCAATACTTCACCTCTTGTTGATGCTGTGAAGAGACCAAGGACTCTACGGAAAGAGACTTTTTTCTTGAAATTAATTTAAGGACATTAATCCTGTGGTCATTTGATTGTTCGTGTGACTTGGCTAAAGTTAATGAATGTTTCCAGTCACAGAAACCTTCACAAAAAGAAGTTCTTTTATTTTCTGGTTGAAAGAGAAGACATGGAATGCAAAATACACAACCAGTGGATTTTGAATACAAAAGCCAATCTCTTCTAAAACGTTCTCCGTTCGGGATTTCGCCTGAAAACAAATTTACTGAAAGCTTACGGTTTTTTTAACATCATTTTTATAGTACCGTTCTGACTTTGAAAAATCTGCTTGCAAATCTTGCTTGACATTTGAATTGATTATTTGAAGAACTTGTTCATCGTTTTTTGTGTCCCAAGTGGCCGGATCATCTAGTGTAAAATCAAAACTATTTCTAGAATATGGGTTTAGTGGTTCTACGGTAACCTGCTTAGGCCTACTAGGCGAATGATGTGTACGAGATGTGGTGGATGGTAAGGATAGTTCAGAAGCTGAACAAAAATTCTGATCATTTGAAGCTGGATTTATGTTATCTGAACATGATGAGGCCTAAGCTTCATTTTGAGGCAAGCTTTTTTGAGTGTCAACATTTTTGTCATTAGAATTATGTTGACTCGTATGAACATCAGATACAACGTTAAAGAAATTACTTATTCTAGGAACCTTTTTTAGGAAGATCGCCTCTTGCGCTATTCTCTGATTTGCACGTTTACGGAATTCAGCGCCACTAGGTTTCTTTTTCTCACTCATAGTAGCCTACTACACTCACTAGTCACCAATCACATCAAAAAAGAAGCAGCGAAGCGCTCGACTGAAAGAACTGATGCACGTAAACAAACAGCGCAACCGTGGAAAGACCACGCCACAATAGACTGTCCAGTGTCTAATACCTGACTGTGGAGTCAAGAGACAAAAGGGATGTTGTGGTGAGGATGGTGGGGGGAGGCGGGCGGACTAAAAATAGACACATGTAGAGCGGCGCGCTTCCGCTTTGTTCCGTCGTCTAGGACCGGCGCGGGCGCGGCGTTGAGGTCGGGTTGTGGTGGTGTATTTTACGCTGATACCCTCCCAATGATTAAATCGCTATTCGTAGTTTTTGTTTACAATTTGCCGCGATCTCCAGAAAATATTTGTTTATTTTAAACTATTATTAAAATTTTTATTTTTTTTATTATTTTTTTTCTTGCGCCCTCTTGGCGCCCCCAGGCTCGTGCGCCCCTGGGCACGTGCCCAGCGTGCCCATTTATAGAATCGGGCCTGGGTAGCTGATAGCAGTTTCGAAAAAGGTAGAACACAGCATCACGACCGAAGCAGGAACGAGAGCTATTCGAGCTAGTTTTTCAAAGGAGTACATTACTGGAAGCCAGGACGAGGTTTGATCGCAGCCAAGGATAGCAGGAACGGGTTTTGTGTAAGGACATTTTCAGTTCACCAGGAAAAGGTCAGTCTCATTTGTTTGGACATGAATGTATGGGTTTTTTCGTATTAAATTCCACATAAAAATTGAATAACATAATCAATAATATCAGAAAAGCTTCATCAAACTTAAATAGAGTTGTTGCTAATAACTCCTAATAGTTAAATGTTAATAAAAACTTTCAATTGAAAACCAAAAGGAAATAAGATTCCCATTTGTAAATGTTATGTTTAAGAATAATAAGAAATAGCAAATATTAAGCAGTGATTGCTTTTTAAATAAAATAAAAAATATTTTGATTATAATTGTAACCCATATGTGTATTTTTTTACTCTTTTCTTTTCTATCCCGATTAGGAACCATTAAGAAATATTTAGAATCCACGAAAGTAAGTAATTAATTTATAATTCGCCCTGAGATTGAAAACATATTGATATGTGATCTGGTTAATTAATTGGATTAGTATTAATACATTGATTAAATTAAGTGACATATAAGAATATTATCTCATATCAATAATCAAGATCACATCAATATATATAACTTATTCTATAAAAAAAATAAAAAGTTTATAAGGAAAGATTGATGATACTTTTGCATAATTATTTATTACTAATAAATGCATTTTTATTTAGTTTTTTTGAACTAAGTGGAAAATATAGCTCATGCTCTTTCATTGCGGATTGGTTTTAACATAATTTTTTTTCTGACATGTTATTGCAAAAAATGCTCTCTGGGATAAACAATTTGAATAAAATTTAAACAATCGAATGAATCGCTTTGAAATTTTTGTCACATATTAAGCACCAAAGAACCCTCATTTGACAATAATTTCAAAGCTGTACATTCATTTTTACAATAGTTATGCGAAATTAATTTTTTTTGCAATTTAGACCTTTTTCGCAATTATATTAACCTTTGTAATAATCCATTAGTATATCAAACTTTGAGTATCAATTGAGTGTATCAAACTTTGTAATAATCTATTTTAAAGCTTTTTCCATACTCTCGAAGATGTTTGTACTAAAAACCCATAAGTTTTACTGTTTTCAATTGATTTGAAAAAAAGGAAAAATGCTGTTTTTGACACTAAATTGTTTATAAATAAAAATGTCTACCAGATCCTACGCAGGAAACAGTTACAATTTGCTCTTAGAAGCATTACTTGTCGAAAAAGCGCTTCAGTGTCCTTGCTCTTGAAGTGTCATGGAAAAAACCTTAGGTATTACCCTGGACTATATACATTTTATTGAAAATATCTTACCTGGTTTAGTGGTTTAAATATTGTAGAGATCAAAACAAATGCTTAAATTCCAATATTATACCAAGCACAACAGATAAATACACTAAGTCAAAAATTAAGCTATCGGGTGATCACTTAAAAGTGCCCTGGCACTGCTTTAAAATGAAGAGTTATTAGAATAAAATATTAATCAATCTGATGTGCAAATTTATAAAATCAACTATTGCACCTAACTACACGATAACAATTATTATTCTCTTCCAAAGAACAAAACCAAACTAAGAAAAGATGACTTCGATATAAATATTAGATTGAAAGAACCATCGATGTTTAAATAAAACCACCCAACGCCAATAATATTAAGTTTTAGTGTAGATATGCAATAGAATTACAAAACTTCATAAAATGTACGTGACAAATGTCCAAATTCAAATAAATTTATTATGGTTGATATAAATCCCCCATTACCCCATTGTAGGTACTTATATTGCTAAAATGTTGTATTTACTAGGTTACCTGAAATGTCTTTCAACAGTTTAGGTATAAAAATATTTTAGTAGGTATTTACTCAAAACAGATACAACTCGTAGAAACATATTGTTTAGATTATATTGTCAGTTGGGTAAAGGTAAAAATTTGGCAAATTTTTATATTTTAACAATTTTATAGTTTTCGTTTTGGGCCCTGCGAGGGCTGCGAGGCCCCCTTTGGGGTCGAGGCCCCTAGACAACTGCCTACTTTGCCTAATGGTTAATCCAGCACTGCTGACAGCCATAATTTTAGTTGTTTAGATGACAGAATCAAATATGTGCTCTCTGAAGAAACTCTAACAAGAGTTAAAACTAGTTAGAGCACTTTTGGAGCTCTCTGAACTAACTAAACAAAATCTGCTCTTGTTTAGATTCACAACGAAATGATTCTTATTTATTTTCATTCTCCATTTATTCATTTAATTTCATTTATCCTTTTTTGTTTCCATCAATATATTGATGCAGTTTAACTTATTTGTTTTCTATTTTTTCTGTTCATTACTTCTGTTCATAACTCCTATTTAGTTTTTCTCTGATAATTTCATTAACCCTTTCCTATTTTATTGTTCTGACAATTTTTTGGAGTTGTCCTTCATTTCTATTCCATTATAGTTTGCGTGTTTACTTTTTTGTAAAACCTAGATTGCATTGATACAGAATATTGTCGGTACTTTTTTTTTTTTTTTTTTTTTTTGGCTTTAAGGTAAAACCCACACAGCCAGATACAAATTTTGTAATAAAAGAGAGGGCAAGGATTTGACACAAGGATTACACTCTTCTCGCCCAGGGGCCGATCAGGGCATTTTATAAACAATCAAAGGTAGGCCTCGGATAGATAAGGTACATATACATTAAGGAAAGACATAAGGTAGCAGCAAAAGGTATTATTAAATTTGTATTTTTGTTATTCTGACGAAATACAACAGACAATCGTAAATTTCTTTTCTGTTTAAAGCAAGAAGATACATTATGTTATATGGGCTGTCAATGTTCAATTTTAGAAGTTTTCTGAACAGCTCATTGGATTGAGCCCTATATTTTTGGCAATCAAAAAATATGTGGTCCAGGTCACCGATTTTATTACAAAATTCACAAAGATCACTCTCAAGTATTTTGATTTTATGTAAGTGTGCTGGATAACACGCATGACCAAACTTCATTCTACTAATAGTGGTTATGCTTTTGCGATTGTAATCGAACTTATTGTACCAAGGTTTTTTCCTCAATTTGGTTTCTATTCTGGTGTAACGTGTTGGATTTGTAAATGTGTATTCTTGCCACAAGTAGGACCATTTTCTCATCATTTTATGTTTTGATATGTTTATTTGTTCATCCGTAGTTAATTGGCAATTTATCTGTTCCCCCATTTCTATGCTTTCTTTGGCAATTTTGTCTGCAATTTCATTGTTTGTTATTCCTACGTGTGGTAGGTACTTCATTGTCGGTACTTCAATGGCATTATGTAGGTATGTACTTTCACAGATTAACCCAACATGTTGGGTTAATCTGTGGTACTTTCATTTTATTTTTAATTGATTTTAAATCAATTTATCTTTCTTAGATAATCCAATAAGATGTAAATTGGAGCTGAATGGTCAGATAATAGGACAACTGATGGAGTTTAAATATCTAGGCATCACACTATCGAACTACGGAAAGTTCGAAACAGAAGTGGAAGATCAAGTGAATAGAGCAAACAGAAATAAAAATATCGGAAAAGAAATGAAAGGCACAGTTTACAAAACAGTCATTAGACCAATAATGACATACGCGGCATAAACACGACCTGACACAGTGACACAGAGAGAACAAAAAGATTACTCGAAACAGCGAAGATGAAAACCCTTCGAAAAATCGATGGTAAGACACCATGGACAGAGCTAGAAGTTCAGATATACGACGGAAATGCAAGGTGGAGAACATTAATACTTAACTGGGTAAAAAACAGAAGAGTAGAATGGAATGACCATACAATACGAATGACAACAAATAGAGCAATAAGGACAGCGAGGGATGGTTCCCCAATAGGGTGACGATCAGTGGGAGGACAACGAAAAAGATGGAACGACAACTTACTGGAGGCACATTGAAAAAACAGAGAGTTATGTATACAAAAAGAAGAAGAAGACTCATCCACATAAAAAATAAAGGGTTTTAGTTAATTTAGTAAGAACATTTAAAGCGCAATGTCGTGCCATAGTTCGTAGGTATGCAATCCAGCAGAAGTACGTATTTTCCTTAATTCGATGATATCTACAATGTTAAGCAATTGATACGACGATATATGTGTATTAAGTTAAACAAAACACCGATATGCAAATTAAAATTCCTGATTACCGATCGCTGTGTGGTGTGGCTGTGGTATTTTTGTAAATTACATTATGTACGTATGTTACCTTAACAACTGAATTAAATGCAACGATTCGTTGCAATTTAGTTAACATGTATAGGATGTGGTTGAATCATTATAAAGTTGTAAAAGTCGTAGCTGCGTATTATAGTCCATTCTCTCACGGTAAAATATTGGAAAACCTCCAAATTTTAAAAAAACCGCTTGGAATGACATGAAATTTGGGATCCACGTTGCTAACATGTCAAAGAAAAAAAGTTATATTGTGCCGACGTGTGTTTTTGCGCCGAAGGTGAGTTTGACCCCTTCTTGGGGGTGAAAAAATATACTTTCAAAATAGGCCCGAAAGTGGTATGGATAAACTGGCTAATTCTAAGCAACTTTAATTCTGTAGAGTTGTTTCACTAAGTCAATACTTTCGAGTTATTTACTAGTGAATATAACAAAAAAAAACACGTTTTCAGACAGTTTTTTGCAAATAGCTCAAAAAGTAAGCATTTTATCGAAAAAAATATTCTTAGCAAAAATATAGCTTATTAAAAAGTGAAGAATAGACGGTCTATGTACGAAATCTGTAGACCCAGTAGAAGCAGAATTGTAGCTAATGAAAAGTAGGTTCTTGTTCGTCAAATTCCAAATCGAATACATATTTCAACGTGAAATAACCAAAAAATCAAGCATTTTTCGGATCAATTTTATTTCATCTCATTTCAAGAAAGTTTTATTTTTGTTCTTTTAAAAGTTTCTATCACCAAAGGTAAGTAAGTTACGCGCAAAATAATTTTGATCCCTTTTATTTGAAAAAAAAAATCATGAAAATCACCCCCTAATTGGCATCCCAAATGATATTAATCGTTACCGCTTCACAAGTTACTTTACAATGTATTGCTTATAATATGATATGTAAGTTTCATCGGGTTAAAGTGCTTATTTAAAAAAAAACCTTAGGTAAAAGTGCTTGAATCACGAGTGTATATAAATTTCGAACATCCATATATATCTTTGTCTTACAGAAAAACGAAAATCTACCGTATTCATAAAAGCAAAACCTACATTTTTACTCCTTGAGATTTTTGGCATCACTAATAATTTTTAAGTTAATTTGAAAAAAACAAATTTTTTTCAAAATTAAAAAAAAAATTTGTTCTAAAACCAATTTGTTTATCAAAAATGAGCACTTTGAACTAATGAAACTTACTGATCGTATAAACAATACATAAGTAAAGTAACTTTGAAGCGGTAACGATTAATTTCATTTGGGATGCTAATTAGGGGGTGATTTTTACGATTTATTTTTACCAAAAAAAAAGGTACCAACTTTATTTTGAGCGTGTCAGACTTACTTTTGATGACAGAAACTTTTTAAAAAACAAAAATAAAGCTTTTTCTAAACACTTGAAATAAGTTGTAATTACTTTTCTCCGAAAAGTGCCTGTTTTGTTGGTTATATCACATTGAAATATTCGATTTAAAATTTGACGAATAAGAAACTATTTGTATGTGCTGCAACTCTGCCTCTACTTGGTTTAAAGACTTCATATATACACCATTTTTTTCACTTTTTTATAAGCTATAATTTTGCTAAAAATGTTTTTTTTCGATAGAACACCTACTTTTTGAGTTCTTTGCTAAAAACCGTCTAAAAACGTGTTTTTTTTTGTTGAAAAATGAACATATTCACGCGCATAAAACTCGAGAATTATTGACATATTGAAAAAGCTATATGGAACAAAAGTTGATTAGAATTAGTTAATTTGTCCATTTCCGGACTTATCTTGAACATATATTTTTTCACCCCCCGAGTAGGGGTGAAACTCACCGTAGGGCAAGAACACACATCGGCACAATATCACTTTTTTTCTTTGGCATGTTAGCCATGTTTATATTGTTTATCTCAAATTTCATATCAATCCAAGCGATTCTTTAAAATTTACAGCAAAAACCGTGAGTAAATGGACTATTAATATTGTTATTTTTAAAAGTAGGTTTTATACTGTTAAATTACTATATATAAAATAAAGTATATATAATAATGAAAGGAAGGATGTTTATTAGAATTTAATTATAAAATTATTCTCTAAGCACAAATAATAGACTGTTTGAAGGTTATAACACCTATCTCATAAATCCCCGACAAACTTATAAAATAAAACATATTTATTGTAAAAATAAACAAGTAATTTGACTGCCTAAGTTCTAGGTTTTCATCTAACATGACCGGAATTAAAAAATGAAGTCGATATTTGAACCCTTCGTGTAACTTTGCGTCGATTGATATACAAACTCATTAATTTTGAGTCATTTTTGCTAAACTTCCGATCGTAACTTTTTAACCGAAAATGATATAAAAATCGGAAGTGTATTAGTCCAGGAACCGAAGCTTTTCACCTCGCAATTTTTTCAGAATGAATCGATTTGCTTGAAAATTTGAGAATAAGTAGTGAATAGCCCAAGGATCAAAATCTATATTATGATGCCAAAAGGCGCTTTTACCATGGTGGTGGTTGCCACCCCATCTCGGGGGTGGAAATTTTTACCAATTGTACTCATTTAAGATTCACTCAATTTTTGCCGTAGAAAAAAATTTTTTCAAACCAAGTTCTTGGGAATTAAATAACCTACAATTTCATTATTAAACATTTTTTCGTATCTCTGATGCTAATCTTTCTATTCTGAAGAAAATGGCATTTTTTACCAAACTACAAAAAATCGTTATTCGCTTTTAACTCTAGTTTTTTTAAAACTTATTACTTTAAGCCACTCAAACTTCTAGAATCTATTAATAATACATAAATAAAGAAGAATCAATAAGGCCAATGACTAAAAACACCGCTATCTTACATTATTATGCTTCCAATTTGATTTCTCCTTTTTTTTTTTTCAAAAAAATATATTGATTTTTGAACCGTAACTAATTTATTTTTTATCTTAGAAAGTTTGGTAAAAAAGAATTTTTTAGGTTTTTACAAGATCTTATTATTATTAAATCTTAATATTAATATTATTATTAAATCTTTCAAAAATCCTCAGTCGCAAAAAGAGGTGACTTTGAAAGGGTTGGTAAAGATGGTTTTTGCATGTTATTACAAGTTTTAATTGTCAATAGTTCACTGAATTTTTGCCGCATAAAAATTTTTTGCAAACCGGGCTATTGGGAATAAGCCACAATTTCATTATTAAACATGTTTTCGTATCTCTGATGCTAATCTTTCTATTCTGAAGAAAAAGCCATTCTTTTTAAAACTACACAAATTCGTTATTCGCTTTTAACTCCATTTTTTTTTAAAACCAATAATTCTAGGCCGGTTAAACTTCTAGAACCTATTAATAATACATAAATAAAGAAGACCAAATAAGGTCAATGATTAATTTTAATTAGGGTGGTGATTAGGGCGGTTGCTTCCGATCAGTTTTTCGCTAAAAAAAATAGGGACTGACATTCTTTTCAGTATAAGTCACTTAATTTTTGAGTTAGAGACTTTTTTCTATTTCTGGAGATAGATATTTTTAAATACTTTAAATTAGTTTAAACAAGTTATCCTCCAAAAATGCATAGTTTTCCCGTCCTTCGACTTTGAAACTACAATATTTAGCATTTGACGAAGAAGAGCTAGCATATAATGAAGTATAGCTCGATTGCTATTGGTTTAAAAGAAAATTTAGAAGAACGATTTTGTTTATTTTTTCAAAAGGTACATTTTTGTTAGGTAAAGTTGTTTTGATACAACGAAAACTTTTGGAGTTATTAGCAGAAAACTTATTAAAAACATTGATTTTTTCGATATAAAACTAACACTTTCGATAGCGAATAAATCTAAAAATATTAATTTTATGACAAAAATACATAGAACGTTTTTTACTTAAAATGAATGTTTTTACCAACTTTTGTGGTCAAAATATAATGAAAAATTTCCACCCCCCAGATGGGGTGGCAACCACCCCCATGGAAAAAGCGCCTTTCGGCATCATATAGATTATGATCCTTGAACTATCCACTACTTATTCTCAAATTTTCAAGTAGATCGATCCATTCTGTAAAAATTGCGAGGTTTTGTTCTATTTTAAGCTTCATTACTTGGACTATATATATTTATTCTCATCTCGCTAGAGCGCGTCTCATATCGCTTGTACTATTTCGGCGACTTTCAAACAGTACCAAAGAACAGTGGCGGCTTGTCCTATGAGGTAGTGCCTCATCAGTACATTAATCGACTATTTACGTTATTTCGTTGTTTTATAATCAGTTTTTTAAATATAATTTAGCTTTTTGAAATTTCCCAAATACCTTTATTTTTATGAAAAAAATTAAAATCGGTACGGCCCTGACTCTTTATCTTTTTACCCGTCTTCCACGTGCCAGTATTATATGCATCTATGCATCATGCATCTCATTCCAACTTTCTCAAATCATTACAGTTGAATCTAGCCTCACACCATCTGCAACAGTATGGGACAACGCCAACAGTAAAACCGGCAAAATTTGAAAAATGTGCCACCGATTCTAGGAACAAAATTCATCCATCCTTGAGGCTTGCCTCGGGCTCCGTGGAACGGAATAGGAATAGCCGAACGGCCTCAGGCTCCGCGGAACAGAATAGGAATAGCCGAACTAAACCGACTACAAGCACCAAGTCGATTGCAGATCATAGCTTTCTATGCATAAGCGGTATATACGAATGGTATATTTTAGAAGTTTATGGATATGTATTTAAAACATTGTTCATTTTAAATCATTGTTCATTATCGCCTAATATATTGTTCTAAAGCTATTTCTTTGTGGCATTT
Source organism: Diabrotica virgifera virgifera (assembly GCF_917563875.1). Classification (NCBI taxonomy): domain Eukaryota; kingdom Metazoa; phylum Arthropoda; class Insecta; order Coleoptera; family Chrysomelidae; genus Diabrotica; species Diabrotica virgifera. The sequence goes on along the minus strand of NC_065443.1, from coordinate 150,386,558 downwards.
ATGTAATTTATTATTCTAAATGGGAAGCCACAATTTAACTTAAAAAATGATTTTATTAACATTTTCACTTCCACATCGGACGTTTACATAAAAAAGTAGTTTTTAAGTGTTTCAAAAATGTTGTATTTTGTGTTTGTGTGTTTTCTTTTGTAAAATATATAACTAATAAATTATTTTTTTATTTATTTGTTACATTTACATACAAAAGTAGTTTTTCAGTGTTTCAAGAATGTTGTATGTTGTGGTTGTTTTTTTTTGTAAAATTTTTTTGAACATAGTTATTCAAATCAGAGTGAGCAAAAGATTTAAGCGAATAATATTGCAACATGATTCCCGCAGCCTTAGCACATTTCCCATATCTTCCACGATTTTTGAAAAAACGCACACTCTTATGTAAAATTTGAAGTTTTCGATATGGAATTGGAATTCAAAATAACTCTATGGACTGAGACTTTGAGTCGATCGCATTCACTGGAAAAGTTTTAGAGAACTAATCGACAGCAAATATTTCTTGAGGATTTTTTGTCCGGAATTCTTTGTGGGGATATTTTGAATAAAAATTTTTTGTAGATTATTTGTCCGGGATTTTTTGTGGAGATTTGTTGTGGAGATTTTTTGTCCGGTGATTATTTGTCCGGGGATTTTTGTGGGGATTTTTTGTCCGGGGATTATTTGTCCGGGGATTATTTGTCCGGGGATTATTTGTCCGGGGATTATTTGTCTGGGGATTTCTTGTCCAGGGATAAGTTGTGAGGATTTTTGTCCGGGATTATTGGTCCTAGATTAGTCCTAGCGTTATGACGTCACAAAATCGACCTTCCGGCCATTAAAGAGAAGCTAACCATAATAATAAAATTCCTCAGGTGTAGTGTGCCTCACCACCTTCTACTATCACGAGCCGCCCCTGCCAAAGAATATAGAATACATAATATATAATAAGAGAGTATATATACATATATTATTATATATATTCTTTGACAGTACTTTCGGTTGCGATTCTGGAAGTCTGAGGTCAAATTTTTTACCTTTAATACCATCTTTGGATTATACTTTTTCATTCGACACCAGATTTGTCATTCTATCGTTATTTTATGTTATGTTGACGGACGAAGAGACAGACATTGGTTGATGTTTTCAGATTTTACTGAAGAAATTAATACCATCATTATGCTCCAAAAATTTTTCCAAAAAATATTATTGTTTTTTTTAGAATAGCTTCGTTAATTTATATGTCAGTTCCATCCAAAACAATACCGGAAGGTAATTTCAAGGGCTACAAAATTGTAGTAAACCTAATCTTTTAAAGCTCTTATTTTTTTTTTAAGGTAAAAGTGCCCCGGGTACATGGTTCGGCAGTAAAATGTAGACTTTAAACGATTCTATCTCAGTTATTTTTTATCCCACAAAAATAAAAAAAAACAGTAAAATATTTATTAAAAAAACTAAAATTCGGTTTTAGGTGTGTATATCAAGTATTTTTGGAGATATTATCAAAAGAAAAGAAAATTTACAAAAATCTACAACCATAATTAATACTTAGGTTCTTTGTGTTTCCGTTAATAGGTACCTATGTTATATTTATTTATTTATTTTATCCAGTTAACTAGTTTTTATAAGAAAATGCAAGGAACTGACTTAAATTTGACCCAAGCCAACTCGATTTTTAAAAACTATACATTTTGCTATAAATCTTTTTAATTCTCATTATTTATATGCCTATTATGGGTATTTTTGTTTTTGTTTTTTTTATTCTAGAAAAACAGCAGTACTAAACATTTATTTATAAACCTATTTAAGTGTAGATAACATTAAGGACTAATTTACTTCTCATTTAATTCAAAGACAAACTGAATTTTTGAAGAATTTCATATTTTAAGAAATTTTAAGAAATCAATCAGGATGTTTCAGATCATCGATCGACCTCAAAATTTCAAAAATATAATTAGACGTTCAAGATTGTCGTTATTGGTACAGTTACTGAGAAGATTGGGTAACAATTTGAACTAGACCTGGATCCCGCGTACCAAAAAAAGTTGATTAATAGCAAGCTGAAAATTTGTTATTAGTTTAACGGTGTCTACTCGGACAAACTTTGATGTATGGGAACACTGGAACAGGAGAAGTTTTAATTATGGAACAGTTTAAAAGTTTGGAACGTCAGATTACGAAAACGTTCCATGTGTTCTGTCGGACAGAACTTCCAATTGATTTGTTACCATTTCATTATATCCTCATGCAAAAATCAGACTGGTGTTTATCATCAACTGGGCATTTTAATGAGTGGAACACGAAGAACATGTCAAATGACAGGAATCATGTTATTGTTGGTTAGTAATAGCAGTCTGATTTTTGCATGAGAGTTTAATGAAAGGACAACAAATCAATTGGATGTTCTGTCCAACAAAATACATGGAACGTTTTCGTAATCTGACGTTCCAAATTTTTAAACTGTTCCACAATTAAAACTTTCCCTGTTCCAGTGTTCCAGTACATCAAAGTTTGTCCGACTATAGACACCGTTAAGCTATTAAAAGATTTTCAGCTTGCTGTTAATCAACTTTTTTTTACGCGGGATCCAGGTCTAAACGTTTAGTTTAAGTGAAATGCAATTTTTCTTTTCAAGTAAACACCTTTTTCGGTTTTCTGGCAACAGTAACATGTTTATACATTTTTTTTTTCATTCAACATTCAACATTTCCATTCAACATTTAAATTTTTTGTTGTGTAGGTCATTTTTTGGCCACTCTTTATAATTATGTTGGTGGTTATATCACTGAATAGAGAATTGTATATTCTTTCAAATGAGCTAACACATGACCCCATTCCTATTTAAAAAATCATATATTACGTCATCATGCCCAGATGGCTAACGTCACTAGTATGACATATATATAAGTCAAAAAATTATAGTTTAAAAATAATAATAATATTTATTATCTATTCCAAAATAAAGTTTTTATTACATTCACTATATAATTGTATACAAATTTTACTTTTCGAGAAATCTCACGAAGGTTCTTTGTAAGCGTAGAGAATAGCTCATAAAGTTAATCGTAAAACGCATACTCAGCCGAACACTTTCAAAGACTTTTATTAGCAATAATAATTTACGGGGGCAATTTTTCACTTATTGTGGGAACCATCTTGGTATTTGTTTACCCCTAAGCATAAACAGTGGCTCTTATACATTTTTTACCTTGCGTGTTATTCAAAACTCTCTGACATATGTATGTAATGTTCGCCAAAAGAATTTTACACTCTCTTTTAATATTGGGTTTCTGTCTGTTGGGTTTTATTATTCCATCAGTTTAAAAAATTCATCGTTGCGTTTGTGTGAGGTGTAATATACATACTTTCATGGTTTATTAATATTCCTTGATCCTAAATACTATAGTATGCGCTCTACCGTCGTGTTTCTACTATAGCTTGCGGTCTACTGAGGGATGCGGTGTATAACCAGTATTATATTTTAATACAGACAAAAACATCTTTACAAAGTGAATAAACCGCATAAATATGAAGATTTATTATTTTAGTTTTACAAATTAATACTTTGTCATATCAATTTATATAATATTTTAGTTGGGAATAAGCCAATTTTGTGGCTTAATCTCAACTTAGCAATTTATTTATTATGACAGTTATGACATCAAGTGCAGTCATGGCTTTTTAAAAAAGTCAAAGATCATTTTGATACACCAGTTCCAAAGAGTAACAAGTCTGAATTTTTGGTGATTTGGAGTTAAGTATTGGAAAGTGCTTCAATAACCAATATTTACCAGTTACAAAGGGTAACAACTCTGTAATGACGTTCTGTGAAGATGTTACACAATATATAATTTGTCATAACACGGTAATAATTATTTGAGTTCCAAAGTGTATTGTAATTCGAGTTGTTACTCTGTTTTCTCGTGACTAATGATTCCTGTAGGGGAAAACTGACGGAACGTAGCACTACATTCTGAGTGAAATAGAAAAATGTAACAGAAAAAGGTAAAAACTGAAGACGGGATTCAACCCAACGTGAAATAGATTAAACGCAACGTGAAATAGAGAAATTTCTGTCAAAATTTGGTATTTATGACCCTTAAGATAATACCAAATGCTAAAATTTATTGTACTGTGGATCGTCTCGTATTTTGCCACAAGTATCGGTAAAGTGACATGCATCAAAGAAAAAAGAGACACGCTTCAAGATCTGTCAACTGGCTAACCGAGGGTACGATCAGTGGCGTGGTAATTTTATGGTCAAACTACGTTTTGTTTTAATTTTTATCATTGTGAGAATTAACCAACCTACTTATATTTTTACCGCCACCACTGGGGGGTCTAACCTTTTCGGTTGTCTTTATTCTTCGGAACATATGCTTTGACCCATTTTATCACAAAGTAAATATTACTAATTTTACCGTCTAGTAGGGTGGTAACTGCGTTCTCTTTCTTTTTCACTATTGTATATATATTATATATCTCTTTGCCGACGTCTAAATTTTAAAACAGTTGAAGCTAGATCAACACGCGCTTCAACCTCGTAGTGGGATTCCTGGGATTCACATTGGAACTGATGTATCTATCGATTTTATGATATTTACCTGCCATGGGGTGCAGGTAGGCCGGTGATCATTTTGCAAATTTCTCCAGTTAAGATTTTTCAGATTCAGAAATGTTTCATTACTTTAAAATACCGTAATGCTTAAAATAATAGCTCTCCTAATAAAACAAACATTTATTCCCCATGACCATTGGTCATCTGGGGGATTGATCAGAATATAAAACAACAGAATATAATAGTAGGGGAGGAAAGTATGCTAAATTTGCAGTCACTCGAGCGCTTTGGGGACTTATTGGGTTGTGAAGAGTAGGTTTTAAAACCAAAAAAAGTTAAGTAAAGTTTTCCATTTTAGTGGGGACTTTCCATTTTTAATTTAATTTTCCATTTCCAACAATTGTTTTTTCGATTATAGCTCCATCTATCCACAATTCGAAAAAATATTTCAAATAAAAGTTACTTATTTTTACGTAAGGAATCCGAATCTGCAATAAAAAATGGGGGATCCTATAACCCCCCACCTCACATCCATGGGGGTCGTGTTTGGTGCCATTCGAGAGATTTTTCAATGAATAAGTGTACTTTTCAGTTTTTCGATCTGATGTTCATTTCGCGAAATATCGCGGGATTCGTATTTAAAATTTTAAATTTACCCCCCCCCCCCTTCGTTGGCAGTCGTGTTTGGTATCATTCGATAGATTTTTGACAAATATTGAGCACGTCATTTTTAGTTTTTAGATCTATCGTTCATTTCGCAGAAATATTCGCTTTTTTCTTGTGAAATACATTTTACAAAAAAAAAAACATCCACTAACATGCAACATTTTTGAAACAATTAAAAACTACTTTTGTATGTAAATGTAACAATGTAACAAAAAAGAACGAAAAATAATTTATCAGTACATAATACATTTAAAAAAAAACATGTTTCAAAAAATTAAAAGTTACTTTTAATAAAATATGTTTAATATTTAATTATATAAGGTATTCAAAATTACCACCTAACACATTTAGGCACGCCTAAAAACGATCATTGAATGAGCTACTTACACTACGAAGCATTTGTAAATTAACACCTCGAAATACACTTTTTATTCTGTTTTTTATCTCATCTCTTGTTATTGGAAGTATTTTATAAACTTCATTATTAACGTAACCCAAAAAAATCAGTCCAGTTTATTAAATTTTGGTGATCTGGGTGTTCCATTTAGAAAAACATAAGTTTGGTCTGCCACTGTGTTATCGAACATTCTAACTAATTTTGTAATGTGAAACTCAAAGTTGACTATAATTTTTGTTATTAACTTTTATTGCTATAGCGGATCTATTGAGCTTTACCCTTTACCCCACTAATCAATCACCCTGTATATTAAATATTAATCAAGATTTAACAAAGAGGCAAAGGTCATTCATTATCTGATAAATATAAATTGCATTAAAAAATAGATTAAATTTTACATATTAGCATGATATGATTCTAGTAGCTATATTCCAAGACAAGATTATATCTGTACCTCCATGCATCCCTTGCATATCCAACTAGGTCGCTATTATAGTACGCGGTCTACCGCCGTGTTTATAAACGCATAAAAAAAAGAATTAACATTTGATTTACAGATAATCCTTTGTATTATCTCTTTTTATTATTTTAGTTGGGAATGATAATATAAGCAAATTATTTCTAATTAAAATAATCAATTGATATAACAAAGTACAATCCGACAAGCGAGACCTGGCGCGTGACCTTGTCGTATTGTGTATTGCTCGTTGTGTATTTTCGCGCAAGGTCAGCCGCCAGGTCTCGTTTGTCGGATTGTATTACCTTGTAAAATTAAAATAATAATTCATAAGATTTATGCGTTTTATTCACTTTGTAAAGATTTTCATTATAGTGTGCAAACCGTTCTGAGAAAATATTTAAAAAATTATGGTATTGTTTTGCCACACAGGTAGGTATTCAGTGCCAGAAAATAAATCTTTAAACAATTAATTAAACATATAATTCAGAAGAATTATTATTTTAATTTTACAAATTAATACTTTGTCATATAAATTTACTATTTTAGTTAGGAATAAGCCAGAAAATTGGCTTATTTTACACACTACATTAGATAGGAACAGGTAGACCGCATACTATAGTAGCACCCCAACTAGTACCCTCCAGCCCGAACTACTTTTTCCGAACCACCTAATTCTGTAGGTATTTACGTAGTACCGAGCATCGCCCCATGAAATGCAGAATATCTTCCACCTCCCTCTCATTACACAAAGCACACATTTTCCTATCATCCGCCCTGCGAGGTCTATTATTGAGATAGGTACAATACACCACATCTAATCTTAAATATCCACCTTATATCACCAAAATACACCGTATCACTCATATAACCCATGTCAACGCCGAGTCCAATTAACTCTAATAATTGCATAAATTTGATTCAGTTGCTCTCTACAATGCCCTTTCCTTTGTCCCAGCAAGAATAGCTCCTATCACCTGCTCCAGATTATTGTTTAGTGTTTATACTCTCTCTCTCTGCAAATATCCCTCACATAATGGCCACTCGTTTTCCTAAATATTTTTAGGAAATTCATTACCTGCTTTCTCAAATTTTCATATTCTCGATCAAACCATACTTGTCTACCTTATCCCCTCCGTTACCTCTCCTTTTCCTCTCGCTTACCTCTCTGTTCCTTTTCGTCTCGCTTACCTCTCTTTTGCCACTCGCTTACCTCTCTGTTCACCTACTCTCCCCATCTCGGCGAACTCCTTAAGGTGATACAGTAGCGATCAACAGGTAGCCAAAACGCGTTCCAAGATTGCGGCTGTAATTTTGAATATTTTTTCGAGATATTTGGCACACTTATTCGTAATATAATAAAGAATGGCGGTACAGAGCCCAATTTGAAAAATATATTAATATGTGGAAATTACTCTGTAATTAAATACAATATTAAAAAAACGAGCCTGTACCGCCATTAAGAAGAACAAAAAAATACACTTTCTTCAAATAAACTTTTTTATCCGATGCCTAGATTTTGTGTCATTGTGGAAACTACTAATGGAATAAAAAATTTTAGTAGTTCCAAAATGACACAAAATCAAGACATCGGATAAAAAAGTTTATTTGAAGAAAGTGTATTTTTTTGTTCTTCTTAATGGCGGTACAGGCTCGTTTTTTTAATATTGTATTTAATTACAGAGTAATTTCCACATATTAATATATTTTTCAAATTGGGCTCTGTACCGCCATTCTTTATTATATTACGAATAAGTGTGCCAAATATCTCGAAAAAATATTCAAAATTACAGCCGCAATCTTGGAACGCGTTTTCGCTACCTGTTGATCGCTACTGTTTCCTCTTCCTCAACGAAACTTTCTGGCCTCGATAATGTTCACAGCTACCCTCTGAATAAGTTCCTCTACATATATTATTTTCAAAATTTCTTTTAGCTTGTTTTGTCCACTTAAGTTTAGGCAGTAACGATAAAATGTCCTCATTATGCACCTGCGTCAGTGATCCTTCACCATCTTAAGCTTCAGGATTATTGACTGATGATAATTTCTCCAGTTCTATTTTAAAATCCTGATTTTATTTCGAACATGAGTTTGTACTATTTAAGAGTGCATTTATGTTAATGGGTGATATATCACCATCCTCACAGAGACTATGAAGGGCACACCAACAGCAGCTCTGGAGCTACTGGACATCTCTCCTTTACACATAATAAACAGGGGAGAGACAGAATGAGACAGATGAGACAGGCTGCGAAAAACTTAAGCAACGTACCGGTTAGATCAGGACCTAGTAACATCATAAATGAAACTATGGATACCGAATTCATGATGATTTCGGACCATATGGAACCCAGATATATCCTAAATTACCTTTAGAATTGGAGTATGTGCTATTTTCGGATATAACTGACACACACACAGAGGTTAATATAGTGCCATCCTCGCAGAGGCTATGAAGGGCACACCAACAGCAGCTATGGAGCTACTAGACATCTCTCCTTTACAAATACAGATTTCTGACTATATGGTATTACCCAGATATAGACCTTAATTACCTTTCGAAGTGTACAGTTGCCACGAGAGGGATGGGGAAGATGAAACACTCGACTCAGATTGCTGGATTATACTTGATACACAGAAAGATCGGGTGCAGGAATTTCCGGTACTGGATCAATTAATATATGCACAGATAGCCCAGCAGCCTTGGGGGTTCTTATAGTAAGTAACCCTTCTGGTTCCTAAGGAAATCCTTAAAGAACTTCAGAACCTGGTTTAACACATCTGTGCAGCTTTTCTGCGCTGCTGCAGATAAGATAAAGATTGGCATGATGATCGCCAATTTTCGTCATGGATAGGCACATCAAGAAGATAGGAACGTGCATCTTACATGTTACATGCATGTACACAGCAATGAAAAGATTTTCACGATTTTTTACTAAAAAAATGGGATTAACTGTATTTTGAGCGTAACTGGCTTAGTTTTGATGCTAGAAACTTTTGTAAAAAAGAAAACTTCTTTTAAACACTTTTTTTGTAGAGTATTTCATTTTTTGGTTATTTCACGTTGAAATATTCGATTTGGAATTTGATGAATAAGAAAAACTTTTCATGAGCTACAATTTTTTTACTGAGTCAATAGACTGCATTTTTGTTTCATTTTTTTATAAGCTAGATACATTTTTGCTAACATTATTCTTTTCGATCGAATACATACTCCTTGAACTAGTTGCAAATAATCGCCTAACAACGTGTTTTTTTTTGTTGAACAAATTAAACATTTTTACTCATAAATAACTTGAAAAGTCATGAGTTGACCACTTCGGTGGTGACACTGAAAATTACACGGTATCGCCATATTTTACGTTGATTTACTGATCGCCATATTTTATTATACTAACACATATAGATATTTGTTACACATGTCGCATTTAGTAATTTTTTAAAGGGGGCCCCATCTCCAATTCTGTGGGGGGGGGCGACGGAGTTTGTTACGCCACTGGTCAGAAGATCATTTGCTAAAAAATACTTCGATCCAGAATCGGCCAAGAAGTGCCAAAAAGCATTCAAGCAAAGTTGTATTGTATTCAGATTAAGTTTGTCGGGGAATTTTTTTTTACAAAACTGAGACAAACAAGTAGGTATCAATATTCATAATAATAATTGTATAAATGAGATGATTTCGTAGTGATGATCTTTGCCTTAGGTTAAAAATTAAATATGTAGGAAGAACCAAATACAAAGGCGCAGGCGGGGATCTAGAAATTCATAATAGGGGGGGTCAGACGTACCGCGAATATTTTATTGTCCAGATTTAGCCATACAACCCACACTTACTCTTAGGATAAAATTCAATCATCTCAGATACTTACGGTATCAAAAGAATTGAACTCTGGTTGACAGAAAAAAAATAATAAATAATAAAAACGATACTTATTGCCTAAATACAATAGGGGGGTCCATGGACCCCTTGACCTCCCTCTGTATCCGCGCCAGCAAAGGCGCTTTTATGTATTGCAACAAAGACTTACTTCATAAAAATTTTACAGTTAATAAATAATATTTTTAGCACTCAAGAAGTAAGCTATAAAGTAACAAAAAAAATTGTTCACTGAAGTAAATAATCTGTCTTTGCAGCAATGCTCTGAAGCTGAAGAATTAACTTTAAACACAAATTTGCGGTTAATTCCATACTTAGAAAAAGATCAACAATTCATTTCGGATTCTCAACAGCCTGCTTTGAAGCGCCTATTTATTCCAACAACAAAGTCAAGTGGCAGGTAGAGCTTCTTTTGGGGGTTAAAGTCCATTTCTTTGTTTATTTGATACAGGCCTTCCTAGAACAGAACTTTTTCTTTACAATCCCAATGACAAATTCTTCCTTTATATAAATCTTCTATTTCGACATTCATTCATGAAAATTAAATGAGAAGTTTATAGATCCCTTCGCCTAAAAGGTTTGTTGTTTATATATTGTAAGAATTTTGTTATTGTACAGGTTCTATTTAATTTTTAGACTGGCTCTTTTGAAAAATAAACATTTATAAATACATACATACAATATAGGTAGGAGTGAAATATTAGATAAACATACTCCTGTTTTTCTGTATTTCTTCTTTTTCTTTCATATTCATAAATATAATATTACTGTTTATGCATTTTATTTGTATGTTTAGCAACATACAAAAATTTTAGCATTACGGAATTCTAACCTCTCCCATAAAACCATAGAAAAAATAGTATCTTTATTTCTCCTTGTACCTTCTTAAATTCTCTGTTTTATCTTTATACAAAGACATCCTCCGTAATTATTTTTATCTTCATGTCACTCCGAATGAGATAGCTCACACACTATTGCAGAATGGAAAACTGGGAGAAAAAAAGAAGAAGCTAAATGTTGAGAGGAATGCCGAGTCAGAAAATTATGACGTCTTCTTTTACAATAGAATATAATATTTTACAATAGATATAATGGTGGAACAAATAAAAAAACATTGGCGAAGCAATAAGAGATAATGTTGATGGGATACAATAACTGCATGCAGTGGCGTGCGGTGACTTTTTCGAAAGGGGAAGCGATTCAATAAGGATATAAAAATATTTTCTTAAGGGTCGAGGGTCGAGCCACTTCCCACCTGATAACACTCTGATGCGCAGGGGCTCTCTATCAGCAAAGTACTTAAATATGTGAGACGTCCTGGGTACAAGGACTCACACACTAAATCCGTGACGCGTGCGTGAGGCACTCTATTCCCGCTATTTCTAGTGACTAGTGACCTATCATTGGTCTGTATTGCTAGCTCGGGCCTTAAGTCCTCGCGCCGGGATTGGTTTTCTAAAGAAGAATCCCATTTAAAAAAAAAATTTATACTCCGAGGCATTTTCCACAACACACAACTTTCACTAAAATGGCACTTATTTATACTCGAGGTCTATTCTCCTATCAACTTCTGATAATTGTTGAATGCAGATAGGGCTAACTTTCAAAGTCTGTCTTCGCTTGTTGAATTTCTTTTAAACTCTTAATTTGAAACTTTTAATGCATCTTAATACTGCAAAACTTCGTTCAACTGATGCACTTGTGGCTGGGATAGTTAGTAGTACTAATTCACACAACTTGACCACTTCACACAGTGACTTGTTTAAACCAGTAGTTATAAATAAATCCCAGATTTCTGGGTATTTCTTTATCATTAACGTCAGTTGTTTCATAAATGACACTTAACTGAGAAAGCAAAGCTGGGATATCAAAAAATTTTCATTATTTTAATCGTAGTGAAATAAATTCCTCTGTGGGAAATTTTGATGAATTATAATTAGAAATATTAAGATTATATATAATTCTACAAATTTTAAATCGTTTAAATTTTGGAAGCTAGAATTCATTTGTTGTAGAATATTATCAAAAGGTCTCTTTGTTTCCTCTGTTTTCTCTGTCTCTCTGTCTCCGAAATTATCAATCTTCATTATTTTTCTTTCATGTTCAAACCCCATATGTTTAGTTTTATCCCAAATATTTTTTAAACTGCTCTCGTTTTTTTAATTATCGTTTAAATAAAGTCATCAATTTGTCTTGTACAAATACAAAATACAATACCATTTGATTTCTGTAAAATGTCAAATAAAAGATCAGTAAAAGGAAAAATCTCTGCAAAAAATTTAAATCGAAATATACTTTAAGCGAATGTATGTAATACCTAAGCACCCCTTAGCAGCAGTAACAGTCGGAGCATCTCACTTTCGGAAAGGCGATAGGACGATCGCTTCCAGGGTATACCAAAATTCGCGCGACTAGTGAGTGCGGTCATTGAACCCTGACCAATTTTTAAACAGGACAACTGCATGACAAGCGGCGATTTTGAGATGCGCTTCTGTCAGGAGTGGACCGAATAGTTGAATTGTGTGCATATTGAGTTCGTTCGTACGCGATTAATTTTTAATATTTTTCAATGCCTATTGCCTAGGTAATATGTAGATTACTTGGATTAGGGAAAATGTTTGATTATTAAATATTAATTAATAATATATTTTCTTATATCGACGTATAAATGGGGAAGCGGTGCTTCCGCCGCTTCCATGGACCGCACGCCTCTGACTGCATGCAGAGAAACCATATCCTGAGATCTCGAGGAAAACCAAGGTTACAACTATACTAAAATTAGGCAAAGAAGCAACAAACAGCAAACCCAGTCTCTCATCTCATTTTCTTGCTTTACCACACGTACAAGATATTCGAGAGATTGTTGCTCAAGATCCTAAGTACCATAGTTGAACCAATATTGATCCCATAAGAAGCAGGTTTCCCAACAAAAATTATATAGCACAAATTGTTAATATGACTCAGTTCATTGAAAATGGTTTCGAGAAAGGCTAGATTACTGAAGTAGTCTTGATCGACTTGACTGCAGCGTATGGCATGATGCAACACAGTAAATAAAGTGTATCAGATTACAAGGGGTATTTACAGACACGGTTTGCACCCTTTTACAAAACCATAGCTTCAGTGTAGTGTTCCAGGCAGAAAGAAGAAGTCGCTGGAGACCTCAAAATACTAGGCTTCCTCTAGGAAGCGTCCAATAATTTTTAACGTCTATATCTAAGACCAACCATAACAGCAAAGTTTTGAGAAGTTTCTTATACGCTGATGATCTGTCATTGCCAAGATTATAAAATAGGTACTATTAAGAAAACCACGTAAAACCCAACTCAAATAAAACCTATGTATCAACTTTCCATCTAATAGAAGTGGGAAGGAAAACTGAGAGTTGCCTGGGAGGAAATAGAACTAGAACACACTTTCTATCACAAATACCTGGAAGTTACCCTTGAATCTAATCGTACTCTTACATACAAAGCGCACTACGCACAAACAAAGAATAAAGTATCTGCCCATAACAACATCATATTTATTATGAGGGGTATAGTTTCAAAGTGTACAATCTCCATATTTCACAAAAATTGAGATATATTATATCGCATTACGTTGTTTCTAGCCCTGAACCGAAATAATAGGAAATGTCTATTCAAAATAGTCATTATCCAATGAATTTTGAAGACAGAAAATTAAACTTAAATTCAAAAAACGTACAATCTCCAATGACATTTAATTGTTCCTAGGAAAGAGGTTATTCGTTTTTCTTGATTACTGAAAATTTAGGAAACATGGAGATTGACAAGATTGTACACTTTGAAACTATACCCCTCATATGGAAACTTACTTGAAATAAATGCGAAGCCGTCGGTGTCATAATAAGAACTTCCACCATGGCCCTATGTTACTCTAGCTCTAGAGCAAAATATGCTTGCCGGTCTAGCAAACATCTGAACATGCTTAACAAGCTGATACAAGTAAATTTAATGAAAACGTATATCGTCTTGGTAAAAGGTATATTGATTTAAAGAACCCCTAAAAGAGCTACAAATATAAAAACAAAACGTTTTCGCTCTGTAACAAGAGCATCATCAGTGTTACAAGAACATGCTGAGCCACCCAAAAATACTAAGGTTAAAACCTTTTAAAAATAGACTAAATGTCTTATAAAAGTGTATACATAATTAAATCCAAATGATGGATATAATTCCTATGGGTATGGCCTTGGGGCAACATATGACTCCCACACGTGGTACGTGGGTTGCTAGGTAATAATTAATTAGGTCATTACGTTGAAAGAGGTGAAAGACGCTATCTTTGACATTATCTTTGATAATGGCATGATTCGAGATCTCAAAGAGGAAGGAGTCTCTAACGATTCCTCTTTCCTCTTTGGATTAGGAATTCAAATTCTATTTTCAAAAAAAAGGTACTTATTTACTTTCTTTTATGCTCTCCTTGAAAATACTTATTATACTTATCTATAATAAACTAATTATAATAAGAACTGACAGAGGAATGTTCAATAAAGACATCATGATGTTTAGTAATTAAGGTGAAAGTGCGTTCAATGGAAATTACAGCTATGACTAAATCACTTATTAATTTTGTTTATGAGATTGTAAATACAAAGTGCAGTTTAACGCTTTGGCTGTAAAAAAGTCTATGGTGTGCCTTAATTAATATAACAGAAGAGTAACCAGCATTCAAATAATAAATGTAGGTAGTGATAGCAATTTTCGTCTCAATTTTAGGTGTGATCCGGTCCGGTAGTTATGAATCTTCTAAACAAATCGTAAATTAATATTATTATTTTACCTAAATATCAAAATGTGAATTTTTCAGAATTGAAAATTTAGTCAGACAACTTATAGCAATAGCGGGGCTACGGGGAGGGAAAATGGGGAAAATCCCCCCAACAAGGTCCAAAATTAAAGAAAAAATGGTTGAAATATAACAATATATTAGCTGACATGAAACTTAAAGCCACATACAGACAGATTCAACCCAATAAACACGCTAGTTAGGAAAATTGAAGGAACTTAATGCTTTTGTTATTATTTATGTCTTTTATGTGGTTTGGTTTTTTATTTTTTTTTTTATTGTTTTTTATTTGATATTTCATTGGAATATTCCCCTCTAAGGCAAATTTCCCCTTCCAAGGCAAATTCATAGATCCGCCACTGTATTATAGAAGTTTAAACAGCTGTGAAAATGACACTTTTAATGTTGATTACCAGATTAGTCAGTAATCAGTAAAGCTTATTAGCTGGTTTCATAGAAGACAAACACAGAAGAAGTCTAGGAAGATTTAAAGAGAATGGCCATCACAGACTTAAAAAATGGGGCAACAAACAAGAGCAAATAAAGACAGATGTTTTAATAAACAATAGGAATATTAAGAGAAGAATACCTCTAGGTCCGCTTGGAAATGTTTGAGATACCGAGATGAACAACTTGGACAATAGTAATTTGGCAAAGTAACAAATAAAGTACATAGATACTTGGTCGAATAGAGAGTTACACAAGAGTTTTTTGTATAATTCCTCGTCGGAACTTCATCCTAAGTATGCCATCAACTCCTAGACATCAAATTCAAGATAAAATAGTTATATTTAGATGCAAAAAAGAAATTCGAAGGTTGAAAAATACAAATACATATAAGCAAAATGGGTACAAAAGATTAATAAAATCCGTAATTATATAGACCACATAAATGGCAAAAAAATTACAAAAAGAAAATAGAGAGAAATTATAAAGAAAAAATATGTAAAAATTACATCCCGTGTTGAGCTGCCCCGCCACTTGCAAAAATTAAAAAACAAATAGCCCTGATTTATGAGCTATTTATGAGCTTTCATATTCCGCAAACTAAAAATTTTGAGCTCGTTCCACTGAGCAGGAATTTAATACTTTAGTGCCCCCCCCCCCACTACTTAAAAATAGGAATATTGAATCGGTTTTTGCGGCAGAATTACGAGCTATTTATGAGCTCTTGAAATTATATAGTTTCGATTTTTGAGCTCATCCCCTTCATCCCAAACAACCCTTTAATTGATTTAACTTAAGAGAAAAATGCTGAGAAAACTTAAAATATATCGTATTGCGGATATAATTCCTATAGCGTATATACTCTAAGAATAAACTATTAAATCACGTGCATTTCGATTATTGAGCTACAACCCCTTCGCAAGAAAACCACCCTATCTTCCCGGCTTAAGAGAAAGTTGTACTTAAAATGCATTAAATTAATTATTTGGCGACTACATATCATTTAATAATTTATAAGCTTCCAAATTACGCGCATTTAAATCAGTAAATTGTAATTTATTTTGTATAGTGCAGTCACTGAAAGTAAAAATCAACGATTACCTTCAATTTCGGTGAACCTTCATCGATTTTCACGAAAATTGGTCAGTAGTTAGAGGATACCTCAAGAAACAAAGGTGACATGGTACCACCTTGCGCCTTTACCCTGAGGATGGATACCGCCCCTT
The DNA here is from genome assembly GCF_917563875.1 of Diabrotica virgifera virgifera. NCBI lineage: Eukaryota > Metazoa > Arthropoda > Insecta > Coleoptera > Chrysomelidae > Diabrotica > Diabrotica virgifera. The sequence goes on along the minus strand of NC_065443.1, from coordinate 150,370,127 downwards.
CTCGGGGGTGAAAATTATTTTATAAAAAATAACTGCACAAATCTATAAAAGAACAAATTATAAGCAAAATTTATTATATAAAGTTATTAAAATAAGTCAATACTTTTTAAGTTATTAAACATCAAAAATTTTAATTATTCGTGAAAAAAATGCGTTATGAAGCGGTTTTTCGTAAATCACTGAAAAACTGTAAGTTTTTACAAAAAAGTTAATAGTAGTTTTATTCGTATAGCTTATATTCTAAGAATAAACTCTTAAATCACGCGCCTTTCGATTATTGAGCTACAACCCCTTCGCAAGAAAACCATCCCATATTCCCGGCTTAAGAGAGAGTTGTACTTAAAATAATTTAAATTAATTATTTGGCGACTAGATATCGTTTAATAATTTATGCGCTCGCAAAATATACGCATCTCAATTATTGAATTGCCATTTTCTTTCTATAGTGCAGTCACTGAAGGTAAAAATCAACTATGACCTTCGATTTCGGTAAATCTCCATTCATTTTCACGAAAATTGGTGAGCGGATTTTGATGCTATCAACTTTTTCTGGAGCTAATTTTTGATAGGTATTTCTAAGTACTTTGACAAGTATTTAGTACCTAAGTGTTATAAAATGCATCTATTTCCCGTTATTTAAGCTTGAGTCCTTAAATTTGAACAGTCGCAGAAAAAAATATACATTTAATTACCAATAACTTACTTTAAATTAACATTAAAGGGTTTTTCAAGTAAGCAATTTATTATATTTTTTATTAGCTTCACTTTTAGTGATGATCACTTTTTTGTAAAAACTTACAGTTTTTGAGTTATTTATGAAAAATCGCTTTAAAGCATGCATTTTCTTTCACAAAAATTAAAATATTTGATCTTTAATAACTCAAAAAGTATTGATTTATTTTAATCACATTATATAACAAATTTTGCTTACAATTTGTCCCTCTCTCGATTTGTGGGGTTATTTTTAATAAAGTAATTTTCACCCCCGAGAAGGGGTGACATATACCCCAGGTTAAAACCCCAAGTTGTTATTGTTATTTCGTGAAAATGAATGGAGATTTACCGAAATCGAAGGTCATAGTTGATTTTTACCTTCAGTGACTGCACTATAGAAAGAAAATGGCAATTCAATAATTGAGATGCGTATATTTTGCAAGCTCATAAATTATTAAACGATATGTAGTCGCCAAATAATTAATTTAAATTATTTTAAGTACAACTCTCTCTTAAGCCGGGAATATGGGATGGTTTTCTTGCGAAGGGGTTGTAGCTCTATAATCGAAAGGCGCGTGATTTAAGATTTTATTCTTAGAATATAAGCTATACGAATAAAACTACTACTAACTTTTTTGTAAAAACTTACAGTTTTTCAGTGATTTACGAAAAACCGCTTCATAACATGCATTTTTTTCACGAATAATTAAAATCTTTGATCTTTAATAACTTAAAAAGTATTGACTTATTTTATTAACTTTATATAATAAATTTTGCTTTTAATTTGTTTTTTTTTATTGATTTGTATATTATTATTATATAATTTTATTATTTTTAATAAAATAATTTTCACCCCCGAGAAGGGGCGGTATCCACCCTCAGGGAAAGGCGCAAGGTGGTACCATGTCACCTTTGATTCTTGACGTATCCTCTAACCACTGACCAATTTTCGTGAAAATCGATGAAGGTTCACCGAAATTGAAGGTAATCGTTGATTTTTACCTTCAGTGACTGCACTATACAAAATAAATTACAATTTACTGATCTAAATGCGCGTAATTTGGAAGCTTATAAATTATTCAATGATATGTAGTCGCCAAATAATTAGTTTAATGCATTTTAAGTACAACTTTCTCTTAAGCCGGGAAGATAGGGTGGTTTTCTTGCGAAGGGGTTGTAGCTCAATATTCGAAATGCACGTGATTTAATAGTTTATTCTTAGAGTATATAAGCTATAGGAATTATATCCGCAATACGATATATTTTAAGTTTTCTCAGCATTTTTCTCTTAAGTTAAATCAATTAAAGGGTTGTTTCGGGGTGAAGGGGATGAGCTCAAAAATCGAAACTATATAATTTCAAGAGCTCATAAATAGCTCGTAATTCTGCCGCAAAAACCGATTCAATATTCCTATTTTTAAGTAGTGGGGGGGGCTGACTCAGCTCCCCCCACTAAAGTATCAAATTCCTGCTCAGTGGAACGAGCTCAAAATTTTTAGTTTGCGGAATATGAGAGCTCATAAATAGCTCATAAATCAGGGCTATTTGTTTTTTGGTTTTTGCAAGTGGGGGGGGGGCAGCTCAACACGGGTAAAATTACAAGGATATACAAGGATATATGAACAACAAGACCGTGTAATAAACGATGTGGATAATAAAGAATATAAATCCGTTTAGTTTAAAAAGACGGCAGAACAGCAATAGATAAATATAATACAACGGAAATAAACACAGGAAATAAAACATGCAAGACATAATAAAGCAAATAATGTAATGAAAGACTGCATTAAAAAATAACCAACCGCAGAAGTAGCGGCTGTAGCTCAGTAGCTAGGTCCGGGTCCCGGGCTTACCAAGGCGGATAGACTACTTGGTCGGTCCCGACTACGTAAGTAGTCGTTAACCTTAAAAAGCTGAGCCAGAAGGTTACTCAAATGGAAGACCTTCTGAAAGTTAATTGGCTGCAGTACGAACGGTTATAACAACAAAGGGCTTCAAAGAAAAAAAAACTTAAAAAATAGAGAACAAATGTTTAGCTGGAGCCATAAACCCAGAAAAGAAATAGAGGAATATTTCACAACCTGAGAGCAGTCCTTAAAATCGAAAATATGTTTAGTGAAGCAACAATAGCAGAATGTATAAAGCTGCAATAAAACTAATTTAGTAGTTTTTCAACATCATATTATAATAGTTAAATTAAGATTCAATTTGAAACTGATTGCATCCCGAAAACCCAGTACTTTCCAGCTAATTAGTAGTAACTATTAGCTTTTGAAACATGGTGTACGAGAAATCAGATCATCTTAGTGTGAGAAAGTACCAGGCACCAGGTACTAAACTGGTGGAAAATTTTTCGGAAAGTATGTGGTTGAGGAAATCAAATATGAAAATCGATATGTGGACGTCCTATTAGTTTAGTGTTGTTCTGAAGCTATTAGTTTAGGAGCTCTAAGAGCATGAACCAAGGAAAATAATATAACCATTAAGCCATTAAAAAAAGGAATAAGGTAGACACGAATCTCAAATTACTTGGACAAGAGATGTAGAAAAGTTATGAACAAATTAACCAGTAGTGGAAATGGAAAAATTAAATCACAAGTAAAACGAAGTTGGCAATAATAACATATTGACAACAAAAAGCTGAATTTAACAAAATACTGGCAAATAGTGTGTGGAATAAATGGTACATTTTACAAGATAATAAAAAAGCAAACCTTGGAAAGTACATAGTAATAGTTATTTATGCATCAAGGGCATTAAATAGATGTTAAGGGCGACAAGCTTATAAACCAGAGGGCTCCTGGCCCAAAAGTTTATATGTCGCCCGAGGGTATAAACATCTAATAATTCACGTGCACGTGGTGTGGTGCATACAAAACTTTATGTCATACCGGTTCAATGCATCAATTAAAGTTTTAATTTTATTTTATATTAATTAGAAGTACCTAATATTGTATCGCAGCAGGTATTTAGTACCGTTGCTAGGAAAGTGATGTTGGTTAGAAATTTGTTATTAACGTAAACAAAGTTTTTCTATATGACATTGTCTAAAAAAGTCAGAATGCAAGAGAAATTCGATATTTCTGAAGAAATACATAGTTAATAAAGCCAAAAAATCGACTGAGAATCTGTTACCGAAAAAATGCAAAGAAACGTACGACGTTTAATATAGATACGCTAAATTTCAACAATGGGTGGCAGAAAATAATACTGAATGCGTAAATGACTATTACTGTAGGGCGACCAGATCATAAACTTGAAAAAACGGGACACATCCAAGGAGCAGTAGCGTAGAATTTTTCTCTGGGGAGGGGGGTTGGCTTATTTTTTTGTATTATTTGTGAAAGACAAGTTACATTTTTCTACTTTTTTTTTTATATATTTTTCATATGCCCTGGGGGAAATGGGGTTTAACCCCCAAGTCCCCTCTCCGGGTACGCCACTGCCAAGGAGGGTTTGGAGCGATATCCAAAGTGGCAGGATGAAACATGGTCTTTTAGCTCATTTGGGACCTACAAATCCTTTTCTATTTACCTTTGAATATGTAATTTACGTACGATCAAGACTGCGAAACAAACTAAAAAACTCAGCCAGAATATCATGGATCAACAATCCGTCAGAACAAAACAGTTGTTAAATGAACAGCAAATAAAGCAATTTTACAAAAAAGTCAGAGCAACAAAAAATAAGCCCAGCATTGAATCAAGCAAAACAAGGACTAAAAAACCAAAACGGAGAAACCGTATTTGAAGAGAAACAGATCAGCAAAATATAGGAAGAATATTAGATACGAAAAAATGCTATTCACTATGAAGAAGGAAACACACTGCGATGAAGAAATAAAACCGTAGAAGATAACAACGAAGTCGAAATTTTCACAGCAGAAGTACAAAAACAAATATTAGAAACCTAGGAAACGGAAAAGCAGCAGGAGAAGATGTAAAAGCAGTGGAATTAATAAAATACGGAGGAAGAGAATTACATAAAGAAATAAACCAACTAATACAACAAATTATGGACAAAACTGACTACCAGACGATTGGAACACACATATTATAGTACCTATAATATATGAAAAAAAAGGAGATCGGGAGGGGTGCGAGAAAGAGCAATAACTATTAAACACCACATATAACATTCTAGCAAACATACTAAACATGAGACTTAAATAATGCGCTGAACGAATATTAGGAGAATAGCAGAATGGATTCAGACCAAGGAGGTCGATGATTAATTTCACACATACAGTGAAACAAATAATTAAAAAATCTAGAGAATACAACAGAGAAATTCGACGAATATTCATAGATTTCAAAAGCGCTTTTGATATAATCAATCGGACGAAAATGATGGAGGAGCTAGAGAATGTTGGAATCCCAGAAGTATTAAGACAAATTATGCTAACAGTAAACCTAAAGAACACCAAAGCAAGGATCAGTTTCAACGAACAACTTCTAAGGAGATAAATGTAAATAAATGAGTGAAATAAGGTGGCTGTCTCCCCGACACTATTATTTAATCTGATATTGAAAGTAATAAGGAGGACAAACTTGTATCCACCTTTAGCTACTTGGGAGTAACAATATGGAAAACCGGAAAAGAGAGAACAGAGGAAAGAATTCTGGAAGGCAGAAAAACATATGGAATGATTAGAAATCTGTTGAGAAATAAGACAGGTATAATATGAACCAATATAATACCTTAATAAGACCTGTTGATACATATGGGATGGAAACAACGACGATTAATAAGAAAGAGGAACATAGCATTCCAAAATTTGAACGAACAATAATGAGAACAATACTGGAGCACAATGTAATAAGAGAGGGAGAAATAATAATGAAAACAAATGCCGAAATTGAAGAAACAATTGAAATTGAAGAAAAAAATAAGAGACAAAAAGTCAGATACATAAAATCAACCTAACGCAAATACGGGACATTTAGGCGTCCCGACTAGTCCCGAGAGACTTTTTCGGGACACCGGGACAAATCGTTAAAAAACGGGAAAATCCCGTTTTTTCGGGACGTTTGGTCACCCTATATTACTGGCATACTTTGGAGACATATACTTTATGTGGTTCCTAACTAAGTAATAAATACACAATATTAAACCTGTATGACATAAACATAAAATAGATTTTTAAACCAAAAGAAACTAATTTCTAAGAAAATCTCCAGCATAAGTATAGATCACCGAACATTGGCAACAACGCTTAAGTAAGAAACTCCGTAAAGAACCTGTTGTACTTGAAGCTAAAGCTCGGCGCCTAGTGCGTAGTGGGGGAATCAGTTTTATGCTGAATGACGAAAACATATGGATTGCATTGCTGACTAAACCAGCGAACAGTCAACAACTCTCAGCTGATAGCGCTTTAAACACAAAATTTAAAGGGAACCATACACTACAGATGAGACAATAAGTAAAAGTTGTGATATTTTTTTTGAGGTTAAGTGTGTTTTGTGTGTGTGAATTATTGCGAGAGGAGTAGGAGTATAAGGAGAACATGGACTTGTATTGTTGCGAAAAGCCAGAAAATGAAGTTCGAGCTTACGACGACCCGACAATTTTACATGATAGAGTACTTAAAAATTTACTCAAAACCGAGGATAGATACGTGTTGCCGTTCAACGCCTCTCTTGCGAAAACTCAAAAAGAAGTGACGGAAGAGATGCGGAAGATAGTTGCGGAGTGGATGATGGAGGTAAGACTGAATTTTCGTTTTTAAAATTTTGTGCAGCCCCCAATCATCCACCTGAACTCCATTGTAGCTTTGGTCTTTCCAGGTATGAGAAATATTACTTTTTCCACATACTCATGAAGTATAAATTCTATACATTTTATTTTTATGGTAAATTTGCTTTTTGATAACTTGTACAAACCAAAGAAAGCTTATCTTTAAATATTTATCATTTCACTTCAATTTTTTATTCAACATGCAGATATTTTAAATACACATTTAATTCGCTTACTCCGATTTTGAGTACAATTGTATTTGTTACTAAGTCCTACCAATTACCTACACGAAATTGGAAAATGGACAAACTCATTAAAATTCCATAAAATAGCATTCAAATTAAAGCTAGGAACTTTTTTTGATTTGAACTCATTGCTGAAAGCTGTTCTTTTTTTATTTACTCAATGGTTCTTTAAACATACATAAACATACATACATTTCAGTTAATTATAATTTTATTTTTTTAATTTTAAATAATTTATTTGATACGTGTTCTGTATTGACCAACATTCTTGTTGGAACAAGTGTATTTCGCCACCACATCTCTATTTTTAAAGTTAAATTCGTCTATTTAAATCCCAAATTGTGTATCTATTCCGTCCATTTAAAATTTAAATCCCCATACATGACGACACGAATCTCACTGAACGAGACTCACGATAAAAGTGACACGTTATAGATGATCACATTTTATCGAAAAAAGGTTATGTATTTTTTGCGCAAATGATTATTTTGAAAAGCAGTGCTCGGTAATGACGTGATTGAGCAATTTAAACTACAGGGTCAATATACTTGCCAACAGCTGAGTCCGAATTGTCGGGAGGCCCATATTAATGATCGAATTCTATGATTAGGTGAATTTGGTTAGCACTTAGCAACAAAAGAGGGGGCATTTAAATTAGTAGTAAATATACCTAGTACATATTGACGGGATTAGTATTAGTACGATGGCCTTTTATCAGCGCTGGACTTGCCCATGTGGCACGTTAAATTACAGTTTTTATAATTCCTTAAAATTATTACATATTTTACATTGGAACCTATTTTAGTTTCTAGTCGTAGAAATAGAGTTATAACACAGGTTCGTTTATAAGAAGATATAAAAAATGAGTAGAACTAACCACGCCTATTACAATAATTAGGAGAGGTGTATGTATCTTGATGTATGGCATGAACTAGTTAACATGTGGAATTACCGAATTACAATCAAATTCCCGTTGTATGTTAACTAATGCCAATCAGTTTTTATTTCTTTTTCTTTTAGAAAGGAAAATAGTTTGTATAAATCCTATAAATTTTTTATTCATATTTCTATGTCATGTGCCTTGATCATTTTATTTTTGTCTTATTGCATTCATGATAATGATCATAGTTTCTATTTTCCGTATCCTGTCGTATGCATACGGAGTACCCATTTGAAAGCTCCACCTGTTTTGTTTCCTAAGATCTACATTGTCTGGCTGGACATTTCATGTCATTCTGTAATTCAGCCATAAAACATAGTTTTATTCTTGGGTATTTTTATTGTGATAGAATTGAAATTTATCAAGATTTCTCATAATTATATACCTCGTAAATACCTCATAGCTATTTGCATAGTTAGGTAGGGGTTTGCTACTGGTTGAGTGATCTCTGTAGCTTTTAATTCTGGTCTCGTCCATCCTGTCTACGTGATTATTTCATTTTCTTTTCCGTTGTCTGCGCGTTTTGTCACACACAGTTCCAAGAAGCTGTTAACGATTTTTCTGTTAAAATGTTATAAAACTAAAATTATTTGAAAAATATAGGAGTAGTGATATAACATTGGTCCTTCCTTATTAGTTTTATTTTTTTAACATGATTTGAGAAGCACGTAACAGCTAGAGTAAAAAAAGTAGTGCATGGAAAATTATGAAAGAATAGCTTCATATTTAATTTATGATAATTGTAAAAACTTATGGTTATGGTTAAAATATATAAGAAATAATGATTTTCAAATACCATTTGACGGTTATGAACTTCAATCTTTGTTTCCAAGCCACATCACGCATAGGTGGCGCATAGGTTTTTTCCGCCTTCTTGGTGGTCTTGTTCGGATGCTTTCGGTTCTCGGCTTCCATTTCTGAAACTTGTGTATTTATCGATTTCTTGATTTGTGAACGACTATCCTTAGATGATTATAAATTACTCTCTTAATGGGATCTACAATCTATAACTCTGTAATCTTTAATTCAATTCTGAACTTGAACTATTGGCAGTATACCTTTTAGGTTTGTTTTTTCAATTTGCTATCGCATGTCATATCAAACTGTCATAATGTTCACCAGCAATAATTTCGAGTTACATCTGCCACTTTTCTTACAGTTACTTCTGCCATTCGTGTAACCTTCTGGCTGCTAAGGTGTTAGTGGCTACTCACGTAGCCTAGACCGAAAGCTTTACTTGCACTTTGAAGAACGGTGGCGACTCAGTTAAATTAGAAATTGAAAAATGTTTGATAATGTGCCGGTATCGAAGCCGGCTTGCTTTGTAAGTCAGTACCTAGCCACTGAGTTTTAGTTTAATTCATGGGTTTAAGGTTTAATCAATGGAAGCTTGTCTTGGTTGTTGATCACTTGATGACATCAAAAGTCTCGGTATGCTGTTTATTTAAAAAATATTTCATTTCTCATAAGTAGGTCTTGTTTTTGTAGAACATTGTCGCTATTACTTTTATACTGTTATATTTAACAATTAGTCATATTCAAGAGCAGTTAGATCTACGTAGTATTCTAATCCGACCGAAGGATAAATGTATAGAAGATAATCGTATTGCTGGAAATAGTATGAAAATGAGTGGAGTGGATACATGTGGACTACAACACAAGTCCATGCAGAGAACAATGTTCCAATTGTGTAACCGTAATACTTTTTGTGGACCTCACGTGTGGAGGTGAGGTTTGTCTTCCGTAGATAAAAAAAAGATGAGTCGAAGTCTTTTCAAATTGTTCAAACGATGGTGTTCACGTTTAAAGTCCGCCTCTGGGTCATTACACTGGCCTTGAACAGAGACATCCAATTTGGTGTTCCTTACCGGAAAGAGGCCCTTTTAAAAATGCTAATTTTCATGTATTATTAGTTATTGTAGGTGTTACACCAGAGTAAACGTCACGCTTGTCTGACTTTCGGTTTTTAAACTTTAAAAACCACCTAATTCATTGGGTTTTATTTCAATATTGCATAACAACCGCCTATTCTTGTTTATTTTTATCACTAATTCTATTATATTATTTTTATTCTGGGAAAATTTCATTTTACGAGTCGACATCGAATTATGAAATTATGTATTACCTTTTTAAAAATGCAATCTGGCGCCATAACTTTAATTGCCATTTAAATGGCTTAAAAACACGATTTCCATAATACACCATGCATATGCATATGTGTCTCGGTGGAATATTATTTTCATTATTTGTTATAGTCATTAATGCTATTTTTTCATATAACAGTAATGAAGTGAGTTTTTGCAATTTTAAGACATACAAATTTCAGTTTGTTTTATTCCTAATGAAAAAAGCATTGAACATGTCATCATCATCATCATCATCATTCTCTTTGCCTTATCCCTATGCGGGGTCGGCTTCTCTAATTGCATTTCTCCACACAATTCTATCTTGGGTCATATCAATGTTAATCCCCTTTACCAACATCATTTGGTCTTCCTCTCCTACTCCTTCCAGGAATCTGCACTTCAGCTATTCTTCGTATTGTCGTATCGTCTCGACGTTGAACATTACCAAACCATCTTAACCTATGCTCTCTCATTTTGGCATCAATTGGTGCCACACCTAGACTTCCCCTAATATACTCATTTCTAATTTTATCCTTATTTGTCACTCCACTCATCCAGCTAAGCATTCTCATTTCCGCCACATGCATTTGTTGTTCCTCTTTCTTTTTCACAGCCCAACATTCAGTTCCGTACATCATAGCCGGTCTTATGGCTGTTTTATAGAATTTTCCCTTCAGCTTCATTGGAATTTTTCTGTCACACAACACACCACTCGCTTCTTTCCACTTCATCCATCCAGCCCGAATTCTACTGCATGCATCTCCATCTATTTCTCCATTACTCTGTAATACCGATCCTACTAGGTACTTAAAACTACATATTGCTTTTCACAATCATTTCACCATTCAAAGATACCATTTTATTTGTAGTAGCTCCATCTTTAAATGAACATTCCAAATACTCTGTTTTTGTCCTACTAAGTTTTAAACCTTTTTCCTCCAGAGCTTGTCTCCACTGTTCCAGTTTTTGTTCCAAGTCTCTTTCACTATTTCCTACGATTACATCAGCACCATACATTAAGCACCATGGAATGTTACCCTGTAGTTTCGCTGTTATCTGGTCCAAAACTAATGAGAATAAATACGGACTAAGCACAGAGCCTTGGTGCAATCCTACTTTCACATGAAATTTATCAGTCTCTCCCACACCTGTCCTAACACTAGTCGTTAATCCCTCATACATATACCTCACAATCTTTACATATTCACCAGGGACTCCTTTCTTATTGAGTGCCCACCACAGAATCTCTCGAGGAACTCTATCATAAAAAGCATTGAACATGTCTTTACACTAAAAATACAATATTTTGTATTTTATATACACATGTTCACCACTAGTTTGGGTTTGACTTTTTTCATTTACTATACAGATTATACCACCATCAGAATTTTAATTACAAAGTTTGAGATCAAATAGAAGAAACAAATGAAAGCAGTTCTGAATATTATACATATAAAAAACACGTTGGACAGATTGCACAGCCAAATGAAAGTTAAGCCAAAAGAACAATAATTAACTAGCAAACGAAATGAAAGCAAAAAGACAGAGCTATACCTACAGGGTGTAGGGTGTAACAGAAAGGCAGGTCATAAAATAAATCACTTTATATTCTGGGACCAAAAATAGTTCGACTGAACCTAACTTCCCTTAGTACGAATATGCACATAAAAAAAGTTACAAAGTTGAAGTTACAAAATGAAAATCAATTTTTTTAACATATCGAAAACTAGAGACTTTCTTCTTAAAAATGCAGATGTGGAATTCTTATGGCAGGAACATCTTTAAAAAAATAACAATGAAATGTGTGCACCCCATAAAGATTTTATGGGGGTTTTGTTCCCTTAAACCCCTCCCCCTAATATTTGTGTACGTTCTATATAAAATATAATTCTATAATCATACTTAACCTATGTGAAGTTAGCAATAGATTTCAGCAATAGATTTTATATCTTCTCAAAATTATATTTGTACGTTTGTAAGTCTCATTTATATAAAATTCAAACATGTTTTCCGACCTTTCCATTCAAATTAAACAAAAAACTATAATTATCGTTTATTAACAAAAAATTAAAAAACTTTACAACTTTACATATATGACGCTAACAATCAAAGTACATCAACTGGAATGTAACTTTTTTTTGTTTACAATCAAAGATCAATATCTTACTAAGCAAATATCAAAAAATCAGGATGGATGCCCCCCACCGTTATTTTTTTATTTACACTTACATTTTGCGATTTTCGAAGTATCAATGGATATGAAGACGTCTGCATATATGACGCTAAAAATCAAAGTACATCAACTGGAATGTAACTTTTTTTTGTTTAAAATCAAAGACCAATATATTACTAAGCAAATATCAAAAAATCAGGATGGATGCCCCCCACCGTTGTTTTTTTATTTACACTTACATTTTGCGATTTTCGAAGTATCAATGGATATGAAGACGTCTGCATATATGACGCTAAAAATCAAAGTACATCAACTGGAATGTAACTTTTTTTGTTTACAATCAAAGATCAATATCTTACTAAGCAAATATCAAAAAATCAGGATGGATGCCCCCCACCGTTATTTTTTTATTTACACTTACATTTTGCGATTTTCGAAGTATCAATGGATATGAAGACGTCTGCTTATATGACGCTAAAAATCAAAGTACATCAACTGGAATGTAACTTTTTTTTGTTTAAAATCAAAGACCAATATATTACTAAGCAAATATCAAAAAATCAGGATGGATGCCCCCCACCGTTATTTTTTTATTTACACTTACATTTTGCGATTTTCGAAGTATCAATGGATATGAAGACGTCTGCATATATGACGCTAAAAATCAAAGTACATCAACTGGAATGTAACTTTTTTTTGTTTAAAATCAAAGACCAATATATTACTTAGCAAATATCAAAAAATCAGGATGGATGCTCCCCACCGTTATTTTTTTATTTACGCTTACATTTTGCGATTTTCGAAGTATCAATGGATATGAAGACGTCTGCATATATGACGCTAAAAATCAAAGTACATCAACTGGAATGTAACTTTTTTTTGTTTAAAATCAAAGACCAATATATTACTAAGCAAATATCAAGAAATCAGGATGGATGCCCCCCACCGTTATTTTTTTATTTACACTTACATTTTGCGATTTTCGAAGTATCAATGGATATGAAGACGTCTGCATATATGACGCTAAAAATCAAAGTACATCAACTGGAATGTACCTTTTTTTTGTTTACAATCAAAGATCAATATCTTGCTAAGGAAATATCAAAAAATCAGGATGGATGCCCCCCACCGTTATTTTTTTATTTACACTTACATTTTGCGATTTTCGAAGTATCAATGGATATGAAGACGTCTGCATATATGACGCTAAAAATCAAAGTACATCAACTGGAATGTAACTTTTTTTTGTTTAAAATCAAAGACCAATATATTACTTAGCAAATATCAAAAAATCAGGATGGATGCTCCCCACCGTTATTTTTTTATTTACGCTTACATTTTGCGATTTTCGAAGTATCAATGGATATGAAGACGTCTGCATATATGACGCTAAAAATCAAAGTACATCAACTGGAATGTAACTTCTTTTTGTTTATAATCAAAGACCAATATATTACTAAGCAAATATCAAAAAATCAGGATGGATGCCCCCCACCGTTATTTTTTTATTTACACTTACATTTTGCGATTTTCGAAGTATCAATGGATATGAAGACGTCTGCATATATGACGCTAAAAATCAAAGTACATCAACTGGAATGTAACTTTTTTTTGTTTACAATCAAAGATCAATGTCTTACTAAGCATATATCAAAAAATCAGGATGGATGCCCCCCACCGTTATTTTTTTATTTACACTTACATTTTGCGATTTTCGAAGTATCAATGGATATGAAGACGTCTGCATATATGACGCTAAAAATCAAAGTACATCAACTGGAATATAACTTTTTTTTGTTTAAAATCAAAGATCAATATATTACTCAGCAAATATCAAAAAATCAGGATGGATGACCCCACCGTTATTTTTTTATTTACGCTTACATTTTGCGATTTTCGAAGTATCAATGGATATGAAGACGTCTGCATATATGACGCTAAAAATCAAAGTACATCAACTGGAATGTAACTTTTTTTTGTTTACAATCAAAGGCCAATATCTTACTAAGCAAATATCAAAAAATCAGGATGGATGCCCCCCACCGTTATTTTTTTATTTACACTTACATTTTGCGATTTTCGAAGTATCAATGGATATGAAGACGTCTGCATATATGACGCTAAAAATCAAAGTACATCAACTGGAATGTAACTTTTTTGTGTTTAAAATCAAAGACCAATATATTACTTAGCAAATATCAAAAAATCAGGATGGATGCTCCCCACCGTTATTTTTTTATTTACGCTTACATTTTGCGATTTTCGAAGTATCAATGGATATGAAGACGTCTACATATATGACGCTAAAAATCAAAGTACATCAACTGGAATGTAACTTTTTTTTGTTTAAAATCAAAGATCAATATATTACTAAGCAAATATCAAAAAATCAGGATGGATGCCCCCCACCGTTATTTTTTTATTTACACTTACATTTTGCGATTTTCGAAGTATCAATGGATATGAAGACGTCTGCATATATGACGCTAAAAATCAAAGTACATCAACTGGAATGTAACTTTTTTTTCTTTAAAATCAAAGACCAATATATTACTCAGCAAATATCAAAAAATCAGGACGGATGCCCCCCACCGTTATTTTTTTATTTAAACTTACATTTTGCGATTAACGAAATTGTCAGAACAAGTTATTTAATTAAAAAAAGTTATGTATTATTTTTCATTTCATTTAACCAGTTGATATTTCCCCAAACAGGTAATACTTTCGGGTACTTACCTAGAAATCTTTATTAAAATTTTAATCCGAAACCCGCGTAAGTTCGTGGAACAGACAATATCATTCCTGTCCAGATGTGTTTCATCCTTTAAAATATTGCCGAACAATTATATAACTATATTTTGAAGTTAGCCGCGTTTTATTGCTTACCCCCAATAAAAGCACGAAAAATTCTAAATACATGTATTTCACAATGATTGTGTAAAAATATGCAAATGTTACTAAGAACCCGAAAATTTTATTATTTGAAAATAATAAGACATTCAATAATTTTGAAAATGTTGGTCATTATATTTTGCTACGTCGCCACAGTAAGACGGTACTAAAATAAGTTTTATTTTACTTTTAATTTCAATAATTATTAAATGTGTATATTATTCAAAAAGGACTAATTAGAGAGAGAATTAGAGTCTAGTGATTAGTTTAAACTTAAAGTTTGTGGAAACAGAAACTTTTACCAACCATTAGGTTCCAGAGTACCTATTCTAAAAATTATTTCAGCATTGCCAAAGGTAAGAAATATAAATATAGTTTTTAAAGGACATTCTTTGTGTGGTATTATCGTTTTTTGACATTTTTTCCAACAAAAATGTCAAGAAAATATATAAATAATTATGTTTTGACACCGTGTTGAAAAATTTTTAAATTAATAAAAGGATTTTTTTATAGAATATTAATATGAACAAAGAAAAAATCGAAAAATTGGCAAATTTTTTTTTAAACGTCAAATTGACCGAGCAGCAAATACGAAGATTAAAAACTTCAAACCCAATTTTCAGCCAAGCTTCAATAGCTTTATTTGGAGTCGATTCTAAATTTAAAAGATTGTGTATATATAGGGCAATTAGCAGAAATACTTGTAATTTATTTTCTTTTTTTAATAGCAATAATTCGCAATTTAATTTTAAATCAAAAGCTGAAAATAAAAGTACATTACAATTGCCAGCAGATGATTGCGATTTCGAAGATCAGTTAATTTTCAATAATATTCAGGATGTTAGTATATCGACTGACAATTTAGACATCTCATTGTTGGAAAACGCAGATGTTTCTGATAATTCTGAAATTGACCAAACTTTTAATGTAACAAATGATAATATTAATATTGACAGAAATATTGTAAATTTGTATAAATCTGCTGATATTGATAATAATATTTTACCAAATAGTTCCAAAAATATATACCCAACAATTGTTGATATGAGCAAATATTGTGTATTAGAGGGTAAATTTGAAATAAGTAAAGAACAAAATATTTTTAATAACGCTATGGGTAAATTTAATAAAGATTACCATTTTGTAATCAAACAAAAATTTCAAATTGTTAATAACACATGTATTTTTAATATTCGTTCTTGCAATTATTTGAAAAAAAATAAAACAATAATAATTTATGGCTACTGTGCTCACAATACGTGCAAACACTTTAAGTTCATTTGTAATAGAGGCAAGGGGATCAGTGTCAAAGTGTTCAGTACCGATATTAATTTTTCACATGGTTCAAAATTAACCAGTCATGTACGTGGTACTGAAAGATTATTGTTAGGTAATAGATTGGAAAAGGCATCCACAACAGAAATTCGTGCAGAAGATTTACATTCTTGTGTTAGATTAGTACAAAAAACAAAAAATTTAAAAGATGTAAAATCGGAAGATGTATATCGCAAAATAAAATCGGAAAATAAATCAAGATTAGATAGATGTCAGGATGATGTCATTGATATGGTCTTGATGGGTGCTGTAAATTCTAATTACATTAAAACCGTCGCCTATCCATTAAAAGTATTTATTTTTAGTAGGGAACAAATTAATTTTATTAAATTTTATCTAGACGAAAACGATAACTTACCTTCTCTTTTCATTGATGCGACTGGTTCGGTAGTGCGTAAACCTTATACTTCATGTAAAAGGGTTTTATATTACTGTGGGGTTATTCAGTGCAAAAACAACAGAATCCTTCCTGTTCTAGAAATGATATCTTCTGAGCATGATACATGTACAATTGCTTGTTGGCTTTTAAATTTTAAATTTTTTTCATTAAAACAAGGATTAAAATGGCCATTGTTTCGTAGTATAACAAGCGATTTTAGTATGGCGACATTAAATGCTGTATCTATTAGTTGGAATTGTCTATCATTACAGGACTATTGTAACAGTTTTTATAATTTGAAAGAAGATTTGAAAGTAAACTTTTCAAAAAAATTTTGTATAATTAAACTTTGTTGTGCACATATGATAAAGTTATTTTCAAACTTAGTTAACAAATGTTACACTTGCAAAACAACAAAAACTGTTTTAAAAGAAATTTTAGCATCATTTTTCAATTTATATAATGAACAGCAAATTTTTTCAGGCATAAGAGATATATTTATTTTAACATTATATAAATATGAAAACGAAATCGTTATTAATAGTAAAAATAATTTATTTATATCTTTTATCGATCCTAACGTTAAAAACCTAATTGCAGATGAAAATAATGTCAATTTTAATCCAGAAATAAACTTTACATTTCAAAATATTTATGAAAATAGTAAGTACTACCAACATTTTTTAATTTATTTTGATAAAATCAAAAATTCATCTCGAGCTGTTCCACCTTCCTCAAATTCTTTAAACCCATATTTTAGTGAACGATTTGCAACTTTCTTTTTAAAACACTATATACCTTATTTACCTCTGTGGACATCACAAATAGATTCGACTAGAAGCAGTAACGCTTTAGTAGAAAGTTATTTTAATATATTGAAAAACAACATTTTAAGTAAGGAATCGTTTTTAAAATGTTCCCGGTTTGTTAGGAAGGTAAGAAAACATGTGCTGTTTCTCCATGCAGAACTAAAGTATAATATTCCACGGAAAAAATGTGCAACACGAAAAAATAAAATTAAAATTCCAGAAGAACGTTGGTGCAAAAGGCAAAAAAGTAAAACTACTTATTTCAAACAAAAAACAATTAAGAAAATTATTCAAAAATATGACATTCCAAATTATGAAAAGCCTTCGGTAAAAACAAATGTTTTATATTATAAAGAAAATGTGCATGATATTCATTTCCCTGAAATAGGAAGAGATTATGTCGTTTTTAAACATGAAAACCAAAAATTATATCGTTCCAGTTTTCTTACGTTGTTATCACATTCCAATACCACAGAAATGTGGCTAGATAACGAAGTCATCGATTATTTTTTGTGCTTAATATGTAAAAACACAGATATTAAACCAATTTTCTGTAACCAAGTTAACTTATTTTTAAACAATCAAAAAATTATATTTTCTATTGAAAACATAGAAGAATTTTTATTTCCAATATATTCTCCTGGTCATTGGTCACTTGTTTACATTAATTTAAAACAGAAATCATTTCAGTTATTTGATCCTCAGTTTAGTAGCAGTCGTAAAGCAAAATTTTACTATAATAAATTTAATTTCATATTTAAAAATTTAAATATTATTTACAACAATTATCCAACACAAAAAGATGGATATAATTGTGGGGTATATGTTTTATATTTTGCAGAAACCACAGTTAAAAAAATTCAATTAGATTTTAATTTTGAGCCAGCTATTTACAGACATTATATATTAACGATAATGTTAAATTCTTCAGAAAATCTCAAAAACAACTGTCTGTATTGCGCACTTCCCAACGGAGAAATGCGATGTATCAATTGCAAAAGACTTGATCATAAGGTTTGCGCTATTAACATTTCAGACATTTATAAATGTGGCTTTTGTTTTTAGCGTCATATATGCAGACATCTTCATATCCATTGATACTTCGAAAATCGCAAAATGTAAGCGTAAATAAAAAAATAACGGTGGGGAGCATCCATCCTGATTTTTTGATATTTGCTAAGTAATATATTGGTCTTTGATTTTAAACAAAAAAAAGTTACATTCCAGTTGATGTACTTTGATTTTTAGCGTCATATATGCAGACGTCTTCATATCCATTGATACTTCGAAAATCGCAAAATGTAAGTGTAAATAAAAAAATAACGGTGGGGGGCATCCATCCTGATTTTTTGATATTTGCTTAGTAAGATATTGATCTTTGATTGTAAACAAAAAAAAGGTACATTCCAGTTGATGTACTTTGATTTTTAGCGTCATATATGCAGACGTCTTCATATCCATTGATACTTCGAAAATCGCAAAATGTAAGTGTAAATAAAAAAATAACGGTGGGGGGCATCCATCCTGATTTCTTGATATTTGCTTAGTAATATATTGGTCTTTGATTTTAAACAAAAAAAAGTTACATTCCAGTTGATGTACTTTGATTTTTAGCGTCATATATGCAGACGTCTTCATATCCATTGATACTTCGAAAATCGCAAAATGTAAGCGTAAATAAAAATATAACGGTGGGGAGCATCCATCCTGATTTTTTGATATTTGCTAAGTAATATATTGGTCTTTGATTTTAAACAAAAAAAAGTTACATTCCAGTTGATGTACTTTGATTTTTAGCGTCATATATGCAGACGTCTTCATATCCATTGATACTTCGAAAATCGCAAAATGTAAGTGTAAATAAAAAAACAACGGTGGGGGGCATCCATCCTGATTTTTTGATATTTGCTTAGTAATATATTGGTCTTTGATTTTAAACAAAAAAAAGTTACATTCCAGTTGATGTACTTTGATTTTTAGCGTCATATATGCAGACGTCTTCATATCCATTGATACTTCGAAAATCGCAAAATGTAAGCGTAAATAAAAAAATAACGGTGGGGAGCATCCATCCTGACTTTTTGATATTTGCTAAGTAATATATTGGTCTTTGATTTTAAACAAAAAAAAGTTACATTCCAGTTGATGTACTTTGATTTTTAGCGTCATATATGCAGACGTCTTCATATCCATTGATACTTCGAAAATCGCAAAATGTAAGTGTAAATAAAAAAATAACGGTGGGGGGCATCCATCCTGATTTTTTGATATTTGCTTAGTAATATATTGGTCTTTGATTTTAAACAAAAAAAAGTTACATTCCAGTTGATGTACTTTGATTTTTAGCGTCATATATGCAGACGTCTTCATATCCATTGATACTTCGAAAATCGCAAAATGTAAGTGTAAATAAAAAAACAACGGTGGGGGGCATCCATCCTGATTTTTTGATATTTGCTTAGTAATATATTGGTCTTTGATTTTAAACAAAAAAAAGTTACATTCCAGTTGATGTACTTTGATTTTTAGCGTCATATATGCAGACGTCTTCATATCCATTGATACTTCGAAAATCGCAAAATGTAAGTGTAAATAAAAAAATAACGGTGGGGGGCATCCATCCTGATTTTTTGATATTTGCTTAGTAAGATATTGATCTTTGATTGTAAACAAAAAAAAGTTACATTCCAGTTGATGTACTTTGATTTTTAGCGTCATATATGCAGACGTCTTCATATCCATTGATACTTCGAAAATCGCAAAATGTAAGTGTAAATAAAAAAATAACGGTGGGGGGCATCCATCCTGATTTTTTGATATTTGCTTAGTAATATATTGGTCTTTGATTTTAAACAAAAAAAAGTTACATTCCAGTTGATGTACTTTGATTTTTAGCGTCATATATGCAGACGTCTTCATATCCATTGATACTTCGAAAATCGCAAAATGTAAGCGTAAATAAAAAAATAACGGTGGGGAGCATCCATCCTGATTTTTTGATATTTGCTAAGTAATATATTGGTCTTTGATTTTAAACAAAAAAAAGTTACATTCCAGTTGATGTACTTTGATTTTTAGCGTCATATATGCAGACGTCTTCATATCCATTGATACTTCGAAAATCGCAAAATGTAAGTGTAAATAAAAAAATAACGGTGGGGGGCATCCATCCTGATTTTTTGATATTTGCTTAGTAAGATATTGATCTTTGATTGTAAACAAAAAAAAGGTACATTCCAGTTGATGTACTTTGATTTTTAGCGTCATATATGCAGACGTCTTCATATCCATTGATACTTCGAAAATCGCAAAATGTAAGTGTAAATAAAAAAATAACGGTGGGGGGCATCCATCCTGATTTCTTGATATTTGCTTAGTAATATATTGGTCTTTGATTTTAAACAAAAAAAAGTTACATTCCAGTTGATGTACTTTGATTTTTAGCGTCATATATGCAGACGTCTTCATATCCATTGATACTTCGAAAATCGCAAAATGTAAGCGTAAATAAAAATATAACGGTGGGGAGCATCCATCCTGATTTTTTGATATTTGCTAAGTAATATATTGGTCTTTGATTTTAAACAAAAAAAAGTTACATTCCAGTTGATGTACTTTGATTTTTAGCGTCATATATGCAGACGTCTTCATATCCATTGATACTTCGAAAATCGCAAAATGTAAGTGTAAATAAAAAAACAACGGTGGGGGGCATCCATCCTGATTTTTTGATATTTGCTTAGTAATATATTGGTCTTTGATTTTAAACAAAAAAAAGTTACATTCCAGTTGATGTACTTTGATTTTTAGCGTCATATATGCAGACGTCTTCATATCCATTGATACTTCGAAAATCGCAAAATGTAAGCGTAAATAAAAAAATAACGGTGGGGAGCATCCATCCTGACTTTTTGATATTTGCTAAGTAATATATTGGTCTTTGATTTTAAACAAAAAAAAGTTACATTCCAGTTGATGTACTTTGATTTTTAGCGTCATATATGCAGACGTCTTCATATCCATTGATACTTCGAAAATCGCAAAATGTAAGTGTAAATAAAAAAATAACGGTGGGGGGCATCCATCCTGATTTTTTGATATTTGCTTAGTAATATATTGGTCTTTGATTTTAAACAAAAAAAAGTTACATTCCAGTTGATGTACTTTGATTTTTAGCGTCATATATGCAGACGTCTTCATATCCATTGATACTTCGAAAATCGCAAAATGTAAGTGTAAATAAAAAAACAACGGTGGGGGGCATCCATCCTGATTTTTTGATATTTGCTTAGTAATATATTGGTCTTTGATTTTAAACAAAAAAAAGTTACATTCCAGTTGATGTACTTTGATTTTTAGCGTCATATATGCAGACGTCTTCATATCCATTGATACTTCGAAAATCGCAAAATGTAAGTGTAAATAAAAAAATAACGGTGGGGGGCATCCATCCTGATTTTTTGATATTTGCTTAGTAAGATATTGATCTTTGATTGTAAACAAAAAAAAGTTACATTCCAGTTGATGTACTTTGATTTTTAGCGTCATATATGCAGACGTCTTCATATCCATTGATACTTCGAAAATCGCAAAATGTAAGTGTAAATAAAAAAATAACGGTGGGGGGCATCCATCCTGATTTTTTGATATTTGCTTAGTAATATATTGGTCTTTGATTTTAAACAAAAAAAAGTTACATTCCAGTTGATGTACTTTGATTTTTAGCGTCATATATGCAGACGTCTTCATATCCATTGATACTTCGAAAATCGCAAAATGTAAGCGTAAATAAAAAAATAACGGTGGGGAGCATCCATCCTGATTTTTTGATATTTGCTAAGTAATATATTGGTCTTTGATTTTAAACAAAAAAAAGTTACATTCCAGTTGATGTACTTTGATTTTTAGCGTCATATATGCAGACGTCTTCATATCCATTGATACTTCGAAAATCGCAAAATGTAAGCGTAAATAAAAAAATAACGGTGGGGAGCATCCATCCTGATTTTTTGATATTTGCTAAGTAATATATTGGTCTTTGATTTTAAACAAAAAAAAGTTACATTCCAGTTGATGTACTTTGATTTTTAGCGTCATATATGCAGACGTCTTCATATCCATTGATACTTCGAAAATCGCAAAATGTAAGTGTAAATAAAAAAATAACGGTGGGGGGCATCCATCCTGATTTTTTGATATTTGCTTAGTAAGATATTGATCTTTGATTGTAAACAAAAAAAAGGTACATTCCAGTTGATGTACTTTGATTTTTAGCGTCATATATGCAGACGTCTTCATATCCATTGATACTTCGAAAATCGCAAAATGTAAGTGTAAATAAAAAAATAACGGTGGGGGGCATCCATCCTGATTTCTTGATATTTGCTTAGTAATATATTGGTCTTTGATTTTAAACAAAAAAAAGTTACATTCCAGTTGATGTACTTTGATTTTTAGCGTCATATATGCAGACGTCTTCATATCCATTGATACTTCGAAAATCGCAAAATGTAAGCGTAAATAAAAAAATAACGGTGGGGAGCATCCGTCCTGATTTTTTGATATTTGCTAAGTAGTATATTGGTCTTTGATTTTAAACAAAAAAAAGTTACATTCCAGTTGATGTACTTTGATTTTTAGCGTCATATATGCAGACGTCTTCATATCCATTGATACTTCGAAAATCGCAAAATGTAAGCGTAAATAAAAAAATAACGGTGGGGAGCATCCATCCTGATTATTGATATTTGCTAAGTAATATATTGGTCTTTGATTTTAAACAAAAAAAAGTTACATTCCAGTTGATGTACTTTGATTTTTAGCGTCATATATGCAGACCTCTTCATATCCATTGATACTTCGAAAATCGCAAAATGTAAGTGTAAATAAAAAAACAACGGTGGGGGGCATCCATCCTGATTTTTTGATATTTGCTTAGTAATATATTGGTCTTTGATTTTAAACAAAAAAAAGTTACATTCCAGTTGATGTACTTTGATTTTTAGCGTCATATATGCAGACGTCTTCATATCCATTGATACTTCGAAAATCGCAAAATGTAAGCGTAAATAAAAAAATAACGGTGGGGAGCATCCATCCTGATTTTTTGATATTTGCTAAGTAATATATTGGTCTTTGATTTTAAACAAAAAAAAGTTACATTCCAGTTGATGTACTTTGATTTTTAGCGTCATATATGCAGACGTCTTCATATCCATTGATACTTCGAAAATCGCAAAATGTAAGTGTAAATAAAAAAATAACGGTGGGGGGCATCCATCCTGATTTTTTGATATTTGCTTAGTAATATATTGGTCTTTGATTTTAAACAAAAAAAAGTTACATTCCAGTTGATGTACTTTGATTTTTAGCGTCATATATGCAGACGTCTTCATATCCATTGATACTTCGAAAATCGCAAAATGTAAGTGTGAATAAAAAAACAACGGTGGGGGGCATCCATCCTGATTTTTTGATATTTGCTTAGTAATGTATTGGTCTTTGATTTTAAACAAAAAAAAGTTACATTCCAGTTGATGTACTTTGATTTTTAGCGTCATATATGCAGACGTCTTCATATCCATTGATACTTCGAAAATCGCAAAATGTAAGTGTAAATAAAAAAATAACGGTGGGGGGCATCCATCCTGATTTTTTGATATTTGCTTAGTAAGATATTGATCTTTGATTGTAAACAAAAAAAAGTTACATTCCAGTTGATGTACTTTGATTTTTAGCGTCATATATGCAGACGTCTTCATATCCATTGATACTTCGAAAATCGCAAAATGTAAGTGTAAATAAAAAAATAACGGTGGGGGGCATCCATCCTGATTTTTTGATATTTGCTTAGTAATATATTGGTCTTTGATTTTAAACAAAAAAAAGTTACATTCCAGTTGATGTACTTTGATTTTTAGCGTCATATATGCAGACGTCTTCATATCCATTGATACTTCGAAAATCGCAAAATGTAAGTGTAAATAAAAAAACAACGGTGGGGGGCATCCATCCTGATTTTTTGATATTTGCTTAGTAATATATTGGTCTTTGATTTTAAACAAAAAAAAGTTACATTCCAGTTGATGTACTTTGATTTTTAGCGTCATATATGCAGACGTCTTCATATCCATTGATACTTCGAAAATCGCAAAATGTAAGCGTAAATAAAAAAATAACGGTGGGGAGCATCCATCCTGATTTTTTGATATTTGCTAAGTAATATATTGGTCTTTGATTTTAAACAAAAAAAAGTTACATTCCAGTTGATGTACTTTGATTTTTAGCGTCATATATGCAGACGTCTTCATATCCATTGATACTTCGAAAATCGCAAAATGTAAGCGTAAATAAAAAAATAACGGTGGGGAGCATCCATCCTGATTTTTTGATATTTGCTAAGTAATATATTGGTCTTTGATTTTAAACAAAAAAAAGTTACATTCCAGTTGATGTACTTTGATTTTTAGCGTCATATATGCAGACGTCTTCATATCCATTGATACTTCGAAAATCGCAAAATGTAAGTGTAAATAAAAAAATAACGGTGGGGGGCATCCATCCTGATTTTTTGATATTTGCTTAGTAAGATATTGATCTTTGATTGTAAACAAAAAAAAGGTACATTCCAGTTGATGTACTTTGATTTTTAGCGTCATATATGCAGACGTCTTCATATCCATTGATACTTCGAAAATCGCAAAATGTAAGTGTAAATAAAAAAATAACGGTGGGGGGCATCCATCCTGATTGCTTGATATTTGCTTAGTAATATATTGGTCTTTGATTTTAAACAAAAAAAGTTACATTCCAGTTGATGTACTTTGATTTTTAGCGTCATATATGCAGACGTCTTCATATCCATTGATACTTCGAAAATCGCAAAATGTAAGCGTAAATAAAAAAATAACGGTGGGGAGCATCCATCCTGATTTTTTGATATTTGCTAAGTAATATATTGGTCTTTGATTTTAAACAAAAAAAAGTTACATTCCAGTTGATGTACTTTGATTTTTAGCGTCATATATGCAGACGTCTTCATATCCATTGATACTTCGAAAATCGCAAAATGTAAGTGTAAATAAAAAAACAACGGTGGGGGGCATCCATCCTGATTTTTTGATATTTGCTTAGTAATATATTGGTCTTTGATTTTAAACAAAAAAAAGTTACATTCCAGTTGATGTACTTTGATTTTTAGCGTCATATATGCAGACGTCTTCATATCCATTGATACTTCGAAAATCGCAAAATGTAAGCGTAAATAAAAAAATAACGGTGGGGAGCATCCATCCTGATTTTTTGATATTTGCTAAGTAATATATTGGTCTTTGATTTTAAACAAAAAAAAGTTACATTCCAGTTGATGTACTTTGATTTTTAGCGTCATATATGCAGACGTCTTCATATCCATTGATACTTCGAAAATCGCAAAATGTAAGTGTAAATAAAAAAATAACGGTGGGGGGCATCCATCCTGATTTTTTGATATTTGCTTAGTAATATATTGGTCTTTGATTTTAAACAAAAAAAAGTTACATTCCAGTTGATGTACTTTGATTTTTAGCGTCATATATGCAGACGTCTTCATATCCATTGATACTTCGAAAATCGCAAAATGTAAGTGTAAATAAAAAAACAACGGTGGGGGGCATCCATCCTGATTTTTTGATATTTGCTTAGTAATATATTGGTCTTTGATTTTAAACAAAAAAAAGTTACATTCCAGTTGATGTACTTTGATTTTTAGCGTCATATATGCAGACGTCTTCATATCCATTGATACTTCGAAAATCGCAAAATGTAAGTGTAAATAAAAAAATAACGGTGGGGGGCATCCATCCTGATTTTTTGATATTTGCTTAGTAAGATATTGATCTTTGATTGTAAACAAAAAAAAGTTACATTCCAGTTGATGTACTTTGATTGTTAGCGTCATATATGTAAAGTTGTAGTTTTTTAATTTTTTGTTAATAAACGATAATTATAGTTTTTTGTTTAATTTGAATGGAAAGGTCGGAAAACATGTTTGAATTTTATATAAATGAGACTTACAAACGTACAAATATAATTTTGAAGATATAAAATCTATTGCTGAAATCTATTGCTAACTTCACATAGGTTCATACTTAACCATTTACAAATATGTAGTGGATTTTACAAATGTTTAAAATATCTCGATAAAAACTGGCTTATCGAAAAAGTACTAAGAGGCAAAAAAAGTTTTAAAAACACTGTTTAACAAATGATGCCACAATAATAATTTAATTGGAACGTACACAAATATTTGGTTGGGTTTTTGTTTTTTCAATGATAGGCGATGGTTCAATAGGAGAAATTACGGAATCAAATCAGAAATGTTTTCTAAACAGACCCAGTAAGAACAGAAATATATTTACTAGTACATGTCATACCAAATGCCCATATTTTAGTTTAGCTATGGAATTACTTTATTAATACTATATAGATATAGACATTATCGTCAATTTCTGGACAATATCCATTCCTTGTTTTCTTTACTTTTGTGCATACATACTTCTTTTCTTTCGTGCATATTGACATTTAAGCAAATGATTTAGTTCATTTAACAATCGTAATCTAATATTTGAATGTTTAATGACAGAATGATTGCCCTGTAAGCAATATATTCTTACTCGTTAGAATTCTTGAGTTAATCACGAATAGATATCTAAGAATTTTTGTATACACTTCTATAATGAACCAATTAAATATCAAATTGTTTTATCAATTTACAAATACAAAATAATGTGAGGCAGAAAACATCCTTTCAATGATGCCTTATGGAATTTCACACCCCAAACAATAGCACCCCGTTGTGCTAAATATTAATGAGTCTCTTATAAAGATGGTAGTACTATCTTCCATTCGTGTCACCTTCTGGCTCAGGTTTTAGTATAATGACTTACGTAACCGTGACCAACAGCTTTGCATCAGGCTCAGTTTAATTAGCAATTGAAAAATTTCTAGTGTGCCGGGATCGAACCTGAGCAAACCTGGCTTGATAAGCGAATACCGTAGCCACTGAGATACGGCTGAAACTGAGTAGGCTGAAACCGCTAAAGTAGCCACTGAGATAAGTCGAGGATAATTGACATAAAATAAAAAAGCACAAGTAGATTTATTTTAATTAAAGCCATTTGTTTTGTCCTTTTGTGGATCAATTTCCTACATCTTAGGAAGCCAGTATTCAGACCTTGGATTTGGAGATCGGCAGAATCCGCGTAGTTCATTACGGATCCCTAAAAAGAAACCTGAAACCAAGACCAAAAATCAAACCAATGCGATACATATTTTACATTCATTTTTGTTTTGATGTTTATCTGTGTAAAAGCGGTAAACAACGACCTTAATTAACGAAGAAACTTCACGATGGATGTTTATTTGGATCAAAAACGACTTCTCGCTGTTCCTTACCAAATATTTTATATTAACTCAACAGAATTTTGTATTCTTCTTTTAGAAAAATATAAAATTTACATAACTCGACCTCGATATTGGTCAATGTTAGCCGCCGATTTCTTTGTATTATAATTTATGTGGTGATTTATTACCCTCAGAGAGGTTATGCTAAGTTTCTGCATTAATTAGCGGACCCTATTTATTAATGAATTATGAAAAGATATGTAGTTTATGTTCCAACCCATGTAAAATATTTTCTTCAAAATTGTTTGAATATAAGTGGAAAATGGATACAAATATTATCACAATGTATTACGAATCTAAATATGTACATATCTAAGAAACTTATTTTTTTTTGTGTAGACACGACTCTCAGTAAGTTGTGTTGTGCCATCGTTTTCGTGGTCTTCCCACTGATCGTCTTCCTATTGAGGGACCGTCTCTCGCCATCCTTACTCTATTTGTTGTCAATCAGCTTATTATGGTCATTCCATTTTACTTTTCTGTTTCTTACCCAATTAACCTTGCATCTCCGTCGTATATCTGTACTTCTAGCTCTGTCTCATATTATCTTACCATCGAATTTTCGAAGGGATTTCATCTCTGCTGTTTCTTGCATTATTTTTGTTCTCTCTGTGTCAGGTCGTGTTTCTGCCGCGTATGTCATTATTGGTCTGATGACTGTTTTGTAAAATCTGCCTTTCATTTCTTTTCCGGTATTTTTACTTCATATTGTTTCATCCAGACAACCTGCGGCTCTGTTTGCTCTATCCACTTGATCTTCCACTTCCGTTTCAAGCTTTCCGTAGCTGGATACCCATATATTTAAACTCCACCACTTGTTTTATTATCTGACTCTCCAGCTTTAATTTACATTAGTAGATTTGCTGTTACAACCATGTATTTTGTCCTTTTTGGGGAAATTAATATTTTTAATTTTCTGGCGGTTATATTAAATTGGTGCAGCGTGCAGCATATACGTTATAAATTATCTTTACTTTGAGAGGTTAGTATTGCATCTCCCATTTGGTCTCCCATGTTTTTCTCCCATTTGGTATCCATTTTTAGTTCTTACTTTTTTTATTATTGAGGACTCAGTCCGACTCGGGGAATCCCCCTGCCTTATACCATATCGCCTGGTGAGAACAATAGTGACGAAACTTCAAAATGAACATTTAGAGATAATCGTATTTGAAGTTTTGATGAAACTGCTAAACAGTATAACTGACTTGCAGGTAATCATTTTGCAAAATTTTTCTAATAAAGTTCTTTCTAGATATGTAAACCAATTAGTAGAAGTAATTTTATTTGAAGAAAAGATGGATATTGTATTTATTTTTGATTTTTTTTCTGCGTTAAGCCATTATTGCATTATCGAAGATGTTTAATTTGATGTTTCGCCACTATACTTTAATACTACTATACTACAACAGTTTAGTTTGTTTTAAATAACTAAAAAATTTACTTTTAAAAATAAATTAAACGCATCAAATAAAATGTTTTATTGTATACACCAGTTATGCGCAAAATGAAAATAAAGTACAATAGAAAAATAACAAAATAAGATCTTAAGTAATAATTATGAAAACGATAAACATGATAAAAGATAAAAAGTAAGCAAAAGAACTATGAATAGTAAAATTAAATTCATCATTTCACTCACGTATGTTTCGTATTTCAAACTACTTGTGTTCATATACAGTTTGGTGTGCTTTCGTCGTTAATACATCAAAATATTTGACAAATTCACAATACCATAAAGACTTATAAGCCGTGTTCGCGCTGCATGCCCCGAGTATGCCCAGAGGGAGAACGCCTGCGCATTACAAAATTGGACGTTCGGTCGAATATTGCCCTCCGAAAACGTAATGCGCAGGCGTTCTCCCTCTGGGCATACTCGGGGCATGCAGCACGAACACGGCTATAGGCGCCCTCTAGTAATAAGGAAATTAAATAATTGTTAGCCGATATTGCACATAAAAGAGGTCATATTTAGTTGTCGATTGATGGACTTAACTCAAAAACGTTAATTTTCGAGTTTCGCCATTATTGTTCTCACTAGGCGAATATATACGAAACGTGATTAAAAATAGCAAACCAAGCTTATAGCCAGAAAATATTTCTTGAAATACCTAAATATAGAGATGTGAAATACTCTGTAACGGAAAATAAATGATATTATTGTTGTTCCTTTTATGCTTTTATACTAAAATATTCATTGATTTTTTTTCTTCAAGGTGTGTGAGGAACAAAAGTGTCAGGATGAAGTTTTTTCGTTAGCAATGAACTATATGGACAGATTTTTAATGTGTTGTTCAATAATGAAAAGCCAGCTACAGTTATTAGGAACGACGTGTTTGTTATTAGCATCGAAATTCAGGGAATCCACTCCTTTAGCTGGAGAGACTTTAGTGTATTATACAGACCATAGTGTTACAAAGCAGCAATTGTGGGTAAGTTCTATCTTTATTCTTTTTTTTTATTTATTTAGAACAGAAAGCTGCATCCTCCCGAGGAATATTAGCGACATAACGGTTAAGATGCTATTTCAGAGCGCCATCAATATTAATTCGAGAGATATCAGCCGTACCGTTTTTTCAAAGCTCTGCGAATCTTTGGCAAGAGTGCGTCGGTAGTACGTGACACTATCCAAGACGAAGGCATGATATTGTGATTGTATACATTGTGATGAGGGTGACTATTTCTGTATGTTGCCAAATCAGTCAGTTAAGTTCGATTTCTTGCTATAGATAATCGATTTTAGTAGTTCCAATGTAACAGAAAATCTAGACATAGGATAAAAAAGTTTATTTGAAGAAAGTGTTTTTTTGTGTGCTTCTTAATGGCGGTACAGACTCGTTTTTGTAATATTTTATTTAATTATAGAGTAATTTCTACATGCTAACATATTTCTCAAATTGGGCTCTGTACTATATTTATATTACATATATGTGAGCCAAATAACTAGACAAAATATTCAAAATTAAAGCTGCACTCTTGGAACGCGTTTTCCGTATTGATGGCGCGCTGATGTAGCTTCTTAATATCCAATACATACTTACATGATTAAATTTTATACAACATAGGTATTAGATACCCTATTAGTTTTCTGTAGTCGAAAGTTCTTTCCAAGTAGCGTTTGCAGGCTGTTCGGTATGCCATATAGCCGTCTTTCAATAGTATATTTAGGACAGTCAATTAGAAAATGGTATGTCTATAGTGTCTATACTCTATACTACTGTCTACTACATCACAAATTGCACGTTGCCACTTTGGAGCTTCGCTGTTTGAGCAATAGGTGTGCGTGTGTATACCTACTATGGCCTATACCCCAGGCTGTGGGTGAAAAATAGGTCGATTTCAGGATATAATTCAGGAATTTTTGAAACCTATCAGGTGTTGTAAAGGACGATGCCAGGAATAACTTTTACTAAAATGTAACCAAAAATATTGTGCGCTTTTTTTTATTGCGATTTTCATTTGTTAAATTGCAATTTTTATAGATTTTTAAATTTTCACCTTAGGATATTGATTTTAGAGAAAAACTTTTTTATAGAAAGTTGTAGTAAATTAAAAAACCTACAATTTGAGGTACGGTAAGTTTAATTTGGTTAATTGGTTATTGCAAAACAGCCTGCGAAAGGTCCAAAATGGCCGTTTTTTACAATTGCATTATTTATTGTACAAATAATTTTATTTTATTTTTTAAAGCTTTAAAATGAAGATCTTCCAATTCCAAACATAAAAAAATTGTAAAGCCAGATTAACGAATTTGTTGCTTAGATATTATAAATTGTTTATCCCAAGAGGTCAAATGTCGAAGGCTACAACTTTTTGAAAAAAAATCGTAGAGAGTTAGTGAAACATCTAATCTCCTTCTAAAGAGTTATATTTTCATATTCTGATGTAAATAAATGCGTAAAACATTTTTAAACCTAATTTTTTGGGTTTGAAAATAAGGGGGCAAATTTCGTTATAAACATTTAGAGCTGAAGCGGCCCTGCGGCTGAGTTTTTAACTTACAGATTATTGTTGCTGAAGACAAAACGAAGATTTATAAAAAAATAAAAAAAATCTACAACCAACTGAAGCCGAGATAATTGTTTTTTTTTCTTAAGTCGTAGTGCCTTTATTTATAACAATTTAGAAATTATTTTACAGTCATTGACTAATAAAAGACTTATATTATCTTAAAATAAAAATTATTATAAAATATAATTACATTTAATTATTAAAAATTATTTTTAAAATCGGTGCTTTTGCGAGCGGCCGAATTTTGCAAATCGCCCGGACCTCGATTTTTGAGCCTTCGGTTCGTTATCGATCATTCGCTATCCGTACACTAAACAGATACGAAGCGAATACGTTCGATAACGAAGCGAAGGGTCAAAAATCGAGGTCCCGGATCAAAACAATTTAATAATATTACCATTATAATATACAGTCTATTTACCATTGTATTTGTTTTTCTTGATAAACTTTTATATGTAAAATTTCATTTCTGAAGAAATAATATTACAAAAATGATATATATGAAATATATAACTATATTTTTAATTTTTTCATTGTTATATAAATATAATAATAATAATGTTACTTCTTACTATAATGTACAATATAAAACTTTTCTTCTTGTAGTGACTATTCTTTTTGGATTTCACATATAAAAGTTTATCAAGAAAAAACAAATACAGTGGTAAATATACTGTGTATTATAATGGTAATATTATTAAATTGTTTTCTGTCAAAATTTAATACAAGTTACGTAAAAATTTTCCGAGCGCGCGGATTTGAAGCGAGCCGGGCGATTTGCAAAATTCGGCCGCTTGCAAAAGTACCGATTTAAAAAATAATTTTTATTTTAAGATAAGTCTTTAGTCAATGACTGTAAAATAATTTCTTAATTGTTATAAATAAAGGCACTACGATTTAAGAAAAAAAAAAACAATTATCTCGGCTTCAGTTGGTTGTAGAAAATTTTAATTTTTTTTTATAAATCTTCGTTTCGTCTTCAGCAACAATAATCTGTAAGTTACAAACTCATAGGATGTACAGGGCCGCTTCAGCTCTAAATGCTTATAACGAAATATGCCCCCTAATTTTCAAACCCAAAAATTAGAATTTTAAAAATGTTTTACGCATTTATTTACATCAGAATATGAAAATATAACTCTTTAGAAGGAGATTGGATGTTTCACCAACTCTCTACGATTTTTTTTTCAAAAAGTTATATTCTTTGACATTTGACCTCTTGGAATAAACAATTTATAATATCTAAGCAACAAATTCGTTAATCTGGCTTTACAATTTTTTTTATGTTTGGAATTAAAAGATCTTCATTTTAAAGCTTTAAAAAATTTAAAAAAATTATTTGTACAATAAATAATGCAACTGTAAAAACGACCATTTTGGACCTTTTTTTCTCTAAAATCAATATCCTAAGCTGCAAAATTAAAAATCATTAAAAATTGCAAATTTAACAAATGAAAATCGCAATAAAAAAAAGCGCACAATATTTTTGGTTACATTTTAGTATAAGTTATTCCTGGCATCGTCCTTTCCAACACCTGATAGGTTTCAAAAATTCCTGAATTATATCACGTTTTTTCACCCACAGCCTGGAGTACTAGTCTCAGACGTGTAGGATTAGGATTGTTTGGGATCTTCTGATTATGTTCTGGTTATTATTCTTTGTCGATTATATATAATAATTTTAACGATATAAACCTTAACGAACTGTTAATTAGTCCTAGAAATCATTCTTACATTGTATGTTAAGATTAACTTCATATTTTTTGTTCCACCATCATCTCATTGAAATTTATGAAAACCGGATTATTGAAAATATATCAATATATTTAAAACCTGATTTTGTTATAATATACAAAAGATAATTATCTGGGTATATAAATGATCTAGCAAAAACATAACTGGCATAGACAGATAAGGTTATCCTCATTTATTTTATGCAACTAAGTAATCAAAAACTAAAAACTTCGAAGGTGTTGAAATTTAGATGGTTTTTCTGAACACTCTATTAAAAATGAGACATTCACAATTAACAAAATAATTTGTTTTTCGATGGAATTTCACGTTTCGCAGGTGAAGTCGGCAAGTTTCTTCAGAAGATACTGTAGGAATCATCCATACATTTGTAAGACCCCCCAATTGAGAAACCTTAATGCCAAAACTCACAATACTAGTGTGATGTAAAAATGCTTAGGTACCAAAAACAAGTTGATTAATAGCAAGCTGAAAATTTGTTAATAGCTTAACGGTGTCTAGTCCTAGTCGGACAAACTTTGATGTACGGGGACACTCGAACAAGGGAAGTTTTAATTGTGGAACAGGTTACAGCTTTCGAATATCAGACTACGAATTTCATGTATTTTGTCGGACAGAACTTCCAATTGATTTGTTACCTTCTCTAATAAATATATGATGATGTACTAAGGTGGGCAGGAAAATGTCATACGCAGTAATGATAATCGCCTTATTAACAATGTGTTTTAGAAAAATCCAGAAGGGACAAGATCTGTAAAAAAGGGGGAAAGTCAAAAAGGGTCTGGAGAAAATAGGAGTGAGACAATGGGAAATAGTGTCACCACTAGTAAACGCGTCAAAGGCTCACGAAGAGTTGTAATGCCATTGGTGGTGAATAGAATAGGTAATAGAAATGGTGAATATTCGATTGATCGCAAAGATAACCAACCGAAATAATTTACACCACAATTGCTTCCGCATCCACCCTATTCTTCCCATCTGGCTCACTGTGACTTATTCATTATAAAAACTATTTTAATTCACAATTCAAAACACACGTTACAAAAAAAGGGAACATATTTACCTTTTATGGAAAAAATTATTATTCACGTTATTACACATTTTATTTCGACTAGCTTGCAAAACCCCCGCTTAGAAAAACTTATGTAATAAAAATAGAAAACTAATATTATTCTCTACCTAATAGCTCTTAAAACTGATTCGGACAATAAAAAATAGAAAATAGTAATCTTTACATTTCTGTAATGTGAATAGATTACATACTATCATTTTTTTTATTAACATAGCTGCTAATTTTAACAAGCACTTTAAACTTTAAAACATTGAATAGATATTACTAGGGGATTTAAATCCCTAACGGTATTTCTAAACCATTCATCAGCTATAATTATGTTTTTACATATACATAACCTTAATTACTGTGAGTTTTAAATAGATGTAGTAACCATACAACCATAGATATAATTGGACGTGAAATGTTTTTATTCATTATTTTGATTCAAAACATAATAATAAAATACAAATTTTAGTATGTTACAAAATTATGGAAAAGTTTTATGATGTTTAAATTGATTTTAAACATTTAAATCCATATTTTGGTTTGTTTTATAATGAAACTGAAACAATTAAATACGCTCGACTGAAATTTCTGAGATTTAAATTTTTTTATTTTACATGTCTTTATGTAAAATAATTCAACATAATGTAAATTATAGAGCAAGGTGCTTATTTTAATTCTAAAGGAAAAGTATACCTATAGGATTCTACAAATTATTTACTGACGTCTAACTTCAAGTTCTTTTATGCCTATTTCTTCTATAATAGTGATTATCGGTTTTTCTTACTCTTTTTCTTTAGGAGAGTTTTTCCATAAGATTTTCCCAGTTGGACGCAATTATAAATAAAATAGGATTATAATTATTTCTTGGTTTCTTCGGCGTTCTTCTGTATCCATATATGTATCTGAACTCATACCAATATTAATCTTCTTTGGCTACCACGTGTTCTTTGGCTCTTTCCTACTCCTTCTAGTAATTTTACACTCCAGTGATTCCCCTTATGTGGTGATTTCAGCGTTGTGCATGCCATAATTATAATATTTTCTATCTCATTTTCTCACCATTTGTGCTCTAACAATAATTCTTTTGACTATTATGCACCCGCGCTATGATACTGGAGATCTTGCTCTGGATCTTTTACCCGCTAGTCCAGGGCGCATCTGTTTTGAGATAGACGTTGAGAGGTGACTCAAATTGTTTTGCAGAAATTGCTTAAAAATAACTCAAATAATATTTGTTTAATTGAACATTGTTTAAATAATCAAAATGTCAAAATATGAAGGAAAAATTCGATTTTTTTATTGGTTTTTTGATTATAACTTTAAAACTATTCATTTTTGAGAAAAGTTGTACTGACGTAAAAGTTGTGTAATTAAATTTCCTACAATATAGAATTGGTTAAAAATTTTAAAAATAGTCACCCCTGTTGCAAAATAGCAATAATTGCGAAAAAAAACATACAAAAACAAGTATTCGCATTTTACGTTTTTCAACGATTTATGCTACACTTAGGACATTCATATTTTACCCAGAAAACTTTATGATATAGTAAAACAACACTGCAGATTTCATTAAGATCGGTTTAACAGATTTTGCAAAACAAATTTTGCAATCCAGCTTTCGCAAAAATTTTTTTTTAATGTTGCAGGACTGAAAGTAAAGCAGGTAGCAAGATGAATTTTTTTACATATAGAAGAATACTGTACCTTTCATTTGCAATTTGCAAAATTAAAATCGGTTACCTACCACGGCGTCAGGAATTTTTTTAAATAAACATTAATCTTTGGTGCTACGCGCAGGACAACGGTGTTCGATTCACACAAGTTGATTTCCAC
Organism: Diabrotica virgifera virgifera; assembly: GCF_917563875.1. Lineage (NCBI taxonomy): Eukaryota > Metazoa > Arthropoda > Insecta > Coleoptera > Chrysomelidae > Diabrotica > Diabrotica virgifera. Next base: position 150,333,682 of record NC_065443.1, on the reverse strand, counting down.
TAAAATTTCTTCCAATCTAATATATTATTTTCTTACTCTATATTTTGTTGTATTTTAATATTTTAATTCCACAAAAATCAAACTAATTTTATTATTGTTTGTGAAATATTGTTTAAACAATTGCATATGTTTCAAAATAATAAAACTTTTATTCTCTAAGTTAAAATATATGAACAAAGAAAGTTTTTGCTAAAAAAGTGTTATTTCAAAGGATAGAGTATGTGTTTTTATTTTGCAATAAACAAATTTATTTATTTATACCTAAATGTAATAAAAATTAAAATGTATCAATCATTATCAAAGGCCATTGGAATGCCCAATCAGAGCAAACTATCCGCTGTCCTGCGCGTAGTACCAATAATTAGTGTTTATTAAAAAAAATTCCTGACGCCGTGGTAGTTCATCGATTTTAATTTTGCCATTGTAAATGAAAGGTACAGTACACTTCTATACGCAAAAAAAATTCAACTTGCTATCTGCTTTATTTTCAGTCCTGTAACATTTTGAAAAAATGAATTTTTTTGCGAAAGCTGGATTGCAAAATCTATTGAACCGATCTTAATGAAATTTACAGTATTGTTTTTCTGGGTGAAATATGAAGGTCCTAAGTGTAGCATAAATGGTTGAAAAACGTAAAATGCGAATATGTACTTGTTTTTGTATGTTTTTTTTTCGCAATTATTGCTATTTTGCAACAAGTGTGACTATTTTTTAAATTTTTAACCAATTCTATATTGTAGGAAATTTAATTACGCAACTTTCATGTGAGTACAAATTTTGAATATTTTTAAAGTTATAATCAAAAAACCCAGAAAAAATCGACTTTCCTTCATTTTTTGACATTTTAATTATTTAAACAATGTTCCGGACCGTTTTGAGAGGGAGGATAACTCAAATATTATTATTTGAGTTATTTTCAAGCAATTTCTACAAAAAAATTTCCAGTCACATGTCCACGTCCAAATGTACTAATATTTTTACAGGTGCGCCCTGGTCTACGCTACATTGCCTTCAAATATCATTCGTTATATCCGTTTATTATATTGCACATTCCTATTCCAGTTTCCCGTTTTAGCCTTTGCTTTAATTTCCATTTAATGCAGTTTTTATATAACTATATACTTTTTTTTTAATGACCCCTCTTTCGAGACTTTTTAATGACATCTTTTCTATGTTTATAAATTTCATAAGTAAATATTTTTTTCTTTTAGTTGAACAGTAGTTTTTTTTTAACTGTCACTTCTAGTTTGAAGAAGTACTTTGCTTCTATTATTTCATGAGTCCCGTTCTGCCATTCAGTTGAGAGATAAACTTTGCTATCTTATCACTGTTCTACTCCTCTTGTTAGAAATATTGTAATTTTATATTTTTGGTACATGCATATTTTTCCCACGGCTATTTCTTTGTTTATTAACATTGTAAAACAAAGCTTGCAAAATCAAACCTATAATATGCCGAGTGCCCATTCTATATTGGTTCATGCACTTCCTTTTGGAGTCGAAAGATAAAACCTTTTTATTTTGGCTATAAACATACTATAACAAATATACGACCCGATTTTAACCTAGTTTCTTGTATTTTTACATACTAATCACCATCAATCAGCTGTAATTTCAATACTACAACAAAACATTTACATACTACACTGCTTACTTTGCAAATAGTTTAAAGTTGCGTAGTGCATACCCATTGAATATATCGGCCCACGGTTATTATATTATGATTTTTCCTAAGTGACGCGTCACTACCATATGATACGTTTGGCAGGATGTCTTATCGCGAAAATGACCTCTTGGAATGCTTGTGAGAATGTTTTAACATCTAATGATCTTGTAATGAATTCTTGATTAGTTTGACAGAAATACAAAAAAAATGCAATTAGTAAAATACTGCTCTTTAATTCGAAACGATTAAGGAAAAATTTTGCACTAAAATGATTGAACTAGACATACCTCCAGTTTTGGCTTATGGAATGATCTTACATTATAATAAAGAAGATATTCTTAAAGACTTTGGTTTCACAGGGAAGAGGAAATCAAGAATTTGATACACTTTATCCAGTGCTGGATAAATCAACATTTTTTTTTTATTTTAAACAACACCGAGGCGGTGCCTTGGTTATTTACCTAGTCACAAAATATTAGACTAACGAGCAAATTTTCTTTATTGACAATCTTAAAACTAGTGTTTGTTGAGTTCTCCCCAATGGTATTCCTCAATTTTTTTCTATCCAGCTTAAACCTAGCACTTACCACGCACATGACTCTATTTTTAGATATTTACTATTTACACATAACTCAAAACGTTTTACACTAACTCGAAAGGTTTAGTTCTCTTGAGTCTTCTCAGTATTTCATGCTGATCCAGGAGTTGCATAGCTTCTACGTTTGCATGGTTATGAAGTCTTTCATGCTTCTTTGCGAATACTTTAATTACATCTGCCACCATTTCCACACCTAGGTCTCGGTGTAGGTCGCTACTTCTTAACCAGGGAGCATTTACAATGTCCCTTAGTACTTTAGTCTGAAAACTTTGAATCATTTTGATGTTACTCGCACTGGCACATCCCCAGAGCTGTATGCCATATGTCCATACCGGCTTCGGTACTTGTTTATATATCATGAGCTTATTATGTACTCACAGTTCTGAATTTCTTCCAACAGGTCTTTTTTCTTGCATTCAGCAATTTTCTGGGGATTCTATTCTCATTTTCTACTTTCCTGTTTTGATTTCTCTGGTTGGTCAAATCATTTCTGAACATCCCCTATATTTTATAGATGGTATTTTTCCTTGTAACAGTATAACTCTCTTATCCGCGAGTAAACGTACTATAAAGTTATATTTTTAAAAATTAAAAAAGTTTATTTTTTAAAAATAAAAGTTATTTTTGCAATAATTTATTAATAAGTCGGAACGTAGTTTAAGCTTACACGACTAGTAGCAATCGATTTAACATATAAAAGTACTATGAAAAATACTACAAACTTGCTGTAGATCAGCGGTGCTCAAAGCGTCGATCGCGATCGACCGGTCGATCGCCAAAGTTTTTGAAGTCGATCGCGATTCACTAACAAAAATACAAATGGGAAAAGACGGGGACTGTGCTGACTCACCACACTTGCTGACTCCTTTGTCAAAAAATTGAAATTATTGATTGATCAAAGGAAGAGAAAGGAGTTGAACAACATTCCATTTTTGGAAAAAGTTGTTTATTATGAGATGGAGCTGCAAGCAGTTCGTAGAGACTTTGAAAGAAGCTTTGCTAATTTTTAAAAACAGACAGATATTGTAACATTCATGTCTAATCCATTTTCTTGTGAAGACGTGGAAAAAATTGCCACTGAAATATCCGTTACTTTCAATATAGAGATCATTTCCGTCCAAATAATTGGGGTACTGAAAATAAAAGTCCAGAGCGACCGATATGAAATTTTGGTCTTTCATGGGATAATAAAAGTCCAGAGCGACCGATATGAAATTTTGGTCTTTCATATCCCCTGACAAATATCCCTCTTTGAGGCAAGTAGCTCTTCAGCTCACAGCATTCTTCGGATCAAAGTACCTGTGTGAGAGTCTGCATTTTCCCAAATTATTGAAGGTGTTAAAATTAAAGTGTCGTAATCGGCTAACTGACGAACATCTCTCATCATTCTTGCTTTTGGCTTGGCAATTACCTACCATCATATATGAAAAACTTGTGGATTATGCAGTGCCATGCATCAACATCTAAATAAAATCAAGATGAAAAACATTGCTGTAATTACGACTCTATGTAGTTACAACTTTTTATCAAATAGAAATGTGCAATAAAGATTTTTATTTTCAAAATTGCTGTTTTTCCTAGCAGTCGATCGCTGGAGGCTTGCAGTTTATGTGGTAGATCCCTTGCAGTAAAAGTCTGAGCACCACTGCTGTAGATAGTGCATTGTTTTGGGCTTTTCGGCGAATAAATAATTATTTTGTTATTAACAAAATAAGAACATATTTTGAGTAATCGCGACTAGTCGCATTCTACTTAGCGACCAAAGATGCACCAGAGAAGACCTTAACACTATCAATTTGTTTACAGGGCTTCTAATAATACCTGAAAAATAGTTATTTTACCATAATTTGTTAATAACAACTAAACGAGTAATATTTAGGCTTCCAGACCACTTCCATTGGATTCAGCGACCCAAAAAAGCTATAATACCACCATCAAATCACGGCGAGCTAGAATTTCACACGTTACCCCTTATGTTGCGACTAGACTATTTATAAGAAAATCTTTCCCGCTTTAAATTTTCTTTGGCATTCGCTTTGTATATTATTTACCGCGAAACGGAATGGCATAGTGATAACTATATCAAAACCAGGATAATATATATTTTAAGACAATCAATTTCAATTAATACTTTTCACGGAAGAATGAGGTTTTGATATCATGAACCAACTAGCGGTTGCCCACACAACTCTCTGAAATAATTGATAATAATAATGATGTGTTTTTCCGGCTGAGCGATTTTCCCTCCGTTTTTAATAATAAAAAATACATTCAAGTAGGTCAGAAACTGGTAATGTTATTTTTGGTACTTATTTCTTATCTCTTATCGTAATTTTATTTTTGCACTTCATTTTTTTTAACTTATCTTTTATTACTTATTTTCGAAGAGGTAATGTCAATGTAAGAACCCCTGCCATCAAATAGTCGTTCGTTAATTCGGTAAGTTCTAAAGCTATACCATAAACTTCCATGCAAAATCATAACGAACGAATGTAGAAATGTTTGTAGTACCTATACCAATTTCTAAAAGGAATCAAAATTGCCAGGAAGTTATAATGTTCTTTGTTGCCATGTGACCATCATAAGGCATTTTATTAAAGTATGCACTTTTAACGCATCTATGTTATATTTAAAGGGTTTTTACCAGGATATTTTTCTTTTGTGGCTCAGCTAGCATCCAGTTTGTAAGTATAACCAACTTGCTCTAATCTTAATCAAAATTCAAATACCACCTTTATATTCAATAAATCGGTTATACTTATTTTTAGATCTAACACTGATGATGATTTTTTATAAAAAATCGAATTGTTGTGATGTAGCCCTTTAAAGGGATTTTAATAAAATTTTATACCTTTTACAAAGGATTTTTTCCAATTTTGTGATTGATGGTATACAGCCAACTACAGGAAAAACTTTTTCTTGTGGATTTTATAATGTTCTCTTACATACCTTCGTCTGTACTTTTTCTTGTTATTCGTACGTACAAAAGAATGAATCAGAAAATGGAATAATAGATGGCTAAATTTTTGCACATACTTATTATTTTTTTAAACAATTTTTCTGTGTTTATTTGATAATATTCCAGATGAATCAACTACACCTTGCATTAATTGATTACGGAAAAGCCTTCAGCAATATATCACTATCCCAAAACTGGAACAGGAATATACAAAGAATGGAATGGAAAATAAAGAAAACTGGATACATAACAACTGAGAATACAGAAATAAAACAGTTGGAAATAGACGAAGATAAACAAATCAAAGGAACAACGGAAGAAGATACAAAACATAGACTAGGACAAACAAGAGACTGCATACGAAAATTGAACCAGTTACTGTAGGATCATCAGCATAAAAACAAAAAGAAGAATATAATACCATGACAAGAAGTATCCTTACTTATGGGTGTGAAAATTCGACAATAAATACGAAGACCAAAAACAAAATAAGAGCAATAGAGATGGATAAATTCCAGCAATTCTTAAGGAGAATCTGCAGAGTAAGAAGATAAGAGATAGAATAAATAACATAGAGATTAAGAAAAGAATGGGAATGAACTCGGATATAGTAATAGACTACAAAGACTACATCAAGCAGAAAATATTAACCTGGTACGGACATATCAGAAGAGCAGACCAAAATCGTTGGATAAATAAAATAACGAAGTGGAGCCCGAAAGGAAGAAGAAAGAGAGGCAGACCCCGAAGATCTTTCAGATATGAAGTGGACGAAGCAATCGAAAGAAGAAATCTGCAGGAAGGGGACTGGCAAAACAGAAAGAACTGTAAAGAAAGGTTGAGTGGAGGAATACAGTGACAATTGTGGAAATGAAATCCTTAGTATACATATAATAGTAAATAACTATGGATGGCCAAAGAAGTTTAATGTATATATCTATCTATCTATAAGCGAGGTTCCTACAGCCTCTGCCGCTTCTCGCATTTCGACCGCCATCTTTTTCTGTCCATACATTCGTCTTTGATGGCTTTATCTCTCATGATGTGCCGTACATTTTCTTCCCAGGTAACTGAAGGCCTTTCCCTTCTTCTTCTTTGTTGTGGTATGTAATTTAAAGCTTTCTTTGGCCATCTATCTTCATTCATTCGTTTCACGTGACCATACCACACTAGTTGTCTCGTTTCAATTCTATCTACACTGGAATATACAGTATTTGTCCTCCTAATATCTTCATTCCTGATGTGATCTTTTTTTGATATACCACACGATCTCCTTATATAATCCATTTCTACTACTTCTATTATTTTTCCATCTTTCTTTGTGATCTGCCAAACTTCTGCCCCATAAGTCATAGGCTCTACCAAGGTACGATAGATTGTCAATTTCGTTTTTTGCTATGGAATGCACTGCTTTTAGTCCCTTTTAGCCATGGAATTTCTAGTTCTGCAATACCTTGTAAAGCTTGTATAAGTTTACTCTCTAAATTTAATATACTAAATTTTTGAACTGGTTAAAAATTAGTTTTATATAAAATATCTCCCCTTACACTTCATTATCTCATCTATTTACTTTTATAATTTCCGGTACCAGCATTTTACTCTGAATAACGTCCTGTATATATTTGAATTTTCTTATCGTATACCTTTCGGACAATTATTGTGGGAAATAATTTTTATGGTGAAATTATCTTTTTTAAAATAAGCTGTGAGCCTTTCACACGATGTAATATTTAAAGAACAAATGGTTGTAAACCCTACGCTTGGTTTCCGAATTTTAGAATTCAACAAAAGTTTAGTATCACATAAAAATGTAGAAATTATGACGTAGAGGCATTAACTACTATGAAAGTGATTAGGTGAACTTGTCATCATCAGAAATTTCACTTTGCCTCCTTCTGTTTCTAATTAGTTGGTGTCAGTTTGCTCTCTCTCTAGCTTCGCCTCATTCAACCACTGAATCATTTATTATTGTCGTTTCTTTTCTGTTGAGTTAAGTCGACAATTGAAAAGCTCTGAAAAGTTCATTGGATGTACATGCGTACCATTCTCTCAGGTTGCACAGCCATGATACTCTACATCTCCCTATGCTTATTTTTACTTTGATCTTTCCATGCATAATGATTTGTAGCAAGTTGTATCTCTTTCCAGGTGTAATATGTCCGAGATATTCCAATTTTCTGGTTTTGATTGTATTTAAGACTTCAGTTTCTTTATTCATCTTTCTGGTCTCTTTATTCTTCATTTCTTCATTGATGCTGCATTTAAGGTCCATGCTTTCATTCCATAAAACAAGAGCTTTAGGATCTCTTCCGAGTAGGCATTAAAAAGAATTGGCCATACTACGCATCCCTGTCTCACCCCACGTCTAATACTTTTAGACTTAATACTTTAATTTAATATCACTACCGCTTTATTCATGGTTGTTCCATCTTACTTCCTTTATGAATATAAACGTATATAATATCTTTCTGTCAGTTTCTAGTAAATGAAGCTCTAAATTAATGTTAGGTCCTTAAGACTTACTTCCTTTATGAATCTTTATGATCTTTATGATCTTACTTCCTTTATGAATATAAACGTATATAATACGTTCAGTTAAACTGACCAGGGTTTTATATTAGTGTAATAATCTGTCTATTGTCGTAGTGTCTCTTATGCTGGGGCCGCAGTAACGTCTAATGCTGTTAATTAACACATTGTTTGCATTACAGAGATGACAAATAATGCGTTAATTAACGGCATTAAACGTTACTGTGGCCCCAGCAATATAAGGTCTGACTTTTATGATATATAATAATATACATATTTATACTATAAATATACCACATTATTCCTTATAAAAGTCATAAACTGTGACTTGCTGTAAAATTCTTTTCATATGGTATTTATACACCACATATGTATATACATTTATATCGGCACCCACAATCTAGCTGATAATTGAAATAATCTTAACAAACTTCCTGTGAACAAGATATGAATGGCTCAGTGATCGGTTTTCGAGTCTTGTTTGGATTTCAAAACTGATAATCAATCGAGGAGTTCAAAATTTGCCATTGCCTTCAGCCAGTGATGATACTGTTTGGGACGGTTTCTTTTGATTGAGATAAACTTCGTCTTTGTTACTTCCGTTAATTCAAATCCATGGGAATTTGAGATAAATTCGTGTCAATAAAATATCTTCTGATTAGGGAGTGGTCTCTCGTATTTTAGCCTTTCTATTTTATAAAAATGTATTTTTTTTTGGTGACCTTTTAGTGCGATAAAATATTGAATAAACAGCTTCGCATATAAATATTATCTAAATGATTTTGCAAAGTTTTATTTATGTCATACATATACTTCGGCCGTCTTCGTCTTTTTGTGTCAACAAATAATATAAATCGATGGCTTAGTATGAAAACCCCGTATCTCAGAAAATCTTACAGGAGAGTCTTTAAACTGAATTTCTGCATACTCTCGCCTAAAATATATGTGAAAAATTTATATGTAACGATCTTAATGTGTTCAGAATCAAAAATATATAAAAATAGTGTTTTGTTCCTTGAGTATACAGAAATTGAGTTGAAAGTCCCTCCTGTAAAGTTTTCTGTAAAATGAGATATGAGGTTTTCACACTTAGCCATCGAAAAGTAACTTGTAGGCATTTTATTTCTAATATTTCTTGTATCTTCTCGAAAATCTCTATTATTGACCTTTATTCCTTTGATATTTCTTCGATCCAGAATTGAAATGAAGTATATATTATAACACAATTTTTAGCTGGAAAAGCAATAAATTAAAACGCCACAAACAATACATAAAATGTTTATACATATATTGCAAACTAAATTTGGTTTTGTTGTTTCGCCAGTTTGGAGTCTATTTTTTCCATTAACCCCTGCACTCAAATCTTCTGTAGATTGGTGTGTTCTAAGGCCGTTCTTATACTTCTTGTTTATATTTTACGTTCAAAAATTATTCCATTTGTTCCGCGGCTAGTTTAAAACAAGTTAAGATGTTTTCACTTTATATACTAGGTTACTCAAGCGCTTCACTAGTGGCTCAAGCGCTTCAAAAATAAAGAAAGGAAAAGCAGTCGGACCAGATGATATTCCTGGGGAAGTATGGAGAGCATTGGGAGAGACAGTAATAAGTTGGCTAGCAGGTCTATTTAATAGAATTATGGAAGTTGGACAAATGCCAGACGAATGGAGAAGCAGTATATTAGTACCTGTCTACAAAAACAAGGGAGACATACAACAATGCACAAACTACAGGGCTATAAAACTACTTAGCCACACCATGAAAATATGGGAGAGAGTAATTGATAGACGGATACGTGAAGAAACCGAAATATCCGATAATCAATTTGGCTTTATGCAGGGCAGATCAACAGCAGATGCAATTTTCATTGTAAGGCAACTGATGGAAAAATACAGGAATAAAGAGACCAACGCTCATATGGTATTCATTGATCTTGAGAAAGCATATGATAGAGTTCCTCGAGAGATTCTGTGGTGGGCACTCGATAAGAAAGGAGTCCCTGGCGAATATGTAAAGATTGTGAGAGATATGTGTGAGGGAGTAACGACTAGTGTTAGGACAGGTGTGGGAGAGACTGATAAATTTCAGGTTAAAGTAGGATTGCACCAAGGCTCGGTGCTTAGTCCTTATTTATTCTCATTAGTTTTGGACCAGATAACAGCGGAACTACAGGGTAGTATTCCATGGTGCCTAATGTATGCTGATGATGTAGTGTTAATAGGAAATAGTGATAGAAACTTACAACAAAAACTGGAACAGTGGAGACAAGCTCTGGAGGAAAAAGGTTTAAAACTTAGTAGGACAAAAACAGTATTTGGAATGTTCATTTAAAGATAGAGTTACTACAAATATAAATGGTATCTTTGGGTGGTGAAATGATTGTGAAAAGCTATAGTTTTAAGTACCTAGGATCGGTATTACAGAGTAATGGAGAAATAGATGGAGATGCATGCAGTAGAATTAGGGCTGGATGGATGAAGTGGAAAGAAGCGAGTGGTGTGTTGTGTGACAGAAAAATTCCAATGAAGCTGAAGGGAAAATTCTATAAAACAGCCATAAGACCGGCTACGATGCACGGAACTGAATGTTGGGCAGTGAAAAAGAAAGAGGAACAACGAATGCATGTGGCGGAAATGAGAATGCTTAGATGGATGAGTGGAGTGACAAAGAAGGATAAAATTGGAAATGAGTATATTAGGGGAAGTCTAGGTGTGGCACCAATTGATGCCAAAATGAGAGAGCATAGGTTAAGATGGTTTGGTCATGTTCAACGTCGAGACGTTAATCACCCAATACGAAGAATAGCTGAAAGTGCAGATTCCTGGAATGAGTAGGAGAGGAAGACCTGGGGGGAGACGATAAGGCAGGACATGTTGGTAAAGGGGATTAACATTGATATGACCCAAGATAGAATTGTGTGGAGAAATGCAATTAGGGAAGCCGACCCCGCATAGGGATAAGGCAAAGAGAATGATGATGATGATACTAGGTTACTGGAGAGAACAGTGGCTCTCTCCCTCTCTATCTATCTCTCTCTCTCTATATCTCTCTCTATCTCTCTCTATCTCCCTTCTCTCTCTCTTCTCTCTCTCTCTCTATCTCTCTTCTCTCTCTCTCTCTTCTCTCTCTCTCTTCTCTCTCTCTTCTCTCTCTCTTCTCTCTCTCTTCTCTCTCTCTTCTCTCTCTCTTCTCTCTCTCTTCTCTCTCTCTTCTCTCTCTCTTCTCTCTCTCTCTTCTCTCTCTCTTCTCTCTCTCTTCTCTCTCTCTTCTCTCTCTCTTCTCTCTCTCTTCTCTCTCTCTTCTCTCTCTATCTCTCTCTATCTCTATCTCTCTCTCTCTCTCCCATGGCGCTACAGCCCGAGTAGGTCCTTCGCTTTTCCTAGCATCCGCCATGAAGCATCTATCTCTGTCCTTAGCTGCTTTCCAGTTATCCACCCTCAATATCTCTTTAAGGGGTCTCACTTCACCTCTGTCTTGGTATTCCTACTGGCTGACTCCCACTATAGTTCCATTAAGCGTTCTACTTGGTGTTCTGTCATTATCTATTATTATAGGGTGACTTGCCCAAAGCGCAATCTTTGTCAGTCATGTCACGTAATAAAAATTGGTAGGTCTTATTATTTCATTCTAATTCCAGACTATTTTTATATTTTTAGATATTTTTCCTATGTCATGTGAGCAACTCAAATATACTGATAATATTTACCAATGCGAGATGCATGTTATTTGAACAAACCTTTGCAAATACAATATTTGACTCAATTTTTTTATTTTTGAACTTGTATGTTGAATTAAGAATTAACCGCAGGACATTTAAAAATCATTTGTTGTTAAGAGATAAAAAAATGCTAATTGCAGCCCGTTATCAAGAAAAAACAAAGCAGTTCTCGATATAGAATTAACCCGTTAATTTGTGATTTAAATGCTCACTTAACATAAAACAACCGTCTCTTTGAAGAATTGGTCAATGTATTCCTTGTTCTTTGTAAATATTTTTAATGGGACAAGGATAATAGCGATTGTCTAGACCAGAAGCAAAAGATTCTTCCGAAAAGTATAATTATTATTGGCTAATTAAAGCCAGAAAACAGCGAGATGTTGTGAGTTTAAGAAATAAGCCTATTAGGATATGGATATCTATATTCCATACCGAATATACGTTCATCTACTATAAACGTGAAATGTGAAAAACATTGCGTAATCTATTCAATGGATATCTTGTATCGAATATTTATTAAAAATATATTTTTTCGTATACATTAAAATCTGAACAAAAATAAAAACTTGGAAATATCAAAAAGAAAACTCAAGTTTCTTAAGATCACTATTTGTTACTTGTGGAAAGTGGAAGCAAACGCACCAAAAAACAATATTAGTGGCCTGTAGACGAATTACCGATGCAAGGATAGGTGGAATTAGAACAGGGCAAGGATTAGAACAACATAATCTGTGGAAATGTCAGAAACGATTGTAAACTGACACACGAGATCGCTTAAGTCAAAAGATATACCCTCAAGAAGAAATAGAGATATGGGTTGACTGTCATTATTAGCCCTAGAAAATTCGCATTCAATAATTGTTCAAGCAGCATTACTATTATTTATAGTAATATATTTTTGCTTTTAAAATATGTCTAAAAAACATCCAAATAAGGCAAACATGTTCTTTGGGGACCAAATTGTACTAAAGACCCCGCAGTCTACAATTTCAAGAGTTCTAGACTTCCATGTAGTAATAATAAGTCCGTAACAGCTTGGAAGTGCAAAGAGTACCTCAAGCCATTGGCGAGGCACACCAAACTTTAAATATTATGTTTAAATCTGATTAAGCCACAATTGATTGTAATGAAAATTACATTTTTAACTGGTGTTTGACGTTTTATTTCCACGTTTCACGCACCTCACGATTTTTTGAAATGTTCTTTTTTGAAAACGATCCCGGAGGGGAAATCGAAACGTCAAATAGCAGTTAAAAATGTAAATTTAATTACAATCAGTTGTGCCTTAAGAGCGTATGCGCAAAATTTCGGGCCAATACTTTTTAAATGCATTCATTTTTTTTCAAATTCTTAGAAAACTAGTATTTTTGAAAAATTTATACGTTAAATGAAAGATTACATTATTACCGGGGGCCGAAAGTCCCTGAAAACTTATATAATGTTTATTTTGATAAGTTACAGGGGTGAAAAAGAAGATAAAATTGAGTGTGGTTTTAATTTTAAATATCTCATTCAACTTTTCTCAACTTTTTGTTTATTCTAAGAGACTTTCGGCCCTCTGTAATGTAATTTTTCATTCTGCGTTTAAATTTTTCAAAAATATTTATTATTTTTTAAGAGACTTTCGGCCCTCTAATATGTAATATAATTTTTTATTCTGCGTTTAAATTTTTCAAAAATATTTATTATTTTTTTCAAAAAATGAATGCATTTTAAAAGCGTTGGCTCGAAAATTTTGCCCCTAGACTCGAATATAAACATAATATAGGTACATATTTTATAACTTAGGACATGGCACAAGAAAACAGTTTATTAAAGAAAAAGCTTGTATGTACTTGTAATTTTATCACTACCGAACTATTCTGCAGTATCTCTTAAAGAAGCATTGTGGAAGACTAATTTTTATGTCTAAGTAAACAAATAATTAATTTTAAATATCTAAATCATTATACATTTCTGCTCAAAATATATGCGTGTTCGTGACCAACTTTTTTATCTAATACAGACTTCCATTTCATTTCCTATTTTATATTCAACTTTTCGCCATATAATAATTATTATTTATTTGGACTAATTTCGTATACCACTGATTATTGCAAAATGCCGTCGTTTGTGCGAATCCGCTCAACTATTTTGATAAAAAAAACTAAAGTTCGTTGGCCCCTTAGCAGAAATAAACTTAATTGGGTAAATCAAACGACATGTGTAAATAGAATCAACAAGCTGACATCATAAATGTTGTAACAAAACATTGAAAGGTAAAAAAATACGTTTTATATCATCAATTTTATATTTAATGTTTTCATTTAATTACACCCTTCTTTTATGCTGAGGGAGTAGTTTGTTCATTTTATTCTTTTTTGCTCTGGAGTAACCATAGTTGGTTCCTTCTTAGGAATGTAGGTTATGCGGAAATTTATGACGAAATTTAATCAAGTTAACAAGGTTGCATTCTCAGGTTTTTCTAGAGCTGTTTAATTTCTTTACATTCCTAGTCATTCAATTTTCTTTGGTAGTTATTTTTTCCCTATTTGTTTATTAAGTTTATTATATCTGTTGTTTTTTATTGATGGTATATTATATACATTAGGTCTACAATTTCTTGGATTATCTCCATATTTCGCCAATCTGATTTCGCCATAATTTCGTTTAAACATTTTTTCAAATTTTCATGGATAATTTTGACTACTTTGACTGCTAAATTTGTAGCTCAAAATTAGAACCCTCTGCTCCCATATTTCCAAAGAACCACCAGTTAATAATAATAGAAGATTTACATTTCATTATAGACCACAGTTGCCGAACAGGAAACCTATTTAGTTTTTTGGATTGGAGAAAGAATTAATTAAAATCATCATCATCGCCCTCTTCGGTCAAAAACTTTTCTGGCTATGGCATATTCCTCTCGCCTGATTACATGCCCTATCCATCTAAGGCTTGCTACCTTAACGAATTTTACAACGTCGGGTTTTCCAAAACTTCTGTACAATTCAAAGTTGTAACGCCTGCGCCACAAACCTTGCTTTGATCCCTACGTATATTCTTCTTAGGATTTTTGGCTCGAAATGTTTGAGCAGTTCTTGGTCATTCTGTGTAAGTGACCAAGTTTCTGAACCATATGTTAGCACTGGTCTTATTAGTGTTTTATAGGCAGTCAATTTAACTTTTCTATGTAGTTCTGAGGCCATCTGCCGTCTTAATCCGTAGTAACTTATTGGCGAGCACTATTCTTCTTTTAATTTTTTCACTGACGTTGTTGACACCTTCCAGTTCTAGGTCGTCAATTATTATTGTAGGTGTCAGGTTACTTGACCTATATATTTGGTCTTTTGAACATTTATATTTCTCCGACGCCCCTAAGGGGCATAAGGAGTTTCGAGAAAGAAGAAGAAGAACATTTATATTTAGTTCCATTCTCTGTGCAGCTGCTCTTAACGACCAAAATGCTTCAGTCAGAGATTCTGTGGACCTACCTATGATCTCTATTAATTAAATCAAATTCCAATAAAAGCTTCAAATAATTTAACTTTTCCACCTACTTTTACACTCTAGTATTTTAGCATCTACCTACTTTATTGTTCATCCATGTATTTACTAGTATGATTACTACATTAATTCCTAACGCCTTTCGATCAATGGATGCACCTTCACCGAGCGGTGAAACTTTATCTTTTACCGTAATACTCATTCATGGGCCAACTCAATTTCACTTTCCAATTTAAAGCCGCAGATTTTTTATTTTATGATTGCATTGGACCTATTTATCTGGCTAGCCTGTACGTGGTTCGAACCCTTCGAACCATCAAGCTAATAGCCCAGTCGGGATAGCATTTGACCTTGCATTAGGAGCTGCCCCAAATTTTATTTTTCTAATCTTTAGGGAGGGTCAATATTAGTATAAATTTAAAATCTCGACTGAATTCCACTGTTGCGTTATCCGCCATCTTGGTTTTAAACGAGAACCGTTTTTGCTCAATATCTCCGCCATTTTCAATTTTTTCACAAAAAGTTGAAAATGCGATTTTCTATAGTTTCATTTATTATAATTCTTTTCGTGCGGTCGATATTTTCCGAGTTATGAGGGGAAAATAGTGACAGTTGTAACATAATTATTGAATTATCTCGTTTATTATTAGTTTTACAACAAATATATGCCTATACAAAAATGAAGAGAATTAAATTTTGTATAATTTTGATGCCGTACATTTTTTTGATAAAATCAATATTTCAGGTAGTACGTATGTGGTAAAGGTGCGAGCATAAGACCTGACTGATTTTGTAGCAATTGTTTTTGTTCAATATCTCCGCCATTTTCAACTTTTCGACAAAAAGTGTAAGAACTGAAATTGTTGCAATTACGATTTACTACAATTTTTCGAGAGAACCAGTGGCGGGTCTACAAGGGGGGGGGAAATGGGAAAATTACCCCCAACAGGGTCCAAAATTTTAAAAAAATTGTTGAAACATCACGATATATTAGCTGACATAAAACTTAAAATATCGACAGACAAATTCAACCAATCAAACCCGCTAGTTAATAAAATTAAGTGAACTTAATGCATATAATGTCTTATTATGTCTTTTATATACTTAGTTTGGTTGATGTTTCATTGGAAGTTTCAAAAATTGTATAAAATATAATTCTCTTTATTTTTGTTTATGTACAATTATGTCGTAAAGTTAATAATAAATGAGACAATTCAATAATTATGCTTCCCATACGCTTCCATTATTTTCCCCCTTAACTCCGAGAATATTGATCGTATAAAAAAATTGTGCCAAAGAAATTGTAGGAAATTGCATTTCCAACAATTTTCTTTCCCACCATTTAGGTTGAAAAGTTGAAAATGGCGGAGATATTAAGCAACAACAGTTCTCATTTAAAATCAATATGGCGGCTAATGCAACCGCGGAATTCAGTCGAGATTTTAAATTTACACTACTATTGATCTCTGCTAAAGGATAGAATTATAAAATTTTGGGCAGCTCGGAAACAAAATTCAATTCAATAATTATGCTTCCCCCACCACTTTTTACTATTTTCCCATGTAACTCGGAAAATATCAACCGCATGAAAAAAAATGTTAAAAAGAAATTGTAGGAAATAGATCAAAATTGTGTAGAATTTAATTCTCTTCATTTTTGTACAGGTACATATTTGTTGTAAAACTAATAATAAACGAGATAATTCAATAATTATGCTCCGCTTTAGTGTCAGCTCGTTTATTATCATTTCTAACGTATAAATAATTTCCCATGGTTATCAGATATCTGAAGTGACTCAGTAGCATAATAATTACATTTTAGATAAAGTACAGATGATCAGCTGTATCGACAATTGGTTTTTGGTAATTAAACTGTCAGTTATTGCCGAAGAAAGCTGATCTCAACAGTTATCTAGGCGCCAGGCGCCACATCAAATACGCTAATTTTTTTCGAGATTTTTAAGACAATCTTAAAATAAGATTAAATTAAACAAACATTCCATATCAGTTCCATAAATTGTTAATAAGCAAAATACTATTACAGACCGGATTTTTTCCCGATAACGCCGAGGAAGGGTCAGAAAACAGCTGTTTTCGGTTTATATTTAACTGACTGTTATCAGTAAAAATTCATTCACAGTTTTGTACTGAATTTTATCACCGTTCTTTGACATGTTTGCTCAACACACTCTGGTGGTGATATAATAAGTAAATGTTTCATTCATTACAATGCCGGCTTGACTTAGGCTGGCGTCAAAAAAAGTTTAAAACTGTCTAAGAGATTTGTTGTGTGTAATCACCATATACATTTTTAAGCTACAGAAGAGGTAATATAGATAAAACAACGGGATGTTTTATCTACTACACGTTATTTTACACTTTTGTTCTTAAAACATACTTTTATATTATTGAAGTTATACTTCTTAGGCGCGATTGAGAAAACTGTTGAATTTTTGTTGTATGGATGTTGTATGAATTTTAACAGTATGAAGTAGGCGCATACCGACAGTATGAAGTTAGTTGCTGAATCATTCAAGTTACGTATGTATCAATGCAAATAAAGTGTGGAAAATATTTATATTGATGTCTTTAGTAAATATATTCATTATAAAAATACCTACCCTAAATAAGGGTCACAAGACAAAACGTTTTCGGATTAATAAATCCATCATCAGTGTTCTAAAAGCCCTAAAATTAAGTATAACGTAATTAATTGAGAAAAAGTTAAAAATTGACAGAGGTTTTAAAAACAAAAGGCCATACTTACAAAAAAAAACATGCCTGAGCCACCAAAATGTGTTGGGTAAAAACCCTTTAAATGTAAAAGATTATGTTATGTTACATATTTATATAAAATGCAAATGATATTCTAGATATGCCTGGATGTTACCCAGGGCAACACAGGACTTTTCCCACGTGGTTGGAATTTTTTTGGAGATACCTCACATGTTGGATTTCAATGGCCAACTGACAACTGAATGTTGTATTATTACATTGAAATCCAATATGTGAGGTTTTCTCCAAAAAAATTCCAACCACGTGGGAAGAGTCCTTGTTGCCCTGGGTAACATCCAGGCATGTCTAGAATATAATTTGCATTTTATATAAATATGTAACATAACATAATCTTTTACATTTAAAGGGTTTTTACCCAACACATTTTGGTGGCTCAGGCATGCTATTTTTTGTAAGTATGGCCTCTTGTTTTTTAAAACCTGTCAGTTTTTTAACTTTTTCTCAATTAATTAGGTTATACTTAATTTTAGAGCTTTTAGGACACTGATGATGGATTTATTAATCCGAAAACGTTTTTTCTTGTGACCCTTTGTCTCTAATCCATAAGTTCTAATAAAGATAGCTCAAGGTCTTTATTTTGAATATGCAGAATTTAAAACTATTCATTAAAATAATGATTATGATCTCTTTTTCTATTATTGAAAGATTGAAAGCCCTTTTGTGTTCTGCTGTACGTTTGTTAAAGGTTCTGCCAGGTTGACCGATGTAAGTTTTTGGCAGTTACCACATGCCAGTTTGTATACACCACTCTGTAATTGCTTTTTCTATTGGCTCTTATTGTTCTTCATGTATTTGCTTATATTGTTGTTTGTTCCGAAAGCTGGTGTTAGTCCTTTTTTTTATGTGTTTGGGCTATTTTTGTTGATATCTTATATGTGTAATAAAGCAGGAGGTATTATACTGAGTTTTTCTCTGGTGGTGGAACGACTAATGTACTTAAATAATCTTTAATTTTTTTTTATAAAACAAGGATTTATTTATCTGTTTTATATTTGTTGCTTTTATAAGAGATTTTCCATTTAATTCTTTACTGTTTGTAATCCTCTCCTTTCTTCTCCAATTTCTTTCTTATATTTTAGAGTTGTATTGATCTTTTATCCTTGTTTTTCTTTCATACTAATTATTTTTCATCTGCAATTCAATATTTTTCTCTTTTAGATGAATCCTATAAACATACCAACGAAACATATTGGTCATACAAGTATTACCATGTGCTTGCTGAAGAATTTTTAAAACACATACTACTTAAAACAATACTTTGTAAACTTATTACATTAATAAACACATCATCCAAGTCTAAGAAACCATTTTCCTATCTTAAACCTGCGGGGAGTCCTTATAAATATGATATTTATAAGCAAATCTTTTCTTTCAGTAAGTTATTCAATTCAGGCCGATCTAAAGGTATTTAGTTAATTGGATAGCATCATCGTTTTTACGGCTTCCATTCTGCACCGGGGAAATGTAGAGGTTCTTGTTAAATACCACACAAAAC
This sequence comes from Diabrotica virgifera virgifera, assembly GCF_917563875.1. Classification (NCBI taxonomy): domain Eukaryota; kingdom Metazoa; phylum Arthropoda; class Insecta; order Coleoptera; family Chrysomelidae; genus Diabrotica; species Diabrotica virgifera. The sequence goes on along the minus strand of NC_065443.1, from coordinate 150,314,440 downwards.
GATACAAACAAATAAAAAACAACGAATCGATTCTCGAATGTCGGAACAGGTTAACAGGTTTCAGGTTTTCAGTGTAGTGTTAATAAGTAATTACTTTTATTGTCACTAGAAGCAAACTGGCTTCTCTTAAACGGTATGAGGCAAAGCAATTTCAACTTAAATAGAATCTTTTCAGTCTCAATTTATGGTTTTCTACTAAAAATGGCGCGTAATTGTTGTGAGGTATGCAAACAATCTGAAGTGTGTCTGACGATGTCAATACGTCATTGTTTCATTTACTACATTCGGAATGCACTATACAAAAGCTACAAAATTTAACAAAAGTTTTATAAAAATATATCTACTTAATGAACTTTTTCTTGCGTGTAGAGGTCAAAATTAATCCTCCCTCATATCATCTCATATACATGTCCAACAACATAATTATATGTCGAAGATATTGTAGTTTATGACTTTTGATCATTCTTTTGAATACTTCTAGATTAAAAAATTGAAAAAGCATTGAAAAATATAATTTTGGCAATTTAATCAAATCTTTATATTTCTTATACGTATATCCATTTTTTTTAACTTGATAATTCGTCATTCACTGTGTCTTCTGTAGTTAATTACTTATGTGGAATATCTGGTTTGATGTAGGTCCATCTCTTAACAATTAAAAATCCAATATAGTTTGTGTGAGATCTTTAATTAATAATATTGTCGCCACCACTAAAGAAAAAAACTTATCAAAAATCTTAATAGTTTTTTTATGGGAACATAGGGCACAAAGTGATCTATTAATTTCATTTTTAGATAAAAAAAGCTTTATTGCTTGTTGTTTTAAAAATAGAATTGAGGTTACGCTAGGTCAGTATCTAGTATTCCTATTTTTAATCGTTATTAAAGATAATATACCAGTTGTATTAAAAAATATACATTGTAATTACATAATATTATAATATAAAAATCTAGAACAAATACCAAATACATATGATTATTTCTTATTTATCTGAAGGTATCTTCACGCAGATTTTAAAAGGGCCCTTTTTGGTGATATCCATTGAGTAAAGTGGCACTGACATATATTGCAATAATTAACAGCTCGCAAATACGCCCCTGAATGATTGTTGAACTTTTGATAGTTTCGTCGAGTTTATATACAATAGATACTTCTAATATTAGGTGAATTAGGAGGAAGTATATTCAACAGAATGACAATTTGATGAGACACTGCTACAATACGCGATATTGTCAGTAGTCTGCAGAGGTAATTCATAACAAATTACAAAAAAGAAGAAACACATACACTTGTAATAGAATTAACGGAAATAGTTAAATATTAATTTCTTTATGCAAATACGTGACAATGTACAAAATACTAGGGTAAAATACTATGCCAGAAGTCACTAGAAGACAAGAAAAAATAATCTTGCAAAATGTGCTTATCTTAATCTTATAACCATAGTAATTTCTAAAAATTGACGAAAACAGTTTTGCTGCTGCGTTATTAAATTGTGTGCTATATTGTAGCTATTGTGATTTTCTTTTAATGCACCAAATCGAAAATATTGTAAATTACTATCTGGTGAAATGATATTACTATAAAAAATGAAGTACCTTCTATCAGCCTTCTAATCCAAGTTATTGGTCATTACTGATTTATCAATTCGGATTAATAATTTTATGCAAAAAATAACATAAACTTAATCTAATTAATTAATTATTTAATACTCGATGTAAAAATGTTTCTGATTCGGTATAGATTATCTAATGGTAACCTCAAACAATATGCCGATAAGTACTCCTAGATTGTCACGTGTTAAAGATGTCCTAACTGTCTTAAATTTTTAAATGGCACTGATTACGTTATATCAGAACACAAAGGTCAAAAATCGCACAAGACTATACTTGTTAAAGGCTTTTTTTTTATATTTTCATGCTCTAGAAAACAGCCAGTCTGGTAAATACACGATAAAGAAATATGTAAGGAATACATGAATATTTTGCAATTATTATTAAGGAAATAAATAATATATTCTAATTTATTTGCAAATGAATTTTTACCTTAAAATTATTAATCATGAAAACGAACAGTTTTTTATCTGTGGCAGACACTTTTAAAATGTTTTTCCACCTACCTCTACCGAAAGTATACTTTTCCGGACCTGATTGTAGGGAGCAAAGTTGTACTTTTCCTCCCTAGGGAGGAAAATATTTTTCCTCCCTAGGGAGGAAAAGTAAAAGTGACGTCATGGTATTTCATTCATGAAATATAACTTATTGACGCCCTGTATAATATCTATTTTCTATTACGAAGTATCTATACATTTTAACGTTCATTTATAAAACATCCTGTATTTTGCAGAATGGTAAAAAACAGTAAATTGTTATTTTGATTTAACAATGTTTACATTAATAATTTGACTTATATTTGACAGTTGACAGTTATATTGTACCTACTTGTTGTTTTAGTTCTAGTAAATTTTGTTGGTTAGTTACATAAATAAATTAAGTAAAAATGAAAAAATGACTTGTTATTTGAGGAAGGTGGAAAACCCATATGTATAACATGGGAGTAAAGTGCCTTTTCCTCCCTTGAATGATTACTGCCCTCCGCTACGCGTCGGGCAGTAAACTTCATTCTCGGGAGGAAAAGTTACACTTTCCTCCCTTGTTATACAAATAGCTATTACATTGCTCTTTAAATACTTTGGCTTTTAAATTTTAAACTGCTTGTTATTATATACTGTAAATTACCTATAATACTTTGAATGGTTCAAATTGTTTTGTTGCTGTAAAATTTTGCACAACAGATAAAATTAGATGTTTACGTCAAATATATAGTTACCTTATACACATTTTTGAGGTTAGTATTGTCTTGATCAGGTTCTAAATCGATAGTTAGAGTGGCTAAAAAGACAACAGTACAAATGGTTTAGTATTACCTTTTACAAAAGTTTGTCCTGCAATAAGTAGCTCACCCAGTGTTCCTGCAGAGTGGGGTTTATTATGCCAGGGCTATAAAATTGTAGTAAATTTGAAAAAATTATAGTAGATGAGAAAAATTGTTTTTATGAACTATTGAATTGAAAGTTCAATTTAAAATCAATAGATTATTGAAAATACGATTTACTGTCTGGTGATTATCTTTGGTTGAATCTTAATAGGTTAGGTCCTATACGTATTTTCCGTATAAGTATCAAATTCAAATGTAAAGTTTGTTTAGCAATAAATGGTTGACTTCAATTAGTGCGGTCATAAATATTATTAAATTTATCTAACTTGACCCATTGTTAAGATCGGTCCGGAACGATAAGCAAACGAGTTAGACAGAGTTGGCCTTTTGACAATTAACACTGACTAGACGGTACTTCTATAATAAAGCAAAGGATCCACAAAATTTACAATAATTACGACGACAAAAACAAAAAAACGGATGTAAAATATATTGCTTTGCCTTATATACCCGAAATTAATGTTTTCAAATGAGTTTTTAAAATAAATTAAATCAACATTAAGAAATGAAGATTGACAGGTTTTATCAGGAAACATATTTAAATTTTACCTGAAACCGGGCCTTTTATACTATTATCGGTTAACCCAGGATGTTTATAGTCAGTACTAATTGAAGTCAACCATTTACTTCTAAACAAACTGTACTTAATTTTTACCGGTACACAAGTAATATAAATACAGTGACCTCTCATCCTCATCATCACAATCCATGTTTATATACTTTAATTTTATCGGGAGTGCTGAGTATGGCCCAACAATATATTGAGGAGGATGAATTGCTCTCACAACGAAATCTGACATCGTGAATGTTGAATTCCACAATTTCAACGACGTCGTTATTTTTTTATTGAATTATTTTATTACAAATTAATTCATTCCATCGTAAAAATATGGTCTATGAAAATTATAGTAGATTTAAGGATTATTGTAAAGGAATGATAGTACATAGTAAAAAGGAGTGCAAGTATAGTATGTCTACTATGATTATTATAGCATGTTTGGTAACATTGAGCTTTTCCAACAGAGTATTTAATAAAGATTCTTAATAATTTTTATCACCTGAAGAAAAATATGCATATCTATTCGACGCGACATACATAATGAAACTGTTATCAAAATTTCTGTAGCTATCATTTAATTATTGTATAAAACTAAAAAATATTTTTTGTATATTAAAACAAGAATAAAAAACCGCTACACGCCTTAAAGATGAGTGGCGCATGCAATATTCCAGCTACAAAAGAGCTGATACGAATATTACGTGGCGCGAAAATGTATTTTCATTTTGATGGAAAATAAAGTTCTAGTTTTTTTTTGAAAGATTTTTCCATAATATTTGCTAAATTTGAAATAAAACGCGCCTCAAAAGACTAACTTTGATACAATTTGCATTTTGAGGCTCTTTTGTGGCGCGTTTTACTTCAAATTTAACAAATATTATGGAAAAAATCTTTCAAAAGAAAACGAGAATTTTATTTTCCATCAAAATGAAAATACATTCTTGCTCCACATATTCATATCAGCTCTTTTGTAGCTGGAATATTGCATGCGCCACTCATTTTTACGGCGTTTATTTACCCAGGATCGTTACCGCGAACGAAGATAATGTTGGAGAAGAATGACGTTAATTATCGTTTTATTATCACGGTCATAGCCTAATAAAAAAATTCGGGACAACCCTCGTATGTACACGACCTTTGGTTTTGAAAACACGGTAATATACAATTTTCCCAGGCTAAGAAACCGTTGTAGAGATAAAGCTTCTCCTTTTTGATAAGGTCCCCATAAAATCCACTCCTGCATTCTGTTAATTTGATTTGTACCTACAATCGGTCAGATAATGAATCCGGCGAACAGGCAGAACGGGTCTCCTTCGTTTTCTTTTCTGCTGTTACACACGTACACATTCCACAAGAGAAAGAGAAAGACAGATCCAGCCGGCAATTCGACCTTCAACCCTCCGGTTTACCTACAAGCTATTCTATCTCTTGCAGGAGAATGAGTGTGTAATCCATTCTGAAAAACTTAATTCTTTTCTCCCTCTTCCACTCGCTTTAATGACCAATGCACTTATCGAAATGAGGCATTACATAATGCAGTATTTGCAACAATGTTTTAATAGTAATAGTTATAATAATATAATTTATATTTGCGTACAAGTTTAATGGTCTAATCGTAATGAAGTTTAGTAGCATTCCACATTAGTAACCTTCGCAAAATTTATGGTTTAATTTTAATTCATTTATTCCTAGCTAAATATTAGGTTGCATAATAAGAGAATTAATGTTTAATTTAACATGTTTTTCTTTTCATTAAAATTAAGTAAAAAATTCATTCATTCGTTAAGGATTACAATGCCTAGGGATTATAGCTAATGTTCAAAATGGCGTTCAAAATCCTATTCTTGGGTGAGGTAGAGTGCTCCTCTGTCATTTATAGCTTGCTGTGTGCCTTTGCTGTTGTCGTGACTCTTTTACATTTCTTCCTGTCTTTGCACTGAACTTTCCAGTCTTTCACATTAATTGCTCTTATGTCTTCTTCTACATCATCCAGCCATCTTCTTCTGGATCTTCCTCTACACCTGGGTCATAGTGGTGTCCAGTTAGTTATCTTTCTCAGCATATCTGATTGTGGGCGTCTCTGAATAATATGTCCTATCCATTCTAAGCGAAGCGATTTTATGTATCTGACTATATTTTTCTCTTTAATTCTTCAATTTCGGCATTTGTTTTCATTGTTTCTCATTCTCTTGTTACATTGTGGCCTAGTATTGTTCCCATTATTTTTATTTCAAATTTCAGAAGGCTATCTTCCTTTTTCTTGTTAATCGTTGTTGTTTCCATCCCATATGTAACAACAGGTCTTATATAGGTTCATCTTTGTTCTCTTACTTAGACTCTTGCTTGCTTGTCAGCGGATTTCTATTCATTCCATAATATGTTTTTTTGCCTTTCAGAATTCTTTCCTCTGTTCTCTCTTTTTCGGTTTTCCCTATTCGTCGCTTAAGATGCAAAAGCTCGTAATCCACAAATGGGTTTTTGCGCAGGAGAGTAACAAAACATTTTCTGCGTGCGAAAGTCGTTCGACCTAAATGAAGAATTGTTGATTTAATATTAAGCTACTATTATCAATAGCGTGATATTGAATCAATAATTCTCTATTTAGGTTTGGCGATTTTCGCATGCAGAGAATGTTTTGTTACTCTCCTGCATAAAAATCCATTTGTGGGTTACGAGCTTATGCATTTTAAGCGACGTATTGTTTACTCCCAATACCAAGTAGCTAAAGGTGGATACAGTTTCAAATAAGTGTCGTCTTCGCTACCATGACTATTATAGATCAACTAAAAGGGGTAGTTCCCTGGGTTGGCTGTATACCATAATATAGTTAAAAAACTCGTAACATGAAGTAAAACCACTTCTATGTAAAAGGTATATTTAATAAAATTTTAAAAATCACAATGCATTAAATAAAATAGGTTCATTCACAACGTTTTCGGACCTATCATTCCATCATCAGTGAATTCGTATATACTTGCTAACTAACCCAAGAACCAAACAATGGTTGTACTTATAATTCAATCTACATTACAGTATTGTGAAATTGGATAGGCTAAACGCCGATATTATAAGAATACCTCCGGGAACATGGTGAGACTCTAAACGAGAACCCTAACAACCATCTTGGGCCAACGAGGTCTGCCAAGTGAAGACATATGCTACTAGTTGAAGTTGATCTGTAATAATGTTTTTGTTTTAAAAGTTTGCCCTCCTTGTTATTACTTCCAACATCAGGTTAAATAATGTCGGTGAGATAGTCACCTTGTTTCACGCCCTTGTTTACATTGATCTCCTTAGAAGTTGTTCCGTTGAACATGATCTTTGCTTTAGGCTCACTGTTAGCATAGTAAAAAATTAGTAAGAGGTAATGTAACAGAAATCAGCTATTAAAATTTTTCATTTTACAAGTATAGAAGTGAAAAGGTGAAAACTGTTTTCTTTTGGTAAGTCTAAGTTAAATGTTATGTTTATATATTAAGCCACAATTTATTGTTATGAAAATTACATAATGTTGTTTGACGTTTCGACTTTATATCTAAAAATCGTTTTGAAAAAAGATTCTTTTAAAAATGTGATGCTATTACCTATAACCGAAAGTTGTAGAGATACAGTAAATTATACAGAAAAGGGGCATACTCTGACTCTGACAAACTTATAAATCTTAATAATATGTTCCTCCTTGTTAAATAACCAAAGTTTATCTAACTACATACATATTATTATTCCTTGCTGGAAAATAGGTATTAATCTCTTTCAGCTTCATCTGAGTAAGAAATCTTACAAATTATCCTAAATTTTGCATGTAATAAAACTCACAAAATAAGAGTGGAATCAACCTAGCGACCAAACAGATACAAGATCTACACAGTAGATAAATCTGTCATAAGATATATTCAAAACTATGTGAGTGAAAACTACTCACAGAAGTTAGTTCGCTCATACGTAAATTAAAACCATAATGTTCAGGGATATATTTTTCATCAGGATCTCCCTGTCTTAAAATATCACGTACTATCCATATACGTCATTCACAAACTCCAAATAATTAATCCCTATGCGAAATTTCATTCTTATTTAAATTTTTTTTTACCTTAGACTTTGAACCCCCATCAACTACCATCATAATATAGCTGTGTACTCTGTGACAACACATGAGTGTGATGAACATATTAATACATAATATTTCTTAACGTACCTGAATTCCAAAGCAATGACCAAGTCAGTTTTTCCTGGAATAGTTATTTATTCTTATATTCAACTTCATTCACATATTTATATATTTAAACATTTCAAAAGTTAACAACCAAAAAATCGATACCCTTGATCGATAAAATACTAAAACCAGATCACTAAATCCTGTTATGAAATTTAGCTCTTGAGATAAATTAGTTTTTTTTATAAATTACCTAATCCTTATTTACCTAAGTTTTTGGGTTCATGTAATATAGAATGCAGAGGTAATTGATAAGAAAGTCACAATACGTGGATTTATGAATAAATGGTACTAAATAATGCGATATGCCATACCCCGCCGAAAATATATTTTGTTGTAAAACTTGTTTTATAAAAGATTCCTAGAAAACCATCTCTATATCTTCAAGTGGTGTGTAATTAATTGTACCTGCTTCCAATTTCTGCAGTTTAGTATGGTTTAGTCTTTGAGCTACATTAACGTAAAGCTTTTTGCGGTATCACGTACCGCATGTCATTGTTCACGTTTCTATAGTTAAAAGCAGTCCATTCAGTATTCTTTCGCTATTAGTATGGCAGCAAGTTCATCCAGTTGTTCTACTTTCAAGTGGTTTTATCATTATTTTACTATTTTGTAGTTACCAATGCTAGTTTTTTTGTAATTCAGTTATGAAGGATTTTGTAAGAACCTCCACCATTTTTTTAATATTATGCATGCATTCATAATTTTCTTGAAAAAATAAAAGTTTATTTTGTTTGAAACAGTAACTATTTTATTCTACAGCAGTGTGAAGAATCATTCCTTAGTGGATGTAAAGAACAAATATACTAAAAATACAAATATACTAATATAAGACAAATCGGACCGCGTTATGTAATAGCGGATTAAGCGCCAAAATGTAGTTTTGAGATAAATCGGTTTAAAGATTTTAAATTTGTTTTTGGTACTATTTCTAAAATATAGTACCGACATGTTTCATATTTAATATATTAATGCAGATGTAAATAGACTTTTACATGTGTTTAAATTTTTTTAAAAATAATTTATATTTTAAAAGTTATTCGATCAAATGTCGCTTAATTCGTTAATGATTTTTTAAGATATGCATGAGTAAGATCCGAATACCGGATTAAGAGACATATTTGGCGCTTAATCTGATGTTACCTGACAAAGGATGTCTTTTAATTCGATATCTTAAACGTTGGTAAATATGTTATGATTTGTAATAAAGAATTAACCGACTATTCGTGGCGCTTGATTCGATATTACACTTACAAAGATGCGGATTTTTGTTTATGACAATGGATTATGTACCATTATTGGCGTTTAGTTCGATATTACAAATCCTAATGTGAGATTTTTTTTAATAAAATAAAAAATGTCGCTTAATACAGGCATTTAAAAACGACTTTTTTTTAAATTTTTTTACAAAAAACATATTTTTATACATAAATTTGCACCCTAGCTGCAAGATGGCACTAATATCTCGATTTTGGACTTTTGGCGGTTAATCCGTTATTACAAAACGCGGTCCAATTCATATTGAAAACAAACGAGACTAAGCAACGGTATGACATACCGCATGCCATTGTCTACATTCTGAAACATTCACGTCAGTAGTTAAGGGTTAATATAAATTTTGCAATAAGTGATCAAATGTATGTATACCCCAGAATATAAGTGTCTTGTCGAATATTCGCCTTTTTCAGTATTCCTCCTAGGAAGTACTCCGAAGCCATAGGTTAGGTACCTAAATCCTCTTCCTTTATCACATACGCAGATACCGTGCTATGGAGTTTCTCACAGAATATGCATTCTACCACGTCAACTACTTTCAAAACTAAACTAACATAGATCTGCCATATTGTACTCTTTACTTTGGGACTATTGTATCTTCTTCAGCCTTCAGTAATCCAACTTTGGACATAGGCCTCCCCCAATTCAATCCAGTGTTATCTATTTTGCGCCACCTGTTTCAAGTTGTGTCCTCCAAACTTCTTTATGTCATCGGCCCATCTCATTTGTGGCCTTCCTCTACTTCTTCCAAACCACGGTCTCCATTGTTGTATTTCGTGATTCCATCTTTTATCCTTCAGTCGGGCATTGTGTCCTGCGAAGCTCCATTTTAATTTGGCAGCATGTTCTCCTGCGTCTTTTACTTTGGTTTTGCTTCTAATCCATGTATTTGTTTTTTGTCTATGAGCCTCACCACGAGCATTGATCTTTCCATCGCTCTCTGTGCCTTTACTATTTTATTAATATTGGCCTGGTGAGTGTCCACGTCTGTGAACCATACGTAAGGATACACTGATTGTAAACTCTGGTTCTCAAATATTGTTCTATTTTAGTGTTTTTCAAGATCCAACTCAGTTTTCCAAATCCTGCCCACGCTAACCTTATTCTTCTAGTAATTTCGGCAGTTTGATTTTCTTTGTTAACTTTCATTATCTGTCCCAGGTAGATGTATTCTCTTACTGTTTCTAAATGTCATTTGCTTACATATCTATTGTATCTAGTGGAGCAAATATGGAAAGTTTTACTATTTCCACATTAATACATCCACATCATTTTTAGCCTATTTGAAAACTTCCTTCTTTGGTTAATTAATTTTGGTTTCTCCTCTTAAATTACTTCTTTCCTCGTTTAAACGATTCACGGCTAATGTTCGCACTTCATTTGTGTGGGAATTTAACATTCTGTTTATTTCAAATTTATAGCACATGTTGAGAAGTGAATCAGCTCAAATGAGATATAATTTCCACTGTCTTATTGGAAGTACCTCCTTTTGCCCGATTTCTTTCTACTATTTTTAAATGGATATGGCATTGTCTTCTATGCCATTATAATCTACAAAAGACACTGATTTCTTTAATCCACTATGTAGCCACAGTACCACAATTTTTTAAGCAAACTTTTGAACAAGAATTTTTCCTAAGAATTTGATATAAAAAAGTGTTAATTCTGAAAAACGACGAATCCAGTCTTCTTTTATTAGTGTAGCAATGATGTAATTGTTGGAAGCCAGTCTATTCCCTTGTATTTGACACTTCCTTTCGAAAAATGCCGTTATACCGCCGGCGCAGTGACAAGAGGACAAGTTCCACCCAAATATACCTGTTAATTTTAATATAGGTACCTGTTAACGTTGGAATTCCAACCGATTAACAGGTAGGTCAAGTTTTATCCTTCCAAGAATTCACAAATAAGAGGCTGCCGGCCCCACTTCGAGTTTCGGTCTTCGAATCTCATTGTGAAAATTCTTCATGGGATGTTGAGCCGGTCGTTTACTGGGCGATATATAGTCGGCGAGAGCTGCTTTTTGGCCTCACATCTCTCATTTCATGACAGTAATATATCTAACAATAAGGACTTGACGGATACCTTTTGTGTTGTGGCGCCGGAGCACCTTCAAGCGTTACTTTTATGTCTTCTGATAATAAAACATTAATTTGCTGGATACCTTTCGCAGGCCCTTTCTTCACTTCTCGCTTTTTTTTCACCGCGCCCTACAGGGAGAACTGACCACCTATTCGGCTCATTATTCGGATAATGGGCGAAAGAAATCCAGTAAATAACCCATAGAATAAATAGAACATTCATTCATCCAAATTTACTCGATGTAGTGTACTCTATATTTTGACTTTTAATTGAATAATGGTATTTTTATTTCTAGCCGCAAACCTTACCAACATTTTTCTTACTCCGCAACGTATCTTTATTAGTTTGTATGACTTACTTCCGCTAGATGAAATTGTTTGTTGTTTAAACAAGAAAACAAATGTTTGTAAATATGTAGTCATTCGCCATTTTCTTAGTATGTATCTATAAATCTGACTGAATTACGACCAAGTCTAACTGACGCCAAGGAGATGAACCAGAGGATAATCATAATTTGTTCTGGTGGCGCATGTAATTATTATTAGGGGAAATATTTCCAGGAAATATTAAAATTTAAAAATATATGTAGATTAAAAAGATTAAATTTCATAGGCCGTTACATAGACCGATTAAACGTATCGGACCGGGAACTGTTTTTTTTTATTTATAAACATTTTCAATTTCTTTGCAACCTAAAAATGCAGCAGCATTATATTCTAGTTAAAGCAGAGAGTACAGGAAAAGTCTATACCCGTTTCGGGGCTTTTTTGCCCCTCATCAGTAGTCCCATATCCTCTTCTCTCCAATTCAACCAGGTACCTGGATTGTGCATTCCCAGATTGCAAAGAAAGAAATGTCACGGATATCGTAGCGACATCTCCTAAAAAACAAAGTTCTCAATCCAGTAGTACAGAAAACGACAATAAATATCGTTCTCATACCACTAGATTGACAACAGATGGAAACTCTCTGCTTACTACCTCCGCGACTTTCAAAAATTATAAGCCATACGGGTGCCGAGACGAGTTTTTGAAACCGGTATAGACTCTTCCTGCACTCTCCGATTTAACTAGAATATAATGCTGCTTCATTTTCAGGTTGCAAAGAAATCGAAAATGTTTATACATTTTTAATTCATTTAATCTTTTGTGGAGTACTTAGGAAACCTTCTCGTTGGAACTTTACCACGCTGAGCAGATGGGACGTGAATTATTTAAAATTTCCTCATCTTAATGTTCGTCTCGGCACCCTTATATTATGGCTTATAATTTTTGAAAGTCGCGGAGGTAGTAACCAGAGAGTTTTCCATCTGTTGTCAATCTAGTGGTATGAGAACGATATTTATTGTTGTTTTCTGTACTACTCGATTGAGAACTTAGTTTGTTTTTTTTATTCGTATTTTTCAGCAGTTTCTTGAGAGTTTTCATATCAGAGCAGGTTTATAATGTAAAAGGAGTTTAGATCACTATTTCTTTAAGTACTGGCAGTGCTTGGTTAGATGCTATGTTTTATCGACTTTGTTTTATGGAATGGAAGCCTGGACCTTGAATGTGGCATCAATAATTAAAAAACTGGAATCATTTGAGTTGTGAGTGTATAAAAGAATTCTAAAAATATGGACATAACACGTCACAAAGAGGTTCAGAGAAAGATGAATAAAGAAATGGGAGTGTTATACAATAAAAACCAGAAAATTGGAATATCTTGAACATATTACACGTGGCGAGAGATACAACTTGCCCCAACTCATTATGCAGGAAAATATCCAAGGAAAAAAGAAGCATAGGGATAGAATATCATGGCTGTGCTACCTGAGAGAATGGTACATCAAATGAACTTTTTAGAGCAGTCGTATCTAAAGTCCGAATAGCTATAAGCTCTTCAATATATTGGGCAGAGTATATAAGCAAAAGGCTTTTGAATTAAGGTTCTTCTTCTTAGGGTGCCTGTCCGTTCCGAACGTTGAGGATCATTCTGACTACGATGATTTTGTTGGTTGCTATACGTAATAGTTGTGTTGAGGTCTTTTTATACCGTGCTCTCAGATTAGCAAGCCAGGATATTCTTCGTCCTGGGGCCCTTTTTCCTTCAATTTTACCTTGCAAAATGCATTAGAGTAGCTCGTATCTGCCTTGATTTCTCATTATATGTCTTAAGTACTGCAACTTACGGCCCTTCACGATGTTGACCAAATCTGCGGTTGTGTTCATCCTCCGTAGCACTTCTTCATTGGTGACTCTGTCCATCCATGGTATCTTCATGATCATGATCCTTCTGTACAACCATAGCCCGAAAGCCTGAAGTTTTGATAGAATTTAGAATTATTAAGGTTCGCTTTCATATAAATATCTGATAATTCCTACTGATATAACTGAAAAACATGTGTTAATTGTATTACTCTCGAAAACTAAATCAGTACATTTTGAAATCACTCTAATCAGTCAATTGCTGTTTATTTCCGTTAGTGTTCTATTTCCGATTGTTTGTCGAACTTGTAAAAAAGACGATTATAACTGTAAGCTTAATTTGGTATTTCTCAATAACTGTCCATTTAAACATATTTACCTAAATGTCTACTTTAAACAGCTCAGGGAAACCTTTATTTGTCGAACATTATCTTGAAATTGGAGTAAATAAAGATAATATCAACAAAACTGTTTTTCTGTTATATAACTTTAAATATCCAGGTTTAAATCACCCAGAATTTTAAAGTGTTAATTTTTAATACAGATTTGAAAATGTTATCTAACCGCCTCTAATTACTATAACTTTCTGTTGACGGTTATCATGTTTTGTCTTAAAAACGTACATATAAATAGGAAGTACAGTAAAACCCATTTATCTGCAACCGCGAAGAGAAGACACGACAGACGTTCATTGATGTGGTGCAAGTGACCTTCAGAATTTCAGTTATACGTTTAAACAAAATAAGCTATTACTGCATCCCCAAATGTTTCCATTATATTAAAAGATCCAGTCATTTGAAGATTATGCTAATGCTTTAAAAGCTAACCTCATGGTTTACTCGATGTCTTGTGACATCTTGTTTCTCAGCTTTTTCCATTTTCTTTTGTTTGCTGTTATCCTTTTTATTTCATTCCATGGTAAGATATTTTCTTTTAGTTTCTTTTATATTGTTGTTTTCCATATTATGTGGTCTTCCTTTTCTTTTTTTTTCTGGAGCCTTATGTATGCAGAGCCTGCCTAGCAATAATTGTTGCTAGTTCTCTTAATGTATGACCAATTCATCCATTCCTTCCACACTCCATCAAGTTTCGTAATTGAAATTCCTATTTTTCTTCCATCAGTTAACCTTCTTAATTATTTATTTGTGCTTGTATTTCACCATAATATTCTGCATATAAAGCGTTATTATTTGTTCATACACGATTCCAACTTGAGGAACAGTTTCTTGTGATATGTCCACGTTTCTTCTTCAAAAATAAAACTGATTTCCTTTATAAACTGAATTAAAAAACTAGTACATATTGGTAACTCAAAAATAGTAAAATAGTGATTTCAACTTCAAGGTAGAACAACTGTATGAACTTGCTGCCATACTAATAGCGAAATAATACACTGCACTGCTTTTATCTATAGAAATGTTTTACTACAAAATATATTTTCGGCAAGGTATGACATGCGGCACGTCAGTGCTAAAGAGCTAAGATGGGTAGAACAAAGTAATCAAAATCGTTTTGAGCAACTATACAGGGTGTCCCGAAAAGATTGGTCATAAATTATACCACACATTCTGGAGTCAAAAATAGTTCGATTGAACCTAACTTACCTTAGTACAAATGTGCTCATAAAAAAAAGTTACAGCCCTTTGAAGTTACAAAATGAAAATCGATTTTTTTCAATATATCGAAAACTATTAGAGATTTTTTATTGAAAATGGACATGTATCATTCTTATGGCAGGAACATCTTAAAACAACATTATAGTGAAATTTGTCCACCGTATGGGGGTTTTGTTCCCTTAAACCCCCACTCCCCCAACTTTTGTGTACGTTCCAGTTAACTCATTATTGTGGTACCATTAGTTAATCACGTTTTTTTGCCTGTTAGTATTTTTTCGATAAGCCAGTTTTTATCGAGATGCGGCTTTTTTTAAATATATTTACATAAAAAAATTATGGGGGTTTTGTGCCTTTAAACCCCCCAAATGTTTGTGTACGTTCCAATTGAACTATTATTTTGGTACCATTAGTTAAACACAGTGTTTTTAAAACTTTTTTGCCTCTTAGTCTTTTTTTGATAAGTCACCTTTTATCGAGATGTGGCTTCTTTTTCAAAATATACCTAAAAATGTAAATTATAAATAAATTTTCAGTTTATTAACAGGTCTCTATAATCGTACTTAACCATATACAAATATGTGGTGGATTCGACAAATATTCAAAATATCTCAATAAACAGTGGCTTATCGAAAAAGTATTAGGAGGCAAAAAAGTTTTAAAAACATTGTGTTTCACTAATGGTGTGACAATAATAATTTAATTGGAACGTACACAAAAGTTTGGGGGGTTTAAGGGAACAAAACCCCCATAAAATTTTTATGGGGTGCACAAATTTCCTTTAATTTTTATTTAAGATGTTGCTGCCATAGGAATGCCACATGTCCATTTTCAATAAAAAATATCGTAAGAGTTTTCGATATATGGAAAAAAATCCGATTTTCATTTTGTAACTTCAAAGGGCTGTAACTTTTTTTGTGTTCACTATTGTATATAGGTAAGTGAGGTTCAATCAACCTATTTTTGACCCCAGAATCTGTGGTATAATTTATGACCAATCTTTTCGGGACACCCTGTATAATACCAATATAAACTTAACGTAATTCTCAAAGAAATTAATATGCAACTAACATTTACATTATATATTATATCTACATTATATATTATATCTACATTATATATTATATCTACATTTTTGAGAAATAGAAACCTTACTCACCTCTTCTTATCAGTTTTTAATATATTTTTCTTTGTTACAGCGATGGGAACTTCTAGTCTTGAGTCAACTAAAATGGGATATATCCGCCGTAACACCCCACGATTTCCTTAAACACCTTTTCAACAGGCTGCCTCCCTTAGACGAAAAATGGAACATCAGTTACGAGATGGTCCAGAAACATGCCAAAACCCTCATTACCCTTTGTGCCAGAGGTAAGTGTAATAACCTGAAAATAAATCGCTCATCCGAAAGAAGTGTCACAACTAAAAAAAAAAAAAGAATGTGTGTGTACTTTGTACGCACGTAAGAAGTTATACTTCTATTATATGATTTCAACGAAATTAATATACTTTAAACAGTTTATTTATATTTTATTTAACTATTAAACTAATTTTAATACTTACTACTTCTCAAAATTTTTTATTAAAACAGTGCCAAAAATTAAAATAAAAGAATAAAACAGACACAAACAAACACATTGAAAAATGCCACAAATGATTTCTGAACAATGTAGGAAAACATTTTAACTAAATACGTATTTTCTAAAAAAATATATATAATAAACTTACAATCATAAAATGTATAAAAAAATAAAAGTTTTCATTGGGGTTCGAACCCGCTTATCAGCGCAGTTAGTATTGAAATTCATTCACCGTAAACTTTTACCCACGGAGACCATGTGTCATCATGTGCGAAGATCAACTAACTAAACGAATTAAACTTTTGACGGTTCTGAATTTATCCAAATTATTTTGATTTTGAATTGAAATTATTTAGAATTGAAAGAAATATTAGAATACAACAAAACATAGAGTAAGAAAACAATATATTAGGTGAATATTGATAGAAACTTTGATGGTAATCAAATTATGTAAATCAAAGCATTACATACTATTTTAGTAGGTTCTTTTTAAATTTTCCAAATAGGTAGGTCCTATCTATGAAATTTTTTATTAGGATACTGAAACATTTACAATTATTACCTACCTGTCGCTTTTAAAAACTATTCAAAAAGTCATTACAATATTATAAACTTGCATTTTTCTCTGCCATCACAACAATAAAAACTAATATACACAACATTAATTTGTTTATCCAAAATCTCCATATTCAACAATTATTGACAGATGATTTTAACACCCAATCAGATCCCGTATAACGTTTATACCATACTGTCTGTGTGCGCATGCGCGCAGAATTATTAAATTTTACTCTCAATCGCGCCTAAAGAAGTATAACTTCAAAAAACATTAGGGAGTTTTTGTGCACACAAATACGTAAACGTAACGCATCTTTTTGACATATACGCTTGCGCATTAATGGTTGAACTCCCGTATCGCGATACGTATTACCTAAGGTTACGGGCTGGTACGTTAGGTTCATACGCATCCCTATCGAGCCGAAAGTCACCGAATGCACACGAGGATCTTGCCCGATTACCTACCAAATGAACATTTTATCAGCGTACTACCTGTTTATAAACATTTTAAGGTTATATTGGTTTAGTCTATTTGAGTAAAATTATGCTGTGTTTGTACTTGGAAATTGGAGCTTCATAATAGATTTAAAATTTTATTGTTTTTAAGTTGTCTATTAATAAAGCAAAACAAACAAATCTTGTATTAATTTAAGAAATACAGTGATCACCACAATTAATAACTAGATAAACAAATGACCTAGTTTCAGTAAAATTTTCAAATAAATATTACCACACTATTTACATTATACCTACTGGAATTCTGATGTAGGTATACAATAATTTACAACTAAAAAGTAGGTATAAACAAAAATAAAACAATTTTAACCTAAGGAAAAATAATATTTTTATATTTAAATAGAAGCAATTAAAACCATACAATTTCATCATTCATTTATCTTTTTTTTACATTTGTATATTAATTGTATATTGTGTGAACATTGTTTTATTTTTTTAAATGTCAACGGAATTTAAAAATGACTTTACGATTTGCTTTACGTTACGTTAAGGCAGTTACAAAAACTACCTATTCATCCTCTACGACACGTTAGTTGCTTAAAGGATCGTTTAAACACAGCGATAAATCAAACAACTTATCAAGGTCAATCGAGTTGTTGCAACTTATCATTGTGTGTAAACGGTGCATCGCACAACTTATCAAAGTTGGAGTTGGGTTGAAGGTTGTATCGCATTGAATCGCAGCGTCTAAACAGCGTTTCAACTTGTCATCACAACTAGTTGCTGTGACTTATCGTTGTGTTTAAACGACGCTTTAAGCGTCTAAGGAAGCGTTTAAAGCGTCGTTTAAACACAACGATAAGTCACAGCAACTAGTTGTGATGACAAGTTGAAACGCTGTTTAGACGCTGCGATTCAATGCGATACCACCTTCAACCCAACTCCAACTTTGATAAGTTGTGCGATGCACCGTTTACACACAATGATAAGTTGCAACAACTCGATTGACCTTGATAAGTTGTTTGATTTATCGCTGTGTTTAAACGACCCTTATACGGAGATGCGTACGTTACGTAGCAACAAAAACTCCCTATTTATCAGGAGACGAGACAAAATTAGATTTTTAAGATCTTAAAACTGTCAGTTTTAAATGGTAACTGCTCAAAATTTTATATCAAAAACGAAGAATATGGATAAGTGAATGTTTCTAATTGTATAAGAAGCAAAACCACTGATTTAACAAACGAAAAAAGATCAAATTTTTAAGTTATGTCAGTTCTCTTTTAAAATACTGGTCACTTTTTAAAACATTAATGAAACATACCTAAGTAAGACCCTTCTCGAAATACAACGGTTTTCGTGAAAAATAACGATACGTTCATGTCGAACGTCACGGAATAAAAGTCTTCATTTTAGCGACAAAGGAATAATGACACTACCGTCATCTTGACATTACCGTCAAGTTGGAAGTAAACGGCTATGTGATATTTTTCCTGGTAAAAGTATAGAGTAATTTCAGTAATTGGAGTCAATTTAACAGGTAACTGAAATTATGTATTTTTTGAGTTGTCACTTTTCTTCCGAATGAGTGAAATATCGAAAACTGCTTGAAAGAGTGTTGGTAATTTAGATTATATATACATAGTTATCGCCCCGTATATTTGATAAACCAAAATAAAATTTTTTTGCGAGATCCTTTTCTTGGCCTTCCTACGAGAACTGCATATTACAATGGTACGCGGCCTGGTACACAAAGACGAATGGGTTAAAATATATATATAGCCAAGGTCCGCCTGGTTTTCGCAGTGGCGTGAACCATTTCAATACTTTGTACCACCAAAAAACAACCGTCTATTGTAAAATCTACACTAAAGGATGTTAATGACTACCATTTCGTAGAAGCAACGCAGGCCTCTACCTGTTCCTTTGAAAACTAAATAACTGATATTGAAAATCTATTTAAAATGATATTAAAGATTTGCTGCAGCTCTTCTTGTTACATAGTTGTATAGACTGGACTGTCGACTGTCCAAGTTCTTTCTCTTTGAAAATCTGCAAATGTATCTGCAAATTTGCTGGTGAATTGGTGACGTGACGTGCTTACTTTTCACAATGATAAACCTCTAAACTACAATGCTATTTTTAACCCTTTTGATATCTAAGCCATAAGAAAACCATTTAGTTATACTAAAAACTGTGTAGATTGCTTCCCGTGTGACTTATCAATCTTATGTAATTATTTATTTATACTTCCGTATCTAACGTGGTTAACGCGGTCAACCTATTTTTTACAGATACTAAATAATATATCTGAATGAAAGTGATAGACAAGGTCTGATAATGAATGAACTATTAGCAACTATTAGTATTTCCTATTTCTTTAATAAATTGTACCTACTTAGTTGTAGTAGCTTCATACTGTTTGATTAGCCAATACTTGGTTTCTCAGAAAATAAAAACAACTTAAATCATCCAAGATTATAGTACATAATATACTCATTTACATTTGAAGATCCTTCAAGCCTTTTGAATTTTCCGTGCTGATGTTATTTCTCATTTGGTGTTTATTACTACAAAACTTTTTCACGCGTTCTTTCTTCTTATGCTAGGTACTCAATGAAGGTTGTCAAAATCTCAGTGAATGCGAGTCCAAACCAGTCCAATCTCTTATATTTTTCAACCGCGAATGTTTGTGCCTACCGTCTCCGGTCTTCTATTTTCTGTTTGATAATTAACTACAAAAACGTTGCTCTACTGTTACTTATCCCATGTATGAAGTTTTTCTCTTTTCTACGTTAAAAATCAACTATTCCTGTGAAGAACCTCATTGTGTAGGTAGAGTGTAGATGATCAGGGTATCTTTAAAGAGTCTTCTATTAATCCACATTTCAAAGGTCTTTTTCTAATGATCCGAACAGGATCATTTAGGTCATGTTCTATATCTTATTATAAATAACCAATTTACATATAGTCGGTTCGCTAAACTCAGACGCAAATTGCTAATGATTTTAGTACGTAACTTTTTTGTTTTTTGCCAATTTTGACAAAATTTGCAAAATTACTAAATACATATTTAGTAATTATTAACTATTTAGTAATTATTTTTTTGGCAATTTTATCAAATTGGCAAAATTACTAGCTTAAATCATTAGCCAGTTAAGTCTGAGTTTAGCGAACGGACTATACCTACAAATTACATACATAAAAATTTACCTAGTATGACGGGTTTTGTTTTTTTTTGCTATCATTTTAACCTCACGTCTACATTGAAAAATATGGCTATCACCTTTACCTTGTCGATCTCAATCTGTATTTTATCTTTTCACTTGCAGAAAAAAAAAACAGAAAAAGCATTCAAATGAATAAAACATATATCCTGGATCTTTCACGGTTTAAAATAAATATAAAAGTTCTATTCATACACATTTTGAATCATATTGTGAGTTTTGTCTGCTGGTAAATAATTTCTTTTTTATACCAATAAACTATCAAGATAAAAAATCCCCAACGAGGTACCTCTTTTGGAGTAAATTTCACTGTCTAATTTAGTAACAACATCTACAAAAAAGTTTTTAAACATTAAAAACCACCTAATAAAACAGTTTCATTGTCAAGTCTATGTAACTGTCTGTGCAGAATAATTTAGAGATTAGATAATTGACATTGAACCGAAACGAACTAACAATAGTGTAACGACCCGGGATAAGGACAACGAAAAAGCAAGTGCGAGAAATGGAGTGGGAGTGCGAGAGAGAGAGAGAGAGAGAGAGAGAAAGATATCTTCGATGCGGAAAAAGATGTAGACTGATTTAAACCGGTCAAATAAACAAAATATATATGTACTACGCAGTGTTGTGCACCGTCATTTACCTAATATAACACATATTTGTCACAATTTAGCGATATAAATTCATCATGTCATATTTTAAACAATTTCAGAGTTTCCGTGTACAGCAATGACAAGACCAAAACAACCTTTGGACCCAAATCTCACAGCAAAAAAATACTTAGGTACTTAAAAAGTGTATAACTCCTTAACCTTAAGATGTACATACAAAGTGTACCTATATCACCGGTCCGGAATAAGAATGACGTAACTGCAAATTTTGTCAATTCCTGTTTATTGCGTAATTAACTTCTAAAATAATGTGTACATATGATACAAAAGCGACAGAACTGTATGTGCTGAGCCACTACAGGGTAGTTATTGAAATGCGCACAATTTTAGACCTCGTTTCAGATGAATAATGACTCAACTGTAAATAGGGTTGAAAACGGGGGGATTAAATTAAGATAATGAAATTCGAACCAATAAGGATAAGGATAAAACTAAAAGCCATCATTGTAAGAATAAACGCCATACTGATGCTCCGGACGGTTATTCTTTATTTAATCTTTATTTTAAATATTTAAAAATTTTAGATGAACAACGACGCAACTGATAGGAATTGTTGAAAATGGGGGCTTAAATTAAGATAATGAATTCGAACCAATAGGGATATAAAAGCCATCATTGTAAGAATAAACGCCATACCGATGCTCCTGGAATGTTACTCCTCATTTAATTCCTATTTTAAATATTTAAAAATCGTTTTTTTGCTCTCCTGAGAAATTTGGCTTTTTGCAGTTACGTCATTCTTCTTACGGAGCAGTGATATGATTATAGGGAAGCAGTTAGTGTGCACCACCTTTGCTTATTATTTTTGCTGATTAAACTTCTAATTCAAACTTTCTTTCAGCAGCTTTCTATCTATTTTCGTCATCAAAGCTTTGTTCAGCTTCTTTTGCGATTTTTCCATCAGCCTGTTGTTAGCATAAAATGGTTCATAGTTCATGAACTGTGTTTATGCATCTTTTTGTTGTTGACTAACATTGTCAAGTTTGTCTTTGTCAAGATTAGTTCGTTTAATTTAACAAATCAAACAGATGCAATCAGTTTGAAGGCATATACTATATTTAAGACATAATTAAAAAACAACTCGCAGATATTCTCTTTCTCCCAAAAGTTCCATATTTGGTGAAAATCTGGATTTTTCGACATAATAAAATTAAAGGTCTCTAGCCAATCTCAACCAACCAAAATGTTTTTGAATACATTTGATGGAGTAAAATAGAATTAAGTATTTGATAATATAGCATAAAGATAACAAAGCCACAATATGATTATATTACAAAATGACGACTGATAAAGTACGTAACCGATGTATTATTTTACATATTAGTAAATTATAACGGATTTAAAATGTAAAACCTGCATCGACACAATGTACAAAAGTAAACACATAAAATTAAAAACGAGTAAAAATTATTTTTCTCGGAGTATGAAATGAATGATCTGGTTCGTCTTCCCGTCCGGTCGTCCCCGCCTATGGATCTCAAGAAGACCGGCGAATACCACACAACATAACACAACCTAAGTGTGGCCCCCGGAGCCCCAATGAAACTCTCGTTTTCGTTGGTTCAGGTTCCCACACTGAGTGTGCCGACTTGTCTGACTCTAGTCTGCTTATTTGCGACCGTTGGCGTATTTTTCAGATGAGGTCGATTTGCGGCATCAGCGCAGTAACGGACTCGGTAATTTCACTTTTCAATTGAAAGTACGGAAGTTCGGTTAATTTCTTCAGGAAATAGCAATTTGTTCCATGGCTTTTAGGCCATAATTCCATGGACGATAATTTAAAATTATGTTCGTTTTTGACTGTTTTATTTTTTAAGTTTTCATAAGACATATTTTGTCAGTCCGTCCTAAATATCAATTGTCAGGTTTTTCTACACAGAATAACGAAAAAATTTGTCAAGTGGACTTCGATTCTTCGATATTTTATAATGACTGAAGTTTATTTTTAATATATCTTGCAAGTAACTTCTCTATCTAACCAGCCCTAAACATCTATCCGTGGACATAGGCCTCCTCTTCCTTTTTCCATACCTCTCTAACTTGGGAATTTTGCATCCATTTTGATCCGGCGTGTTTCTTCAGGATATTGAACCATCGCATTTGTGGCTTTCCCCTTTTTCATTTGTGGTTCCACGGTCTCCAATGTGTAATCATCTTTTAGCCTTTTGCCTTAGGGTAAGTTCGGCGAACTTCTATTTAAGCTTTGCTACTTGGGTTAAGACATCTTTTACTTTTGTTTTGTTACGGATCCATTCGTTTCCTTTCCTGTCTGTTAGTTTAATGTTCATTTGTTATTTGTCTTTCTTTGGAAGTAACTTACTATGACTATTACAATAAATTTGAATGAATACTTTTTACGAGTTTCACTTTTTAATTTCGGTTAAGTCATTCTTATTATATATTTCTCTTTTAGACTGTGATATGGTTTGTAGATTTTCAAAGCTTACCTGTTTGTATGAGAAAAACACTAAAATGTATCTACACCCCGCCATTGCAAAAAATGTCTTACAAGAGTCGTAAATTTAATTTAAAAAAATGCAGTTAGAAGTTACCAAGCTAAATCCAAGCAAGCAAGCAAACAATAGTGATTTAACCCAGCCTGAGAGTGAGAGACTTGCTCACCCCGTGAGAATGCCATTCAGGTGATACAATTCATTGGGGCGAGGGAGATTAACTCATGTAAGCAGACATCACTCCACCCCGCTCCAATGCACTAGACCAGAGGTCGGCAACGCGGCGCCCTTCAATAATTTTAATGCGCCCTTAAACTATTGTTAATTTAGACAAGAAATTCAAAACGTATATTTGTTATACGTTTATATTTATATATTTGTTAGGTCAAAAAAGAGTTGGCGCCCGCCATGAATTTTTAATTTAGTATTTCACTCTTTACATTAAAAACGTTGCCGACCTCTGCACTAGACCATCCACTTCCCCCCGATAGCACTCAATCAGCAAAGTGCTTATCACATGGGAGCCCTGAGTACACGGACTCACCACATGAAATCCTACCCCGATCAATGCAAGCCAGCGTGAGGTGCTCTATTCCCGCTATCTCTAGTGACTTATGTTCGATCTGTATTGCTTGCTCAGGCGCTGAGTTCCCGCTCTGGACTACGTCCAGTTCGGTGACTCGGCGCTCAAGGATGTGGGCCCCTCTTGCCCGTTTTTGGGTTTTGTTAGTATTTTTTTGTGGCTTGCGCCTATTGTTAATGTTTTATTGATTTTTTTGGTGGCCGAAACCGTTTTTTGTAGGCTAAATCCATAAATAGGTATTGTTAGAATCAATGTTTACCGACATGTCATAACGGTATTCTATTAATATACATATATCGTTGGTTTGGAAGAAGAACGTTACAAGTCGAAAAGTTCTATTTTCAGGAGCGACGTTTTAAAATTTTAATGTGCTAGTTTTCATTATAATTTTGGTAAGGTAAAAAATAAGAGGTAAAATCTTTTACAATATTAAAGAGCCCATTATTATCCTTTAAATATAAATAGAAAGACCTTTCTTGTTCTCACCTTTCTACCTGTAATTAGCATTTGTAACAGTTTTTCCCAAAATTTGTTAAAATGTTACTGTATTGCTCATAATTAATAATTCTATATAAACGCACATACCCTGTAAGGAATAGGTACTTACCTAAGACCAGTGCTGTTTTTGTAACAATATAGGTTCCGGTACGCAATTTTCCGGGGGTCTGGGAACTGTTCATAAGGGGGTCCGCCTCCGGAAAAACTTTTTAAATTTAGCCTCAATAAGGGCGTTTTAAAGCTATTTGGAAGCAAGGAAAAAATTCATAAATTTGTCTACAATTTTGTTGTTTTTTTTTATTTTTTGTCCCAAGAGGTACCGGTACGGCGCTCCGGCACGTACTGTCACAAAAACAGCACTACCTAAGACGAAATGTTAAATACAAAATCCCCAAAAAAATACGTTCCTTTTTTAACTTGTAACACTATTCTCCAAAAAAACACGTGGTAACTTCCAGAACAACTGAAACACAACTATATTACGACGCTCTTCCATAAAATGTAATGCATGGGTTTGACAAAGTCAAACTGTTATGAGTCGCCATCTAGCGGTAATTACATGAGTGCAACTTCTGACAATTTTTCCCATAATAAAGTTTAACATTTAGAGTTGGTTAGAGGGTAAACCTCAAAAATGGCAATTTTTGAGTTGTAGCGTTCTTCTTCCAAACCGACAATATCTTTTTATATATTATGATGATCATGTTTGATTATGATTTCAAGAATATTTTTATTATTATATTAACAATTTTATTACATCTTTAGTTGAGTATACATTTCCTAAACTACTACTAGAATTTCTACAGTTTTTTTGAAGGAACCAATATTAATATTACAGGATACTACAACAATTATTGGCAAAAAACTGGCCTAAGGAAATTTTCTAATTGTTCTGTGTTCAATGATGTTTGTTCTGTTGAGTAAATTCAGATGTTAAAATCAGATGAAAGTAACTTATAGATAAAGGGCTGAATAATAATTTTTTTATTTCATAAAAAAATATTCATACTTTCGAAAACCTACATGACAAAAACAAACAAATCGGCATGATATTTATGTTTCGTGGAAGTTATCAATACGCAAGAGAGATACCTCTAGGAAGAATTAAAACAATCTAAAAATATCTACCAGAACAACACAATAAAAGTAAAAGTATGTAGAAGAACTAACGGACCCAATTAAAGATGACAATGGGACAAGACGGGGGGGGGGGGGGGGGGGGGGATTCCCGTAAACCTAATCAAGGATAAAATAATAAAAAAGCAAGAACTAGAAATGGATGCCAAATGGGAGAAACACTTAAAAATAATCTGCTATGCAGACGATGCCATACTAATCTCTCAAAGTGTTATCTATCTAGGCATCACACTATCTAACTAGAGAAAACTCGAAACAGAAGTGGAAGACCAAGTGAATATGTAGAGCAAACAAAGCCGAAGGTTGCCTGAATGAAACAATATGGAGAAATAAAAATATCGGAAAAGAAATGAAAGACAGATTTTACAAAACAGTCATCAGACCAATAATGACATACGCGGCAGAAACACAACCTGACACAAACAAGACAAAACGAATGCTAGAAACAGCAGAGATAAAAATCCTTTGAAAAATCTATGGTAAAACACTATCAGACAGAGCTAGAAATACAGATATACGACGGAGATGCAAGGTGACGAACATTAACAATTGCGTAAGAAACAGAAGAATAGAATGGAACTACTACATCAGCCGAATGGAACAAATAGAGTAGTAAGGACGACGGAAGACAATTCCCCAATAGGCAGATCAATGTGAAGACCACGAAAACGATGGAACGACAAAAAAGAAGAATAGTTTTCCTTTTTCCGTGGACAATCAGTTTCACAATTAATAATTTTTAGTTTTACGTGTTTCTTTGTCGAATTGTAAACTTTTCTAGGGATTTCTGAATACATTTTCGCCAGTAGAATAATAAGCTTGTTGACAATGAAATAGGTCAAAGTAATTATTACTTATCTGGAGAATATTGTGCATCTTGTAGTAGCAAATCCAGTCCTGTCGGAGATATGTCGGCGGCGAAGTATTGCAGCTTACGCTTTACAATACAGACCGAAACTATAGAACATGGTCAAGGATGACATCAGATGTTTATTGTTCGCGTCTTTAGATATTCATTCTTTCGGATATGATTGCGATCTGAATGAGCGTCTTGTGGGAGTTTTTGAGATATTAGGGTCATAAGCCACTTCCGTCGCACAACGGAGATGTTTAGATTATATTTTCAACAAGTTTTTTGCACTGCGTCGGCAAATCCTTTTTCAGCTTATGATCTAATTTTAGAACTGGGGTTTTTATTTTTGTTTTAATGTTGTTTAGATGTCGCTCGAGTGTCTTATCTATTTAAACAAAAATACATGCAGACAGAATTCTTGACTTGAACACACAGCAACCTTCTACAACTCTATTTAGCAGATAAAGAGCTTCTGAATATTCTGAAAAGGAAGAGATTACAAGCATTATTTAGATTATTTGCTAAAAATATGAAATTCGAAAACAACAGATCATAAAAATGTGACAATAACAATATAAAATACGCTATTGTTGTTATATAAACTTGTTCACAAGGCCTTGACACAAGTACCCATTCGATAATAATGCACATAATTTTGGAAATATTAACTGCTATAATATACACCTACGTCTTACACAACCATTCTTCTAATAAACTAAAACGATGAAACAAGAGTACTTACCCCAAATTAAAGCAAATAATGAAACCAGAGGAAAAAGAATGGGTTAAAAGCTAAAACCAGATCAGCTGTACCAAAGGCAAATCCCAAACTTCATAGGTAAACTAAAAGATCATCAATGAGACGTTTAATATTTGAATTTTCTTAATCTTTTCTGAATTTCTTTTGAATCTTTATATTCATTAAGGTCCTCAAAGCAACAGTGGCCTAAGCCACAAATTGAGCATTTTTAGATTAATATTAGATTAATATGTAGGTACGTATATCAATTAATATGTAATTTTAAGATTAATACGTATATCAATAAAAGCAGCAACATTAAATCTTCGGATTAACAGGG
Source organism: Diabrotica virgifera virgifera (assembly GCF_917563875.1). Lineage (NCBI taxonomy): Eukaryota > Metazoa > Arthropoda > Insecta > Coleoptera > Chrysomelidae > Diabrotica > Diabrotica virgifera. The sequence continues at coordinate 150,286,419 of NC_065443.1, read as the reverse complement.
GCCTACACAACCTACCTCTATATGTGCTAATTTTTAGCGCTATCCCAAAGATTGTATTTATCTCAAGACTTCGTTTTTGGGCTTAGGCCACTGTTATTGCTTTGATAGCCTCAATTATTAAAACATCAACCTTAGATTATTTGATGCCTGTGTGATTATTTTGATTTTACACTTACAATCAACTAGTGTGTAATCTGCAATTAAACAAACATAACTTTATTACCCTTTAAGACTCATTCGCCAAAATGTTAATTATATTAAAATCCTAAAGGAAAAAATGTAAGATATTCAATGAAGTTTAGTGTCTAGATATTTGGGTAGTTAATTAGAAAAAGAGTCACATAAGTGCCAGAGATTAATGAATATCACCTGAACTAAGAAGAAGAGCAAGAGAAATATGAAGAGATATAAAAGGGAAGAGAGCAGTAAAGCCTAGACAAGGATTCAGATCTAATTTAAATAAATAGTTATGTAAAGTAGCTTCAAAGATTACAATAACACGAATTTTCAATCTCACGAGCTAAGTCAGAGACTAAAGATTTACATTAAAAACTTGGTATTTTTCAATGATTTAGACAGGGGTGGCCAAACTGCGGCTCGCGAGCCACATGCGGCTCTTTGAAGGATTACTTGTGGCTCTCGATTGTACCCGAGTTATTTTTCAATTTTGTATTAGATATGATTTAAAAAAATTCGATTGGAAATGATTCGATTCGATGATTTAAAAATCGTTCCATAATATGTGTTTCAAAATGTCTTTTAATTTACTGACAACAAACATGAAAGACTTTGTAACAAATTCCATTTCCATCCAAGATAAGAATGATATGACACATCGAAAACTGCGCTAACGAACATTACATAAGAGTGGCGCAAGTCAGTAATCAACCGAATCCAGACCGATTTTTGTATAACTCTTGCTACAGATGTAATTTGTATTAGGTACACATTTTGCATTTAAGTCATTTTACTCGACTTAGAAAAAAATTTTTACCATATTATACTAGAAAAACTTAACCGAGTAGGTATATCAAAAAGCCGGAAGGAATATTGACCGAACTCCAAAATAGATTTGAAGACTTAAAATATGTTAAATCGTCTCTTCATTTTTTTCCGAATTCATTTGAAATGAACATAGTTCATAAGGTGAATTTTTTATTATTACCAATATATGACCCAAACAACATCTGGAGAATTAAAATTAATAGAGACGCAAGAAGATCAAGCTCGAAAATAAAACTATAAGTCGACGCCGAATACCGAATTTTGGAAATTTGTACCAGAATCCAAGGAGGTACCCTAAAAAGAATGCTTGTCGAATTATTTCCATATTAGGAACAACGTACTTGTGTGGACCATTTTATTCCATTTTATAATTCGTGAAATCCTAACACCGATCAATATTACCTAACCAGCATCTAAAAGAATTACTGAGAAGTCACATATTAATCACCAAATTCTAAAGAATTATCAAAAGAAGGAAAACAAAAATGTAATTAAGTTTAAATATTTCGTAATTGTATTTCGGTTTTCAGTAAGTAAAAGTTCTGTTAAAAAAATTGTAAATACCTTCTATACATAGATACTTTTTGAATAAGTATTTTATTGCGGCTCGCGAAAAACTTCAACTTGTGAAAAGTGGCTCGGACTATTAAGAAGCTTGGCCACCCCTTTAGTATTTATGTCAGACTCTTGAGTATATTGTGTTCTGTCTATCGAATTCATTAATTCACCGCTTTTTTCTCGCTTTTGTCCACCGTTTTTCTATCATTGTGTTAACTACTGTACAGATTTTGTGAACATTTGTGATTATTTGAAAATTGAACATACACTAGGATTCATTTAAATTAAAAGCTCCAACGGGTTTTTAGCCCACACCGAATTTTTTCAAAAATGGTGAAGGAACCGGTTTTAGTTATGATCGGTAAAACCGTATTATAAGAATCCGCTATATTGATTGTTAACAGTATTTTCATGCTTATAATACGTTGGTCTCCATGCTGTTGGAATAAAACAGTCGATATAAAATTTATGTCAAAAAGTAAATAAATTAATCTGGATTCCTCAAGGATTATACTATTCAACGTATATTCTTAAAAATATAAAATACTTAAAGCTATATTATGTACTTGTCCCGAATATCTAAGCTATATTATGTACTTGTCCCGAATATCTAATCAAAAATCGGTAAAGAAAAGTCACCAATGAAAATAAAACGGCTCTAGGTAGTCTATTCCACGAATATACGACCGTTTTTGGATTATCGCGACAATGAATATTTTAGTGTGCAACATTCTTCTTCTTCTTGTAGTGCGTATCCGTTTCGGATGTTGGCGACCATCATGGCAATCTGTACTTTGCACACTGCTGATCGAAAAAGATTTGTACTGGTTGTGTTGAACCACGTACGTAGATTTTTCAGCCAGAAAATACTTTGCCTTCCTGGTCCTCGCTTTCCTTCTACTTTTCCCTGCAAGATTAGTTGCAGCAGTCTATATATTTCACTGTGCAACATAAGATGTTTGAAAGTAGGTATATTGCTCTAAGAATTATTCCGATAAACAAAAATGTAATTTGTAATTTACTTTCGTGCTTCATATTTTGCACAGTAAAATATTCATTGCCGCGATAATCCAAAACAGTCGTATATTCGTGGAATATACGATAAACGATATACATTCATCACCATATAGATAAGGTTTATGGATGCCCAGATAAACGCCACGCAACCACCATAGGAGAGAAACCAAAATTCTATTACTAAAACTAGGTGGAATCATATTTGCTTTGTGACCACGATCTCAAAAATGGCAAGTGCAATGTACCGATTTTTGGAAAATATTATGCTTTCTATTCCATAATAGAATTCTATTCCGTAATAGAATAGAAGTATATGAATTCCATAATGAGGACGACGAAAAAGAAATGCTTGGAACAATCAAATGAAAATTATTAGTCCGTTTAGACATGGTTAGACATTGGTATCTTACATATTCCAAAAACGTTTTAAATTGTTTATATTATACAATCTCAACCAAAAGTAATATCAGATTATTCCTAGATCGAAAACTGATTTATTCTTCTTCTTTTTGTATAGACATTACTCTGTCTGGTTTTCAATGTGCCTCCAGTAAGTCGTCATTCGATCGTTTTCGAGGTCTTCCCACTGATCGTCTTCCTATTGGGGAACCGTCTCTCGCCGTCGTTCCTACTCTATTTGTTGTCATTCGGCTTATGCGGTCGTTCCATTCTACTTTTCTGTTTTTTACCCAGTTATTAGTGTTATTCGCCTTGAATCTCCGTCGTATATCTGTACTTCTAGCTCTATCCAATAATCTCTTACCATCGATTTTTCGAAAGGTTTTCATCTCCGCTGTTTCTAGCAATCTTTTTGTCCTCTCTGTCAGGTCGTGTTTCTACCGCGTATGTCATTATTGGTCTGATGACTGTTTTGGTAAATTCTGCCTCTCATTTTTTTCCGATATTTTTTATTTCTCTATCTATATTGTGTCATTCAGGCAACCTGTGACTCTGTTTGCTTTATTCACTTGATCTTCCACTTCCGTTTTGAGCTTTCCGTAGCTAGATAGTGTGATGCCTAGATATTTAAACTCCATTTCCAGACTTGTTCTATTATCTGACCTTCAGCTCTAATTTACATCTTATTATAATTGCTATTGTAACCATGCATTTGGTCTTCTAGGGGAAATTAACATGTAAAATTTTCTAGCGGTTATATTAAATTGGTGCAGCATACGTTGTAAATTATTATCTTCACTTTATCACTTTGAGAGATTAGTATTGAGTCGTCAACATAGTGAACATAGCTGATTGTTTTAAGCTTTTTTTCTGCCATTCGGTATCAATTTTTCTTTCATCAAATTCCAGGCTTTAAACCACTTCGAACAAATTTGAACTTACATACATAGAACGATTAAATAAAAATCAGTGATTGTACCTACCAACAAAATTTTGTACTCCTACTAATCTATTTACAAATATTTCAAATAGCTACCGTATAATTTTAAGTTTGAAAAGTAAATGTATCCTAAAATCACCCATATTTTCTTTCTCTCTTTAACCATACACTTTATCAACCGACAAAAGTATTCGCTGGCAGCTGAAATTTGCGTTCATTTACATATCACTTATTATGCCTATATATAGAACTTTATTAAAAATATAATTAGTAGAAAGAATTCAATACCAAAGCCTATTGTCTTCAGTCTTTAGCAAAACGAAAACTGTAACTTTAGGAATGCTGTGGGTGTTAGTATTCTTGCAGAATCGTGGACAATTGCACATAATTTCAAAAAATAATCTGTGAACCCTTCTGGAAAGTTACATTTTCAAAAATATTTTCTTGGTCACTCCTTTTCATTAATATTTTGCTGTAGTTTTTTACATACAGAGTATGGAACAGGGTCTTCATCGTACTTTCAGTACGATGAAGACCTTGTTCTTGTTTTCAGTTTGTCTTTCACAGCACTTTTAGGCTAGTAGTTTTTAGGCTTGGAAAATTTTTCCATTCATCAGATTTCTATCACATCTTTTTTCTAATCTTTTTTTTTACTGTTTTATTGATTTTTTTAGGACAATTTTTAGCCTTGGCGATAATTTTCTGCAATCATCAGATTTTCTATTTGGTACGTTTTTTTCCACTGTTTTCTTGATGTTTCATTTTCCCTACTATCTGATTTTCTCTAGCGTGCGTCTTTGTGTAGTTTAATCTTGAATTATTTTTAAGGTTCGTATTACTTTTAGATTATTTACTTGAACATGCTTTCTTGTTTTATGCTCCTTCAATGGGTTCTAATATTTTTTCTCTTCCGCATTTCTTTGCATTTTTGTTTGAGTTCATTTATTCACCCTAACCTTTTTTACTGGTTTCTTTGAAATACTATGTTTTTCTCCATCCCTTCATCTAAGTGATGTATATCTCTCTTTTCTCTGTCCTTTCATTCAAGTGATGTATTTAGAGTAAATCGCATACAGCTTTATGATATCAAAATCGTTCTTCATGTTCATCTAAACCTGTCTTATATCATTTAAATTTATATATTGTTTTTACTACCGTTTACCATATTTTCTTCATTCATCATTTGAAAATATTATTTACCAAAATAAACTTGGCAGAATATTGGACAGTACCATCCTACATAATGTATTTAGATTAAAAAAACTGGCATTAAAAAAGTTTAACTCTTGTGCAGTTGAGGGTGCATCCATACCGGCACCACATAACAAAGTTTATTGGTCTGTTATGGTACAGACTCTTGAGCGCCAATTCACACGGTATCTCCATCTCTGTCCGTTTCAGTGCCTGGTAAACATTATGCGGGTGGCCCCGCCTGAACCGTCCCCAGCCCGCCCTGATTTTGTTCAAAACAATTCAGATCGCCTTTCCTTCATGCCCATTTCATTCATCGAATCAGAGGTGCCGACTCATATTTTCTATGGGGACTCCGACGATTTAGCCTCATAGGTACTTAAGTACTGAAATTAAATTCTTGAAAATGCTTTAAAAGTAGCTATATTTGCTGTATCAAATCTGTAACTTCTATCGGTCCACAGAACATATTTCTTAGTTTTCTTATATCCTGTTCTTCTATAGAAAAAAAAAATAATAGGAAGTAATAATTTCACAAATATTTAGGAAATGAAAAAGGTATAGGTACCCAATATAAGATTAGATAATTTTAGATAATAGAGAGATTTTGCACCTCTTAAAATAACCGCTGATTTTGGCTCCGCTATGGTTAACTTTCTTGGATTACAACAAAGCCTTCGATAAGGTCAGACATAACCGCCTTATCGAATTACTTGAAAAGGAAAACTTAGATATGAGGGACATCAGGATCATTAGTGCTATCTATTATAATCAGATCGCTGTGGTAAAAGAGAACAACGCCTTTTTAAATGAAATACAGATTGAGAGGGGCGTCAGACAGGGTTGCGTCCTGTCTCCTACCTTGTTCAATTTGTATTCAGAGGAAATAATCCAGGAAGCACTAGAAGACCTAACCACTGGAATAAAAGTAAATGGCCGACCAATCAATAATATACGGTTTTCCGACGACACTATTTTATTAGCCGAATGTCTTGAGGATTTACAACAAATGGTTGACAGAGTGGTAGAAGTCAGCCAAGAAAACGGACTGTCCCTAAACACAAAAAAGACACAATTTATGGTAATCACAACAGCTCAACAGCGCCAAGAAAGCATAACAATACATGGAGAACAAATTAAGAAGGTTGAAAAATATAAATATTTGGGTACAATAATTAATGAAACTAATGAGTACACAGAAGAGATTAAAGCAAGAATAGGACAGGCAAGAAATGCTTTCAACAAACTGAAAAAAGTACTCTGTAGCAGGGACATTACAATTTCTTTAAAGATAAGACTTCTGAGATGCTACGTTTTCTCCGTATTGTTCTATGGGTTGGAGGCTTGGACATTAAAGAAGGATGTTTCGGACAGATTAGAAGCTTTCGAGTTATGGGCCTACAGAAGAATATTAAGAATAAGTTGGGTGGATAGAGTCACGAATATCGAGGTGTTGAGAAGAATGGGAAAAGATAAAGAGGTTTTAAATACAATTAAAGTCAGAAAACTGCAATATCTGGGACATGTTATGAGGGGCGAGCGTTATAACTTGTTACAATTAATAATACAAGGAAGAATACAGGGTAGAAGGAGTCGCGGAAGAAGACGCATCTCCTGGTTAAACAATTTGAGAGCTTGGTTTAATTGCACTTCTGCTGATCTCTTTAGAGCAGCGGTATCGAAAGTGCGAATTGCCGTGATGGTTGCCAACCTTAGAGGAGATGGCACATGAAGAAGAAGATGGTTAACTTTATTAAACATAACGATTACGGCAACATTAAAAAGCAGAGTTTTTGCAGCCTGTCAAGTAGGTTTTTCGTGTCATCGTTATCATTATTTAAACATAACCTCACTTCACAACGTTATTGTAATTTTAAGCATATACATACTTAAACAGTTTTTGATATTTTAATTTATAGGTCATAAAAGTTAGAATCTATGTAAATGTAATTTTACTGATTTTTTTACATTCTGGCAACAAAGCAATTTAACCATTACTATAACGATAACGATAAGCACTACTTTAAACCTCCGTAAATTACGGAATCCCTTATGTTTAATAACGATAACGGATCATATTCGCTACTGCGCAGACGTAGTATAACGATATAACCATAACGAAATTGCAAAATAAGGGGTGCAAAATCTCTCTAATGTATCATCAAAATACCTCTTGGCGTGGAAACCTAATGACGGTATCGTGTCCTAACCCCTTTGTGACGCTTGTGGCCTTTAGTAACTTTATGTTGTCTGGAATAATGGTTGATGGTCATTCTGGTGCCATAACCTACGCACTCTTGATTACTTATTTACATTTCCGTCAGCACGTAGTTCAGCATTCCCTGCGACAAAGATATCACGTACTGATGCGACGCGTAGAATTGTTCATACAGGATGTTCGATTAACTGCAAAAACGGTCGTTTTTATTACCGATGTGTATATTTTTGATTGTGCTTGTGTCTGCATATTTTATGGTTTCGGCGCATATTTTAAAAACTAGAAATAACTATTTGATATCTCTATTTGCCAAATTGACAAATGCCACATACTAATCTGGAAAATCCACTAGGAATAGTTATTTACGTTACAAGACCGGAAAGTGGTGTTTTTCAGGTCGAGCCAAGCCGATTCCTGGAAGCTTTGGAGACCTGAAAAACGCTAATTTTCGGTCACGTGAAGTACAATATAATATTTTTTTAAGACCGACCTTTTGATGTAAATTTAATTTTTATTTTACTTTATATCATAATAAAATGATTAACAAATACTAAAACTAGATACTGAATATAACTGCATCAACTGAATAAACAGGTACATTACTTTTGAATATTTATGTTAAAAGTACAATAATTGTGACAGTTAAATATCTGAAGGGGTGTCAGAAATGCTTTTTCTTCGTTTATAATTTTTACTTTTTTTCTAGACAGCAATTTTTAAATGCGTCGTATGACTTCTCGTAACGGAGTTTTGATTCTTCTGGCAACATACCGTAAATGTAAATCACTTTCTTTGCTGCTTCCAAAATTTCTTCTGGAATTTCATTTTCTGTGTCGGACAATTCGAAATCAACTAACAACTGCAACAAATTAAAAATCAACTGGCACTTGTCACTTCATAATAAATCGCAACGTTGTTGTCATAGTAACGGAATCAAGGCAGTCTCTGTTATGAAAGAGCGATTGGAAAATAAAATATAGGGACCGGAAAAAGCTTTTGCCGGTCCTTAAAGTTCATTTTCCGGTCTTGACCGGCAAAATGGTATTTTCTGGACAAAAAATTATCCAGAAAGTGTACGTTTTCTGGTCGGTCTTAAAAAAATCATTTCCTGTAGCTGGCTGTATGCCTGCCATTATTCACAAAAAATTTAGTAAAATCCTTTATAAAATGTTTAATTTAATAAAAAATCCCTTAAAGGGCTAGATCGCAGAATCACTGTTGAAGGTTTATAACATGCTGAGCCACCAAAATATGTGTGAAAAACCCTTTAAATGTTATACATTTATGAAATATTTACAGTATTATGCTAAATAAAAAGTGGTGGTTAAAAATGAGCCCATCAGAATCAAAACCTGCCAAATGCAAAATTTTTCGTTCTGCTAAATCCAAACTGAAGTACAAATTTCTGAAGATGTAATGGGCATGCAGAAAAATGACAAATTAGTGTGCCATTTTATGAGATTTATTGATGCCCATGTGATTGAGAAATGACGGATACTTTTTGGAAACTACATTTTTAATGTTCTTTTAGCCTCCTGACAAAATTTCAACACATGGATCTAGCAGGTTTTGATTCCATAAACCTCAATTTTCGTAAATATAGCATCAGGAATCACAGTAGGTATTATACTCACCACAAAACACGTGGATTGCTCAGTCTGGAGACTATTTTCTTCACATTACGGACAGGAATTCGCAAATGTTGATGCCTGATAATTAATCATCACTTTTAATTTAACATAATAATGTATATGTTTCATAATTTTGTACAACCTGTTAACAGCACTGATTATGAACTTTTTAGTTCAAAAGTGTTGTTATGTAGCCCTTTAAGGGATTTTTTAATAAAATATATCGACGGTTAAATACCGAAACCTCATAAGTCAATATACCTACAACTTTTTAGGAGAGCGAAAAAACTGCAATGCGTAGTACGATTTTTTCTTTCTTAGTATTATTTATTTAATTATTACTTTGAAAAAGACATCAAAATATACTTTTCATGCATCTGGGGTTTTACCCGAACATTCGGAACAATAGGTATTTTCAACAGTCAAATTATAAATCTAAAAATGGCAAATTTTTGAGTTCCGAGGTTTCAACATTTAACCATCGATATTTAATAGGATTTACTAAATTTTTTAATAATTTGTAATTTTTATTTTTACCGAAACAATTATTATTTCATATACCTACATAGAGATAACCTTAAGATCTTCAAATATGTTGCGAACTACCGACAAATTTATGTCTGTAACGCATTAATTTTCAACCCAGTATCATTTTTTTTTCTTTAAAAAAATATATGTTCATTAGGAATCAAAAAGTCATTAACAATTTTTTTGCATTATTCCACCGATACTTAACATGTGGGTATGCGTAATAGAGTAATTTCCGTCAAAAAACTGTCCATATCATTGTATGGGGTACGACTCGCAAAAATACAGAGGAAGTGGCATATCAAATATCGAGTTAAAAACAGCTGTGATAATATTTAGATCCAATAATGTTACCATTATACGTCTGGAAACAATGTTGTTCTTGATGTTTCTGCGAAAAGAGACCTCTGAAACAGCGTTGCCAATTCAATTGGTTATCAAGGATTTAAGGAAATACACACAAACTTCACTAAAATTTTCATCAGACTTTTTCTTTTTCTATCGTATTGTAAGTTTAACCGGACTAATAACTATATAGTAAATAAGTACATTCATAAAGAGATGATCCTTTTAAGTAATTGTGGGTTAGGCTATGTGAAAATTATCAAGTTTCATTTGATATGAAGAATCAAATTTGGTTCTTTATTATTTACCTAAATTGCTTGATTTTATTTTTTTTGTATTTATAAACATTAAATTTCGTTATCATTCATCCATTTCGCACATTTTGGCAACTCTGCTTTAAAAGCGGCGGATGTCGATTGTTTTATATTAATTTGTACCAATTCTACAATATGACCGAAATTAATTTGCAAGACCCCTTGAAAATTTTAGTTCGTCGACCTCTGACGTCATTATTCGGGGATAACCTTGTATCTAAAATCGACGAGGCCAACACAGTTGCCAAAATTCTGGTATCTAGTAGGCCGGTATTAGATCGTTGCTTCTAAATTGACGGAATAGTTTTCTCCATGAGCTTTCAACACTTTATTTGGCTGGCCTCAACAGAATTTCGTTAGTTTTATTAGTTTAGGTTTTTCGTTTTTTTTTGCGGGCTGAACTTTTAGACCTGATTAGTCCACTGACAAAACAATAATTCCGGGAATACAAAAATACTTTTTGGGATCGATCAAGGAAGAAATTTAAAAAATTCTTATATCTGTCAACTGTAAAATGTAGAAGCACATTAAGAGCATACAGTAACGATCAACAGGTAGCAACAAACGCGGTCCAAGATTGCGGCTGTAATTTTGAATATTTTGTTGAGATGTTTGGCACACATAATATTATGTATTCGTAATACAATAAAGAATGGCGGTACAGAGCCCAATTTGAGAAATATGTTAGTATGTGGAAATAACTCTATACCTAAATAAAATATTGCAAAAAGGAGCCTGTATCGCCATTAAGAAGAACAAGAAAATACACTTTCTTCAAATAAACTTTTTTATCCCATGCCTAGATTTTGTGTCACATTGGATCTACTAAAAATCGATTTTCTATAACAAGAAATCCAACGTGACTCGGCAACATTTCGCGCCTATGAGTATAAAAATTATTGTTTTTGATATTATAAATGTCACTGTCAGTGTCGAATTACCGACGCACTGTTGCCTCACTGTTTGAAAGTTCGCAGAACTTTCGAAAAACAAAAATATTGATGACGCACCACTGTTTACTCTTAAGACAAAATAATATCTACAGAAATCTAGACTGTGCCGATCTGAGACTGAGCTGTGAGCCTTCCCGTAGGACTGGAAGGCCAGACTGGGCGGGGAACTTTTTGTCGCAGATAGCGCCGGACTCCACTTGCGATTTTCTAGTCGCGCGATTGTTTTGTCGCGAAGATTGAATACATTGTTTCAAATACAAGTCAATCTACGATTATTTAGTCGCAAATGGATTGGCTTGTATTTGAAACAATATGTTCAATCTTCGCGACAAAACAATCGCGCGACTACAAATCGCAAGTGGAGTCCGGCGCATAAGGCGCGTCCCAGTGGCTAATAAGTAACGGAATATTGATATATACTAATATATAGGCCGGGTGGAAATAAGGTTTACCCGCGAATGAACTGAGAACATGACAGGTGCTGTAGCTGTTGACTGTATATTTGTTGAACATGACACACACGTGCGCCAACACAAAATACACATGCACACCTACACTATGTTCAATCGTCAAATCACCAGACATAGGTACTTACGACAACAAGCAAATCTAGAAAAGTACTCAGAAATGAGTGACTCTCAGCATAAGTTTGGCCATCGACAGAAGTTCTGTTGTTGTTGCTAGTTTCGATGTCACTTTGGTACCAGGGCCAAACATGAGGTCTATCGGATGTTGACCGAGAGCTTATAATATAGGATCTGCCGGAGTCCCGAGAACTTGTAGAATAATAGTTCATGTGAGATTAACAGAACAGAGGTAAACCAACGGACAAAAAGTCGATACACTATGTAATGTATAGCAATAATCCATACATACAAGTAACTAACATATTATAGCGATACTTTAATACAAAATCCGATGAATTTAATATACATTATACCAAAAAAGCTGATGATTTGAAACTGATATTATCATAGTTTATATTATATTAAAAAGTTAGGTTTATACAGGCCTAAAACAGCTGTGATGAATTAAAAATTTATAGTTCTCCGAATAATCTCGTAATCACATTTGATTCATCAACTTTTTGAGTAATTTAAATATTTATAAAGTAGTCAGTCGAGTTATAACAAAATTCCGGAGTTCTTCTTGTCCTTTAAGAGGCCCGCATGTGAATTGTCTATAATATGACATATTCATAAGATGTGATATGACTTTTATTTACTAAAAACATGTTGAAAATAAGTTCTATCCCAAATATCCAATTATCAATACGAGGACGCGTCAAAAAATTATAGCAGCATTAACCGACTTCTATGTTGTTGCTACACACAATCTATTTCAAAGCAATATTTAAGTCTTTTGAAAAAACTTGTTATTCTTGCGAAGAATAAAGGTTTTTATTGAAAATAAGCAAATCGGTAAGACAATCAGATAGTACAGCTCGGTACGGTATAGGTTATTTGCTTGAGTTGCAAATCGAACGAAAATAAATAAACTAACTTTTGCGTCCAAAAACGAAAATATGCCTCATGTGGGGTTATAGAACTTACAAGACATATTGGTCTTGTGGAGAAAGTAATGTTTTCAGAGGGACATAGCTGTAGAGCTATGCGTAACACAGGGCGTTCTGTCCAAAACCTATGCTAGGTAACAGGAACTAGGAAAGCTTAAAAATAAAGCAAGGGAAAGTCGCCAAAAAGTAATAACGGCTCGCCACGATCGTTTAGTTGTCCAATCAGCTGGAAAACATCCAACCATTCCTCACCTGCAGCTCCAAAGGCAGCTTTTGGAAGCTACAGGTGTAACTTTTTCAGTTGAAACGATAAGAAGAAGAGTTCAAGAAGTATACAGCAGAAGACAGTTATGAGTTCCCGAGTTCCAGGCAGCACAAGATTGATCGCCTAAATTGGTGTCTTCACCACCAAAACTGGAACATTGGGAATTGGCAAAATGTGCTATTTTCAGAAAGTCAGGATTGGTGTAAAATCAGATGACCTACGAAATCGTGTACTTAGAGGTCGAAGAAGACAAGCAAGAACGAAAACTGTCAGATCTGTTCACAAATATACAAGGGGAAGTATAATGTTCTGGAGAGGAATTGTGATCCGTAAAAAAACTCTTTTAAATTTTCATCCAATCAACTTTAACTGCTCACAGGTATGTTGAAAACCTATAGTTAGGCTCTGGAGAGATGCAACAGGAGAAAATTTAATTTTCATGCATGATAATGGACCTCCACATAATATTGGAGTGACTAGAGACATCATTGAAGCAGAGGGTATCCCTTGCTTGGAGTGGACTGCTTGCTCACCTGAGCTTAACCCCATAGAGTATTTGTGGGATATGATTAATAGAAACATTAGAGCTCGCCGGAATAATCCACAAAACACCGCACGGCTAGTATAACTATAAGCTGCTCTTTAAGAATGGAGCAACCTACCACAACAATATGTTGACATTTGATTAGGAGCATGCCCACGCAAACTGAAGCTTGCATAGGACTAGAGCTGATAACACTGACCACAAAAAAAATAAAAAAAATAAATAAAAACAATTTCAACATTATTAGTTTTACATTGAAATTTTTTATTCTGTTGACTTTAAAGCAACTAGTTTTAATTTGTTTGTTAATTACTTTATTGTTTTATTTAATTGTTACGTATTTGTTATTCAATTGCTTTAAAATAGATTGTTTGACTTCGTGTGTTCGTTTTTTTTTTTTAAATTCGCACGAAATAATAAATATTAGATGATTCATGATTCCATATAAGTTTGGTTGTGTGTATGTTTGTTAATTCGAGAATCACTGCGTTATCACTTACACTTTATTTGGTATTAACAGGTAGAGGGATCTGAACTCTAATTATGTGTTCAAAACGCTTACACGTGGATAGAAATTAACAATTTTCAATAAACATTTCCATTGCAATTCGAATTAATCTCCTTCATTCTTCATTTTCCCCTCGTGTTCGAAGGTCCGAATACAATACAACGATAGGCGACAAGGTTATATTATTGAGCGATGTATCACGTAAAGTTAGTAAAGTATGCAAGTATACCTTGATTCTGTTACAAAGTAAAAATTACAAATATCTAGTAAGTTCAATCATATCGATATGATATAGGTACATATACTCAAAACGTTGTTCTTCACTCTACATCTTGCATGTACGTTTTAAGTATTTTTGTTCATTGAATCCTACTAAACCGCATCCCGAAAGTGACTTTAACACGGAGATCAATATCAAAAACCCGCAATTGCCGACAAAGAAATAATCAATACCCATTTTTATAAGCATCTAAAATATTAAGACCAGTTTGGAGGCCCCGACACTGATTATTAGGTGCCAGCAGTATACCTGCAATCAGTTTAATAATTGCTAATGTATATGCGGAAAAATTGATGTAAGTTCGACCCTGCAACGATAAGGCTGCGGTGAAAATAAAAGGAACGAAATTCATTCACGCACAGGCTCTCTAAATTGTCTGCTATACGAATATCCTTCAATATTTACTATTGGTAGGCAGAATTTTTACTGACCAGACATGTTGCCAGTTGAGTCAATAGTTTCAAATTTCATGTAGTGGGTGAATTAAAGAATATTTTTAATTCTAAAGTAGTTTTTCTTCAAACTATGATCCTACTATGCTCACTGCTCATCCCTGGAACTGCAGAGTTATTCATACATAGTACCTATATCAGAATGGTGATACACAGAAATGCACAACACTTCAAGAATAAAATGATCATTATTATAAACTTTAAGGGGCAAACAAGTTTCTTTTAATGACAGTAAATCACTTCTTCAAAGTAACCATGTAATCATTGTTCAAAACTCTTACAAAGCTTTTTCATACAAGTCATTTACATGTCTGTCAAACAAAATGTCGTGTCATTTGTCAGTTAAACCTAAAGAATTACATTTAAGACTAGCAATGTCAAGTCACGCCTCCTGTTCAACATGCTGCTATTTGATCTAGTATTGTACCACCTATTATGAATTAATAATGTTTCGGTTATTATACATCGATGGAATGATATGCTCATATTTTCTTTGATTTTATTACACGGTGATTTTTTTTCACAAGTAATTTTTCTGTCAATCAATTTCGTTTTTATTCCTGCAGAGTGAACGACAAGTGCTAATTAACACCACGTAGTTATGCTCAATATGGTAGCTTACTGATCTTCCCCTTTGATTTCAAAGTATGTTTAATGCTATTGGATAACAATCATATTTATGACAGTACGACCATTTAAATTGGCTGTTAAAAATGGTTCGCATGTTCTTCGACGATTAAAAGAAACTGCTCCAATAAAACTCCACTTTTCCTCGCTCAACGTGAAGCACTTAACAAAAATTATTTATAACGTCCTTATGGCTTCACAGCTAACAACTGTTTTCACGTCTGGTTGCAATAAATGACTGACATAATTTCTAAATCTTCATAATTCCAGATATATGAAAGCGGGAGATAACGTGTCGTCCCAACTGAACTGTTAAAAATGTGTCAGTTGGTATAAAATTCTTAGAAGATGTGAAGTGTGCAATTCTTCATTAAGTTTCAAAAGAGTATACAAATATAGCATAAATTCTAATGTTTGTTCATAAATATCTATCCACTATGTACTTATAATAGTCTATAGTGCATCACTTTTCGATTTGACAAACAAAAAAGAAATTGAAAATAAAAGTTGACAAAACTTTAACGCGTTCTTCACTAAACTGCTTAAAGGCAGAGGTGAGGGTGTTAAAACCAAACTGGTGTAAGTTATATTTGTGAAATGATGTACGTCTTGCTTTATAACCTTGATAAATAGACCTCTTTTCAGGAAAATCTGGAAAAGGGGTGTAAGTATTTACAGTAATACAGTAAAAACTTACACCACTTTTTCTTTGAAGAGGTCTATAAATCAAGATTATAAAGCAAGGCTTACATCATTTCAAAAATATGACTACAGCACTTTGGTTTTAACCCATTCATGTATATAATATTTTCTTGAGACATTTCGTAAGGTAACGCTGTCGAGACATTTTTTGATTTCTGCTTATTTTTTGTTTCACAATAATAAATCTGTTGATTTTCTCCTTTTTTTGCAAAAAAAAATCGTTTTTTTTTACTTCTGAGTGATACCAAAAAGTCAAAAATCATTAAAAACTAAAAAACTCGATAGCGTTAGCTCGAGAAACTCATAAGTTAATAAAATATGTTTGAATTTTTTGTTTCACATGATCCAATGATAAGTTCTGATGTCCACCGCAAAATACATTTTTTTTAGGTATCTTTAAATTTTGACACCGTTGGCTTATTTTTCAATATTTTTCCTTGAATTTTTTTTGAATATTTTTTAAATTACCTACATTGAATATGCTTATTTAATTTAAAAATTAATTAAATTGATTTCAAACCCTACGCCCCACTTTAGGATAGCTATATGTATATAGAGGGATAGATATATTTTCATAGGCAACCCATGCAAGTTGTATTTGTCTTTGTATGAAATTTGGCAGCACCAAGCACCATTTTCTTAAAAATGATGCTTGGTGATTTACGAAAATGTAGATAAAAATACTCCTACTGTTTCAAATATCGTTGCGGATTTGCAGAACAACTTTGATATATCTTTCTTTTTAACACTTCTAAAGTTTTTAACACCAAAATAAACAATATAGTACATATATGTAATAGTAATAATGACAACAATGATTTTCTAAAAAATAATTCTTAAAACGGTCACTAACCTGAATACGGAAGCGAAATATCAGGAAAATATCCTAATAACTTTTTTTTAATAAAAACGTCTAATTACTGTTCCCTGTTCTATTTCCCAAAATACACTTTGAAAACAAAATATTAACGACATATTCATAACATCCTCGTATTAGTCGAGAGTAATTGGCTACATTCTGCAATGACGCGTTGGCACCAATCTAGCAATTACAGAGTAATGAACCAAATGACATTTTCTGGAAACTTTACTGCTGTACGATATAGTTCTTGGATCAAATTGTTTTATACAGGTTTCGCCGATAATGGTAGTGCTAAACGTACATCAATAGTAGATTATAATAAAAACAAATAAGGGCAAATGTGATTCCCTTTCGTATTTAAATAGGCCATAAAAAGTGGCAGAAGCACTGAGCGAGAGAAGAAATGTGCAGAAGTCTGTAGAGATGGGAACATTATTTTTGTAATAGTTACTCCGAAACAGTATCACTGAAAGATCGGGTTTGTTTTTCAATACAGTGCCAGAGTCAAGGAGTACATACTTCTCATTCTTTTCTTTCTTAACGTCAGATTCATATTACGTAATTTTAAATATATGTGTTAATTTCACTTCGCGTCGAATTTTGTACGTAATTTACTGGATTAACTAAAAAGTTTATACGACTTGCAAACAAAATAAGTATTTTCTTTGCTTGTTTCATTAAAATTTTATGTTGAAGAATGTCTTCTCGGTAATCGTATAAATACATAATACAAATTTATTTAATGCCTTTGGAATAATTCCGACAGAACTGCGATGTCCATCTCTACGCGTCTGTCGAATGCTTTTGAAAGAAGAAGTAGAAGTTCGCCGAATGGAATGCATCTTGGCGCTGCAACATTTCTCACGACCCAAACTGGGCATATTTTCAAGGTCTGCCTCATGCGCCCATTCCTTGTGTATACAAGGAGGGTCAATCTTAGGAGTAAATAAATTCTTTCGGGATCAACTTCCGATAATAATTATTAGGTATATTTGTATTTAAATTATACTGTGAAGATAGTACTTCCAAGGTATATTTTTATCAACTATTTTTCATCATACTATGGGTGTGAAATGAAAAAAAGTCCAGAAAAGTTACACAGATTTGTGACATAAGATGAGTAAACGAAAATTCGAGACACCGACGAGCTGTTTAGTTCTTTTCTTTTTCTTTCGTTTACTTTTAGTTGGCTTTCCTAATCTCAGAAAGCTGTAGCACAAAGAAATTTTAGTTTTTGTTCCCTATTATTGCACTATACATTAATAAATGGTCAACCGAAGCTACTATTTTATTTTTCTTTACTATGTATTATGAAAATTATCCAATATTTTTCACGTGATTTTTCGTATCTTTAATAAAATTTAAAATAATTTACACACCTGAGGCCATCTTTGACTGTACTAATAAGGATTTTTTTTTTCAGAATTCACTTTTTCAAGGTACCACCCAAGTATTATTGCATGTGCAAGCATAGCATCTGCATTGTGTGGTGTAGGATGGATCTACAAAAGTGGCCGTAGTCTAGAAGACCTCTTACAGAGACTGACTGAAATAACAAATATAGAAAAGGTATGCAATTACAAACGTGTAATATTTAATGTCATAATTATAGACAGGAAGTACTCTTGTACTTACAACTAAAGATTAACAATACAATTGTATTTTACTATAATTGTAGGCTTTCCTTTGTTATTTCTGTATTTTATATTTTTATATTTTATGTTTTGCTTTCATTGAGATTTTTAACTGCTGCGAACTTTTTTTATTTTCGTCATTCATACATTTTGTTTATGACTGTTCATATGTCACTGATTATTTTATCAATGAATCTTATCGCTTCTTTCTATGATACTATATTTATTTCCGTTCCTGTTTTTTCCGAATTTAATATTAGGTTTATGGTTTTCTTAATCACGTACAAAAATTTGTTACGATGTTATATTTATAAACAACTTTCCTATTTCTAAATAATACAATGAAGACAATAATTGAACACATTTTTGCTTGTTTATGTTACCTAATGACCTACTTAGCGATCTGCAATTCAACAATGTCTAAATTCAATTCTAAATAACAAACATTCAAAAATTGTTTTTAAAAACTTTTTAAATATTTTTATTGACTTATTAGTTTTAAACACTATTTTTTGTATATTTCTTAAATTATAATCTAAAAATTTTTTTTTTTAAATCTGAAAACTATGGATGATCAAGTTCTTACCACAATACTAATTTTGAATAACTGGTTCTAAGTGAGTATAATTTTGTTGCAGGATTACGTCCAACAGTGCTTAACACTGATCGACAAGATGATCAGAGACTCATCCTACTTAGAGCAAGAAGTCCAAAGCCAAGAAGTGACGTCCTACGACGCCACGCTCAGACCTGGAGAATCAACTCCTCCCCCAATGGAGAAGAACCAGGAGCATAGCACCGCTCTAACACCTACGGATGTGCATGACATTCACTTTTGACAAAAAAATAAAGTGCCAGTGATATAAAATTTAACTAGAGCTTCCATATACATTTTTAAAATTTTAATTCGTACCTTAAATAGAAAACTTTATTTTTTAATAATTTTCTGTGCGGTAATGAGGTTTGGAAATTGGATCGACTTGCTTATTTGAAACGCAAAATGGTTACCATAAGACGGCACCTTTCACTAATGCATTTCAAGTTTTCTCGCCTTCTACTTTAATTTTTGTACAAACCCGTAACGATTCCTAATTTTGTTATCTCATACTTAATTTTGAAAACTTGAATTGCATTATATTGTCCGTTAGCCATTTTGTGATCGGTGTATAATAAATATGACGTGCGATGTTCTGTGACTGGATCCATTTTCCCAAACTCGAAGCGTGGACGTGCAGGATAAAATAGAAGAGAAGAATGATAGAAGAATAAAATGAATGATGAAATGTCATGAAAAACTTCGGGGGAAGGCAATAAATTACGCTTTAAGTGAGAAACAATAGTGTATAAAGCATTTTTGGTTATTTTTGAATTGCAGGAACAGACCAGAACACTATTTTTAATTCGCCAAAATAAACTTACCAGACCTTATTCATATTTTTAAATGAGGTCATAATAAAGCACCTGTTAGAATATAACGTAACCTAACCTAAAGAACTGAAATCATTCTCATAACCAAATAATTTCATTTTTAATTCAGAAATGCAGTTTTAAGTTGTGTGCAATACATTAGTTACCATTTTTGTTCATAAAATTTTTAAATTACAGATAAAAATGGTTATTGTTTCAGTCTGGTCCTGCGCCAAAAGCCTAGAACACTGGGTGACCTTAATTGAAATCTTTGAAACTTCTTAGTCATTGTACATACATAATTTTTGTTCCTGGTTTTGATTTTATCCAAATCGGTTGAAATCATAGTTTATAAATTATTTACCTAACACTTCAATATCTGGATCTGTTGCACAAATTTTTTATATAGGTACATATTACCCTATTATACGCCATTTTGCATTTACCCTACGATTATGGCTTGAATATTTCATTTGGAGTAACATTTTGATATTAAATATAAAATTCAATTTAAACTATCAAGTACAACCTAGGTATGTATTCACATATTCCTGTGATCATAAAACCGTAAACCATAAAAAATATAAAAAGATTTTCAAAACTATTTGTAATCTAAATTATAATTATTATTTAGTTAGGTACCTACCAGTAAAAATTATTTTGGAATCTCAACATTTAAAAGCAAGAGAAATAATTGTGCAACAGACAATACTTCAAAGACTGTAACTTTCTCTTTAAAGAGAGTTCTCTTTAAAGGGAAGTAGGTTTAAGTCCATAAGATGTAATTGAAACATTTTTATTGTTTATAAAATAAAATAATTTGTGAAAGCATTTATTTTGATATGTTAAAAAGTGGGATTTGTTTTTATCGCTGTTATAAAATAAAAACAAATTCAAATTTTACTTAGGAATGGTTTTTAGTTCCCACCTTTCGAGTTTGAATTAATTAGTTTTTTACAGTTAGGATTTTGTAAATAATTTAAATTTTACTGTGATGTGTAACTAAACCCCAATGTATTTTTATGGACTTATTCCTCTATTTACGACTTAATACTAATTTAATTGTACAAAATATAGGTTTTTCTAATTAATACTACAGTAGGATAGTAAACCTCAATGCAATATAAAAAGTTAATTATACTGTAATTTCATCCATATCTTTCTATTTGTGTGAATTTTAATATGTAATTATTATAGGCACTCGCATTTGTGATTGTTTTAATTATATTTTGTGATTTTTTTGCAATGTTTAATTCCAAAAAAACAGAAGGTCAAACTGTGCCATATAGTCAATACTACACGATCGAATTTATTATATTTATAATTTAATGTTATTTGTAAATAAAATTTTTATATGTAGAGTTGCATTTTATTCCCTAGTAATATAGTAAATTCAAATTATCAATTTAATCGATGATGGATAAATATCT
The DNA here is from genome assembly GCF_917563875.1 of Diabrotica virgifera virgifera. NCBI lineage: Eukaryota > Metazoa > Arthropoda > Insecta > Coleoptera > Chrysomelidae > Diabrotica > Diabrotica virgifera. Next base: position 150,265,093 of record NC_065443.1, on the reverse strand, counting down.
GAACAATTTTATTAACTAATGTTTGTATAGATGTTTGTCCAAATACAGAGAATCTAGATTTGGTATTAGATTATTTGGTACAGACGCCTTTAAAGTGATCAATAAAAATTTTATAAAAAAAAATAAAATAAAAATCCATCCGTATATCTAGTAAGTATCTTGCTTGTGCTGAATATATTTAACGATGGAATGAATAGCTTATATTATTACTGTATATATGTGTAAATATGAAATCATTCTAAACCACAACTCACACTGCCACTGTATAGTGAAGTCATTTAAATTCTTATTTTGGGAATTTCTTTGATCTTAAGGGGAATTAAAGAAGGATTCTGGGAGATTTTATATATCTTTCGTAATTAATAAGTATGCATTGATGGGATAACTGTATATACCAAATTAACATATATATTGACATTAGGAAAAGGTATTTCAAATTATTTAATCAACTGATATTTGACTTCACTAAAATACCTACATTGTTCAACTTTGCTCATGTTTACACACAATAGTTCAATATTATATACCTCAATATCAGTTCCAATCAATAGACCGATCAAGAAATTTTATTGTACAGCAATTGTAATCATATTATATATGCTTTTATTTGTAAATAATTATATATCTCTAAGAGAATTTTTATAATAAAAAAATATTTACAATACCTTGTGTTATTATTTTCTAAAAACGATTAGATCATACCTTCTGTTTATAAGTAAATAGCAAGATATTAACCAAACTAAATATTACAAAGAGAAAAGGAGATAACTTATGTAGCTGCAACACGAAATACTTTTTGAAGTGAAAACTCCTTTAGGGACGTTGTGCATTTTTTGATGGGAAAAAAGTATTGAATTAGCGACCGTCATCACTTCGGCGAAATACATTCTTGAAGTGGAAACTTCTTTAGGGACGTTGTGCACTTTTTGGGTGGGGAAAAAGTATTGAATTATCGACTGTCATGGCTAAGGCGAGATATTGGTAAATTATAAAAAAAAACAATGAATAACCATTTCAATTTCGTTGCAAAACGAAAATACAGCCGAACCATACTCTAGTCAAATCAGAGAGTGCAACAAACACCTCTACCGGTTTCGAAACTTCATCAGGAGGCACATATGCTGCTCTCTCTGATCCAACCAAAACAAACCCCAGCGTGCTGTGTAACGAACTAAATGGCATAGATGCCCTAGCGGCAACTGTTAGCAAAAAGACGTAAGTTTTCACTCTAATGGCATATAAAACAACATAATGCTATTCTACATCCCACCATTAGGTTGGATCAGAGAAAGCAGATATGAGAGCAGGTATGTGCCTCCTGATGAGAGACTAATTAGTTTCGAAACCGGTAGAGGTGCTTGCTGCACTCTCTGATTGGACTAGAGTGTGGTTCGGCTGTATTTTCGTTTTGCAACGAAATTGAAAATGGTTATTCATTTTTGATTTACATTTACTCTGATTGGAGTACGAAGGGAACCATTCTCGTTGGAACTTTACCGCGTTGAGCAGATGGGACGTGAATTGTAAATTGTAGAATTCCCTCATCTTCCTTAGTCTCCGCATCCGTATGGTTTGCAAATTGTAGAAGCCTCGGAGGTGTAACCAGAGAAGGTTCCCATTGTTTTCATTCTGGTGGGATGTAGAATAGCATTATGTTGTTTTATATGCCATTAGAGTGAAAACTTAGTCCTTTTTTTATATACTATAAGTTGGATGTGTAGTAAGTTCGACCGAAGGTAAAGGAGGCATAGAGTATGTAGTAGGTACCCGAAGGCGCTTGGTTCGTCAGAATTTTTGATTTCTGTCGGCACTCCCCCGAGTGCCTTAATTTTTTTTTATGAAATTGTCAAATTGTGTGACCAATCGAAAATACTATCCAGTTATGAAGGGTCCTATGTTGTAGGCACGAAGCCGTTGGTAAACGAATTTTGTTGTGCGTAACAAACACGTAACCAGCTATATACGTGCTCTTGATTCAGTTTCCTCTGAAGATTAATCGTCATCGATCTGAGATATTACATACCTGCATGAAAAACCAGTCGTAGAAAAAGTGTATAACCTGTTTTTTGTAAAACATCCAGATGCTAATTATTACATGATGTTCAAACGACTAAAAATTAATAAAGAGTTTAGACAGCTGAGCCGAGACGAAAAACGAATACTAAAAAGAATGGAGAAAAGTACCTATATAGAAACAACTGAAAGAACTGAAGAAGTATAACACAGATCGAAACGCGAAAATTCTACACAAGAAAGTTAACCAGAACAGAAAGGAATTCAAAATTAGACTATCAGTAGTTAGAAACAACAGGAGAAATAATTGGTGAACAGGATCAGATACTAGAGAGATGGACAGAAAATATTGAGGGTTGACTGAATATAAGAAGTGATATCAGGTCGCAGGAAGCAGACATCCAGTTTGAAGGCATAGACGACGAAATAGAGAGAGATAACATTCCATCAGTAAGAAGTCATCGAGCAATACAAAAATTGAAATAAAACAAAATTCCTGGAGCAGATGGCAGTTCTCGTGAGCTTTTAAAACATGACGCGAAAAAACTGACCTGTTGTACCTATATGAGGTCTAATATCAGAAATGATTTGGAAGTAGGTAAAACTACCAGAAGATTGAAACGTAGGTATAATTTTACTTATCCACAAGAAATCAGATCAAACAACTTGTGGTAACTATAGAGGAATTACCCTCCTAAACCTGACCTACAAAATACTGGCAAATATTCTTGCTAAGACAAGCTTTGGAAAAACATGAGCATGGAAGTGATACTCGACATTTGTTTGTGGACTTTAGACACAGTATAAAGAGGGACAGTAGAACCACTCCAAAAAATTGGAAGTAAAATCTGTAGTCGCGCATGGCGACCGCGCAATGTTCTTAGTCGCTTTTGCCCAACTCTCGCATTGCTAGTCGCATAGAAACGTACGGGTTTTAACAGGGAAAACCCGCATCCACCACTGGTGAATTATCAATTGCGTACTGCCGGCATTACTTCTTGAGATCAAAGTGCCGACAGAGAAGTGGTTTTACTGTCCCTCTTTATACTGTGCTTTAGATGTGTCTGACAGTGTAGACAGAAACACTAAAAAGCCATGGTAGAATTCAATATCCCAATGTAAAGCGACGAAATGCATATAAAGCAATGAAATTTATGAAAGCGACCCTCTCATCTGTCGAGTGTATGTAAGGTTAGAGTGCAGAACGGAGTATCAAGAACTTTCCGGACAAATAGGACTTCAAAACGGAAACTGGTGTATGTTCTCAAAAAAACTGATAGTGTGGAAATAAATTTATTAGATCAGCTAAGTACTTTCAGCATTTTAAATGCCATCATCAGAGGCATTAAAATGCTGGAAGTACTTCATCATCATCATTTGGCTCTACAACTCTATGTGAGTTTTGGCCGCGTTTACTATTTCCCTCCATTGTTGTCGATCCTAAGCAGCTATTTCCCATTGCTGTACTCCCATTTTGCGTAAATCACTGGCCACTGCGTTCTTCCATCTCTTTCTTGGGCGACCAACTGACCTTTTGCCATCGGGCCTTTCCCAGAATGTGGCGTTCAGAAGTCTTTTGTCACTCGATCTTAGCACGTGACCCGCCCATCGTATTCGGTTTGCTTTAATGTAGCGTACTATGTTTTCATCTCCATATATTGTCTGGAGTTCATTATTGTGTCTTCTTCTCCATTCTCCTGTTGTCTCTTCTCTGCAAGGCCTATAGATAGTCCGCAGTCAAGTACCAGTAATTTTGTCGTTTCCCGCTGGTTCAGAGTCCATGTTTCGCTTCCATACGTTATTGTGGGACGAATTATTATCTTATATACTCTTATTTTTGCTGGTCTTGAGAGTATTTTTGATTTAAGTAGGGTCATTAATGAGTAATATGCCTTGTTTCCTGCAATGATCCTGGCTGCCACGTTCTTTTCGTATTTATTTTCAGATGTTATGATCGCTCCCAGGAGTCCCAGTTATTAAATTCTTTGACGACTTTAAAGTTGTATTAATTAATTGTTACGTTTTGTCTAACCCTTGGTCTTAGGTTCTTCGTAACCACCATGTGCTTGGTCTTGTCCTTGTTGACCTTAAAACCAACTTCCTTGGCCCCGTTCTCGAATAGGGTGAAAACTTCTTTTGCATCTGGTGGATTGTGCAATTGTGTCCACGTCATCCGCAAAGGCCAATAGTATTTTTGATCTTTGGGCGGCAAATCCGTTTGTTAGTTGTGGCTGAGCTTTCCTTACTGCATGTTCTAGTGCGAAGTTAAACAGCAGGGGGGCGAGAGGATCTCCTTGTCTAAGCCCGGTGTCAATGAGGAATTCCTCCGACGTGGTGCTGCCAATTCTGATTCGTGCAGAAGCGTTCTCCCTTCTCACCTGTGCTAATCGTACCAGCTTTCCAGGTACTCCCATTTCTACCATAGTCTCCCATAATGCTTCTCTGCTAACAGAATCGTAAGCTTGTTTAAAGTCCACGAAGATTTGGTGTACATCGCGGTTGAATTCCCAGTTTTTTCCAACACCTGGCGTAGGACGCAGATCTGGTCTATGGTCGACCTTCCCGGTCTGAATCCGCTTTGGTAGTCGCCTATTATTTCCTCTACGTATGGAAAGTACTTAGCTGATTTAATAAATTTATTTACACACTATCAGTTTTTTTTGGAAACATAGGTACACCAGTTCCCGTTTTGATTTATATAGAAGTGTGTACAAGTCAAACAGTATTTTTCTATATATAAATAGAACTTCGACAGGGACATAGCCTATGGTGCGTGTGCCTTATGTTCAACTTTACCCTGGTAAAAGTTATTGAGTCTGGAATAACAACAGGTGGAACCATTATTAATAGGAGTATACAAAAACTAGACTAAAGAAAATCGGTGCCGGCGTGTGTGAGATGTCCCTTTCTAACATATGGTTCGCACTATCGGAATTTCGACGGCCGATATAAAATCAACCATCCAAAATCGGTGGGTGTGTCTGTGTGTGTGTGTGTGTGTGTGTGTGTGTGTGTGTGTGTGTGTGTGTGTGTGTGTGTGTGTGTGTGTGTGTGTGTGTGTGTGTGTGTGTGTGTGTGTGTGTGTGTGTGTGTGTGTGTGTGTGTGTGTGTGTGTGTGTGTGTGTGTGTGTGTGTGTGTGTGTGTGTGTGTGTGTGTGTGTGTGTGTGTGTGTGTGTGTGTGTGTGTGTGTGTGTGTGTGTGTGTGTGTGTGTGTGTGTGTGTGTGTGTGTGTGTGTGTGTGTGTGTGTGTGTGTGTGTGTGTGTGTGTGTGTGTGTGTGTGTGTGTGTGTGTGTGTGTGTGTGTGTGTGTGTGTGTGTGTGTGTGTGTGTGTGTGTGTGTGTGTGTGTGTGTGTGTGTGTGTGTGTGTGTGTGTGTGTGTGTGTGTGTGTGTGTGTGTGTGTGTGTGTGTGTGTGTGTGTGTGTGTGTGTGTGTGTGTGTGTGTGTGTGTGTGTGTGTGTGTGTGTGTGTGTGTGTGTGTGTGTGTGTGTGTGTGTGTGTGTGTGTGTGTGTGTGTGTGTGTGTGTGTGTGTGTGTGTGTGTGTGTGTGTGTGTGTGTGTGTGTGTGTGTGTGTGTGTGTGTGTGTGTGTGTGTGTGTGTGTGTGTGTGTGTGTGTGTGTGTGTGTGTGTGTGTGTGTGTGTGTGTGTGTGTGTGTGTGTGTGTGTGTGTGTGTGTGTGTGTGTGTGTGTGTGTGTGTGTGTGTGTGTGTGTGTGTGTGTGTGTGTGTGTGTGTGTGTGTGTGTGTGTGTGTGTGTGTGTGTGTGTGTGTGTGTGTGTGTGTGTGTGTGTGTGTGTGTGTGTGTGTGTGTGTGTGTGTGTGTGTGTGTGTGTGTGTGTGTGTGTGTGTGTGTGTGTGTGTGTGTGTGTGTGTGTGTGTGTGTGTGTGTGTGTGTGTGTGTGTGTGTGTGTGTGTGTGTGTGTGTGTGTGTGTGTGTGTGTGTGTGTGTGTGTGTGTGTGTGTGTGTGTGTGTGTGTGTGTGTGTGTGTGTGTGTGTGTGTGTGTGTGTGTGTGTGTGTGTGTGTGTGTGTGTGTGTGTGTGTGTGTGTGTGTGTGTGTGTGTGTGTGTGTGTGTGTGTGTGTGTGTGTGTGTGTGTGTGTGTGTGTGTGTGTGTGTGTGTGTGTGTGTGTGTGTGTGTGTGTGTGTGTGTGTGTGTGTGTGTGTGTGTGTATAACACCAAATAATACCAAATACTATGGACGTTATAGTATTTGGTATAGTATTTGGTATAACGTCCATAGTATTTGGAATTATGCAGCTGCTGCATTTTCGTTTTGCAAAGAAATTGAGAATGTTTATACATTTTTAATTCATTTACTCTTTTGTTTGAGTATTAAGGAATCTTTCTTGTTGGAGCTTTATCAAGCTGAGTAGATGAGTTGTGAATTATTTAAAATTCTCTCATCTTAATTTCCTCGGCACCCTGTATGATTTATAAATTTTGAAAATCTCAGGAGGTGTAATCAAAGAAAGTATTCCACCTGTTGTCAATCTGGTGGTACGGAGGCGATATTTATTGTCGTTTTCTGCGCTACTTCGATTGATAACTTAGTTTGTTTTTCGGTAGATGGCCCTAGTTCATCCGTGACATTTCTTTCTTTGCAATTCGGGAAGGCCCAAGCTATGGTAAATGGTTAAGGCAGAGAGAAGAGGATATGGGTTTACTGATGAGGGGAAAAAGATCTCCGAAACCGGTATAGACTCTTCCTGCACTCTCCGCTTTAACCAGAGTATTATGCAGCTGCTGCATTTTCGTTTTGCAAAGTATACATTTTTAATTCATTTACTCTTTTGTTTGAGTATTAAGGAATCTTTCTTATTGGAGCTTTATCACGCTGAGTAGATGAGTTGTGAATTATTTAAAATTCTCTCATGTTAATTTCCTCGGCACCCTGTATGATTTATAAATTTTGAAAATCTCAGGAGGTATAACCAAAGAAAGTATTCCACCTGTTATCAATCTGGTGGTACGGAGGCGATATTTATTGTCGTTTTCTGCGCTACTTCGATTGATAACTTCGTTTGTTTTTCGGTAGATGGCCCTAGTTCATCCGTGACATTTCTTTCTTTGCAATTCGGGAAGGCCCAAGCTATGGTAAATGGTTAAGGTGGAGAGAAGAGGATATGGGTTTACTGATGAGGGGAAAAAGATCTCCGAAACCGGTATAGACTCTTCCTGCACTCTCCGCTTTAACCAGAGTATTATGCAGCTGCTGCATTTTCGTTTTGCAAAGAAATTGAGAATGTTTATACATTTTTTTTTCATTTCCAAGTATTTTGTTGTTAAAGATGTTCAAAATTGTAAGCGTTCCATAGTATGTAACAATATATTATTAAAAAATCACTTTAACACTTTTCCTCTTTTCTCTATTGAGTATTACCCATACAGCACAGGTCATCTTTAAGATATCTTATTTACAACCAAATATGGTCTTAATGTCTTAGGTCTCAATTAAGAGTTTTAAAAGATATCTTTAAAACGCCAAATTTAAGATATCTTTTAAACATCATATTTAAAAGTTAGGTTAGGTTAGTAAAACATTTAAGACAAGAGCTGCTGGTAGCAAAAAGACAAACTCCAAACAAAAGCTTTTTCACATCAGTGACTTCAGTGGTATTTCCCATATGGTTTTATTTGAGGGATATTTAGAAGACTACAGATTTTAATAATGCAGTAAGTTTAGATTTAGATTGTTATATTAATTATTAAAGTAAAAAGTTAACTTTGTTATCAAGAGTAAATGCATGTCTCCTAATTCAATAGCTTACCTTAACAATATGCTCTTAAAAATATATTTTTTAGGTAGGTATCGGAGCTTGTTAAAGTAGGAGGATAAAAAGCCTATGATTTTGTATAAAGAGTTGGAAAATTAATTATTAGCAATGAGCAAGCTTTAAGTACAGTTGGCCGGGACAAAAAGGCAAACAAAAGTTTTGTGATACTAAAATCTGTGGCAAATCTGATAATTGGTAAAGCTTATTCTACATGTACATGTAAAATTTTAATAGCAATAAACGTATTTTTAGAACCTAATTATTTTTATTAAAAGTTCATTTAAAATATTTCATAAAAAAAGTAAAAAGAAAGATATCCTAAACACCTTAATAATACATATACAAAAAAAGACATCTTTAAGATGTAAGGATTTGTAACATCCGTACATCTTTAAGACGTCGTAAAGATATCTTTCCGGAAATACCAGACATCTTTAAGACGTCTAAAACGTCTTTAGTGAGTTATCTTTTAGATTTCTTTAAGATGTCTTTGTGCTATCTGGGTAGTTTTGTTTGTACATATAAATTATTACAATCACTGAATACATAGTTAGTGAAAAAATTATCAGTAGAGGAACTGGTCCGAATATGGGCTATGTATTTAATATGGGCCACCACACTACCTAGGAAACAAGTAGTGCTATCTGTTAGAAAATGCTAAAATATACTAGAGGGCCCCTCTCTTGTTATATATTTACAGATTCCTCCACCAGTGCATATGTTGTTGTTACACAGTGTAGACCGTTTGATTTTGACTCTTGAAAAAATTTTATTGGGTAAGTTTATATAAAGTGATATTTGTGTTTATGGACATTATTTCGAAATTGATATATTTTGCTTGTGCGACAGAAAGAGGGAAGGAAAGGGTGTTAATGTAGATTATGACCAAAAAGTAATTACAAAATCATAAGCTAATATTTATCTTGAACGTACATATTTTGAAATATGGGCCCCTTGTGTGACGTAAATATGGGCTAGGGGCTCATATTCAGACCGCCCGCATTGATCTAGAAGAACTATTGGAAAAAGCCTTTCTGAAATGCCAGACGGCAGAAATAGCTAAGAATGGGTTTAAAGTAACAGGACTAGGGCTAATAAATATAACCATTTTTTCTGATGCTGATTTCGGTGCTGAGAAACTTGAATCTGAGAAAACTTGTAACTCGACTGGAATTTATTTGGAAGGATTGACAGGTCACCTTGCAGAAACGATTTTTTTAGAAAATATAACAGTTCGTTCAGAAGATCAAGGACCAAGTTATTCTAAAGACCCTGATCGACCATTAAGGAACACAGCGAACGCAACAACTAAGTATGCCAGAACATTGTCCAAAAATATTCATCAGTCCATTCGTTCATTCACCTGTCCCATCAGTTACGAACCGAGCGTTTTTAAGAGAAATTAAAACTTCTCGGTTCTCAAGTTATAACTTTATCTCCGTATAAATTGGTTCTTAAATTATCAATTGAGAATATAAGACAATCAAAAGAAGGGAAGGAAAAAAGAACAGTATTTTCAGCTGAATTAAAAGAAAATATAAAGATAAAGGAAGGAAAGGGGAAGCTAATAGGGGAAAAATATAAAGAAATCCAAGAGAAAAAACAAAACCAAATTCAGTTCGGATGAAGAAGATAAAGAGGAATTTTTGCCCGCTGATGAAGACCTTGCCATAACGCAGATAGGACAGTAATCTCCTGAAAGCAGTGGAGCCACATGTCTATTATGTATGTAAAAAACAGTTTTCTGATGATACTAGATAATGGATAAGAAACTGGTTCAATGTTTAATGTGCAATCTCTGGGCACATGAACAGTGTTCCGGAGCTGAAAGAGACTCTTATCTACGTTTGCGATTTTTGTAGATAATTTTATTTTATTTTTCAGAGATATTTATTATTCCTTAAGCATGAATTGTTGGCTAAGTTATGTCGTATTTTTATTGTCAAAAGAAAATTTTGATAGTTTTTTAATGGGGCAGCCCATTAAAAAACCCATTATATTTCAGACAGCCTGGCCTGGTTAGAAAAATATGCCCCACTTCATATTATTACCTGTAAAATAAATAAGCTTTATAATAAAAAATACATAGTTAAGCAGTTTTATTTATAAGGTCTTATAGCATGTATACATGACATTTAAACAGTATTATTAATATCAAAATATAATAAGCAAGTTTCAATAAAAAAACAAATGAGGGGCCCATATTCGGACCAGTTCCTCTACTATAATTAATTGCACAAGAGCTCTAAAATTATTGAATTTTTCCCGAGTGACACTTTGACAATTTTAATTTCACGAGCCGAAGGCGAGTCAAATTATGTCAAAGTGTCACGAGGGCAAAAATTCTATATTAATTTTAGAGATCGTGTGCAATTTGTTGCGATTATTTCATGAATAAAACTGTTCAAACCCAAAATTTTATTGTAATTTATTTATGTAAGTTCAAATTAGTACAATTAAACACACAGTTATTATAATTATTTGACGGTTGAAAGTCATCACTTTTATAATTTTTAAAACATTAATTGTCATTAATGTCACTGAATGTATTTTTTCATAGCAACGAAGGGCATCTGACGTAATATACTTGACGACGGGCAATTATCAAAAATTATCGGTTTAATTTGTATTTCTGTAGCTTTCTATTTATTGGTCAGAATCTCCTATGAATGAAATAATCAGTAGTAATTGCACAAGAGCTCTAAAATTCTATATTAATTTTAGAGATCGAGTGCAATTTGTTGCGATTATTTCATGAATAAAACTGTTCAACACCAAAATGTTATTGTAATTTATTTAAGTAAGTACAAATTAGTACAATTAAACACACAGTTGTTATAAATATTATTTTGACGGTTGAAAGTCATAAATTTTATAATTTTTAAAACATTAATTGTCATTAATGTCACTGAATGTATTTTTTCGTAGCAACGAAGGGCATCTGACTTAATATACTTGACGACGGGAAATTATCAAAAATTATCGATTTAATTTAGATTTATGTAGCTTTCTATTGGTCAGAATCTCCTATGAATGAAATAATCACATTTATTAACTGAATTAATAATTTGCAATTATACAAATAACAGTTATCCAAGAACATTCAAAAGCCATCTCTTTAAGTTAATGATGACATTTTTAAGTAAAATGACATTCTACTGTGTGAATTTTACTACACGTAATTTGCCGTGTAAAGACAGAAAAAGTAGGGATAGCCGTAAAATATTTGCGAATTATGTACCGATGGCCTTAACAAAGACCTGCAGTTGACATGTCATGTCTGTAGAACGGACATGACATTTGACTGGAATATTAAGGTCTTTGTCCTTGTATAGGTAGGCGAGTATACTCGCCAGACCTCCAAACAGGGTTGAGCATGCTGAAAGCTTGTTGAGCTTTTCGTATCTTCATATGAATATCGTCTTCTGTACCTCCGATTTCTGTTATGACACTTCCAAGATAAGTAAAGTTTTCCATATTTTCAATCTGCATACTGTCGATAGTAAATAGCGTGTTGTTAATTGCGTTTATTTACATGGCGTTACTAATACTGATTTTCAAACCTATTTTATCGGCTTCAGTGGAAAGTATTACCAATTGGTCAGCCGCGTCTTGGAACCTTTGTTCTAATAGACAGATATCGTCCGGGTATTCTACATTGCTTAGGTAAGCAATGTGGTAAACGTCCATTGTTTCCCTCTTGTGTCGGAGTCTAGTTTGGAGAGAACATAGCCTATAGCTATGTTAAAAAGAAACGGAGAAAGCATGCATCCCTGTCTGACTCCAGTAAGTACGTCAAATTCGTCACTGTTGATCCCATTGTGGGTCACGCTGTATTTTGACTCAGTGTACAGCGACTTTATAATGGAAATTGATTTATGCGGGATGTTTCTTAGCTCTAAAATTTTCCATGCGATTTTGCATTTCCATGCATTTTTCCATACGCTTATTGCGATTTTTTAGTTTACATTGGCCAGCACTTTTTCTGCATCTCTGTTTCCATCTGCTTCTGCTATTGTTAATTTTGCCATGAGGTCCTCTAAACTTCTTCTATATTTTTCTATTGACCTATTCGCTTGTTTCGCTGAGTTGATCTCCGCTGACAGAACAGGGATAGATTATTTTATTAGAAACTTTTCTTTAATATCGGTTAGGTATTAGTGCAGCGTTTGAGTCGTAACTAGTTTTCAATCGTAATTTTGCTGCTTGCGTTAGTTTCACCTTCAGCAGGTACTTTGTTAGTTGTGGTTTTCCATCATCATCTAACAATTCATCGTACAGTTCAATTGCGTCTATGAATGTTCTAATGGATTCTTCGGTGTTCCCTATGTGAGGGATCAGGTTCCCTGCTGTTTTCAGTTCGAATTTCTCTCCCATCTTGTCGTTGTTATGTTCAACTTGTCTTTTTCGTAGTTCTGTTTGGACTTTTTCGATTTTCTCTCCAATTTTTGCAATAATATCTGCAATAAATTTGTCTTCTGCTGCCTTACATCTGTCAACTTTGTATACTTTATGTTCCGAGGTATACTAAACTGTTTCGTGATAGTTCTGAGTTTTTCCACCCATTTATCTGTGATTAGCTTATTTTTCTTTCGCTCTATAGTGTCCTTTGTAAGATTCCTATGTAATATACTTATATCTTCCAGAATACGTTGAAATCTTTCAGACTACGTTACTCAATAGTATATGGCCTAGTGCCTCGAAGTTGCTTCGTAAAGCTTATCATTGCCGTTAAGTATATCAAATATAACAAAATATAACATATAAAATATTATAATAAAATATAAATGTAAGTTAAATAAAAGGATCAATAATATTGGATAACCGGTAAATATTTAAAATGTCAGTAAGTTAGTAAGAAAATTAACAAAAAAAAGCAAAATTTCAATATGAAAATTAAAAATAAAAGTAGTCATCAAACTTACTTCATAAGTAGTTAAATTGTATCGTATTAAAAAGAAAAATTACTCACGAATATGGGCACATATGTCTATGTGTTAGGTCCTGGATTCTGGGCATCTAACCTCAGCATCTCGATTGACGATATTTCCTGTCGGATGTGGCGTCGAAGTTGCTTCTTCCATTGTCGATACAGTATCCATCCAATGATTATTGCCAGGGTGAACGACACAATTCCTAAAATTCCAGGGATTGATAATTTCTCGTTTTCGCCGTTTCAGCTGTCACACCTCCGCTATTGCCTGCTTGGTTTATTGTTCCTCTTTTTCTTTGTTCTGGTTGTTTCCCATCTTAAGTGTAGAGCTGCATACCTCAATCTATACTACTTGACCCGGAGGTAACTAGATCCCTTGACTATTCGAGAGTGAGAGTGTAACAACAACAACATATCAGGTACACCACTTTCCTATTTATATCTGTTATAGGTAAAAACAATGCAAATATATCGATACATTTTTGGCAAAGTAACGTAAGTGAAATTTTTGAAAATCATGTCTTTCCATTAAACTAACGCTATTATTGTTCAGAAGGCACTGCCAAAATGTAGTAAGCCTATACATATATTATGTTTCAAGTAATTCTAGGCTTACTACACTTTGGCATTATCTTCTAAACAATAATAGTGTTAGTTTAATGGAAAATCATGATTTTCGCCAAAAATGACACTTACGTTACTTTGCCAAAAATGTATCGATATATTACCATATATGGTAAGGTACTACGAATAAGTGTAGTAAGAAAGACGTTTGCTTTCTTTGCAGTCTCTCAATAGATTCAATACTTTGAACTTTGCTACTGTCACAATAAATTATACAAATTGCAATTATAATATCATGACCTTATTTTTATAACAAAGGAATTAAGAAAATTCCGTGAGGGTTGTCCTGTATCATCTCAATAGCAGCATGAGATAAGCTGTCAAAGTCATGTTCAAAATCAACAAAAACCATGTATATGGGTGTGTTCCATTATTACCCTAACAGTATTAATGTGGTCTATGCAGGATGAGGATTCTGGTCTAAAGCCTGCTTGATTAGCTCGAAATACAACCTTGTTTGTTAATCTTTTAAGTATGATGGTCGTGAAAATTTTATTTATGGTGGTAAGCAAGGTTTTTCCTGCCCAAATATTGCACAGTGTGAGGTTGCCCTTTTTTGGAAGCTTAATATACTGTTTTTCCAGCTCACTGGAAAGCGGTTTGTTTTCCGATACCTCTCGGATTATGGCAGTTAGGGATCAGTTTTAAATATTTCGGCAGCAATGTTAGGATTTCCGGGGACTTGTAATTTCTCAGAGATTTTATAGCTGTTATTATCTCCGTTTTGGAAGGGGTCTCGCAAAGTATATGCAAGTCTCATACTCTGCGGATTTTCGACAATTTCATATGTGTTATCCCTGGGCGTGCCTAGCATCTCCTGAAAATGCTCTTTCCATCTCTTTACTTGGTCATCTGTTGCAGTAAGTTATCCGCCTGTCATGGGTCTTACAATCTTCGAACAGTTGGGCCCATTTTTGTTATTAGTCTTCTAGTAATTTGGTATAACTCTCTAGTTCTGTTGTGTTGTGCAGCTGTTTCTGCTTGTTTTGCCAGTTCTTCAGCCCACCTTCTTTTTTCTCTTCTTGCATTTCTTTTAACTGATTTATTTATTGTTTGATATTCTTGTTGTCTATTAGCTCTTCCTTCTACAGTTCTAGCTTGAAAGATATCTTTTTTTCGTTGTTTTCTTTCCTCGATAAGATTCCAAGATACATCTGATGCCCATTCGTTTCTATCTATTTCTGTCAAAACATCTGCCAAACCTCCCCAGCTATTTACTTCACCTCTTGTTTTGAGTTGAAGTTCCTCCCTAAACATTTGTCTTCCTGAAGCCGTTTAAAACACCCTGACTCATGTTAGAAGACCCTGTCATCTAAGGGCGACAACTAACACACTTGGTAGTGTGTTAGTTTACCTTTGATGACATGGTCTTCTAACAATAGCTGTGATCAAAAATGGTAATATTACTCCTGTGGTGATCCTTTCCCAAGTTAACATACTGCTTTTCTAACTTGGAATTAAAATAAGAGTTACCCGATATGTATGTGTACCCGAGTGTACCTATGTATCCAATGACAATATAAACAGAGTAGCGTATAATGTAATATCATAAAAGTTTTAGAAAGCAAACAAATAAGTATAAAAGTTAAAAGAGTATCATTTTTTCTTGATAATTTGTAATAGACATATTATGTTTAGGTCGGAATTGTACCAATATTGTGATACAAGAAGTTGCATTTTCTGTATTCAAATCCATATTATTTTTAATAGTATTATTTCCAATTTTCTGGCTAAATAGCTAATATTTCTAGGTAATATATAAATGCTAAAACCTCAAAAATAAAAAAAAAATTGCAATTTAATTCCCGGACCACAGAACGGCAAACAAGTGCCCGGACTATAACTACTCCTTCTTAAAATATGGCAACATCGCATTCAGGAAAGGTTAACATTCTCAAAAAAGAAGAATATTAACTGTCAAAAATAAAAGTAGCTGTCGTCTAAACGTCAATGTCAATCGTCACGTCACATTCGCAACGTCAGATGTAAACGTATTACTAAAGACCGAAAAAAAGTAGTTACAAGTTTTTGGAATAACTGAAAATAAAATGTATAACTAATTTTTATAAACATTTACAAGATAGTCTACGAAATTAACTTGAAACAATGGGTCAGTATTTAAACTAACAGATAGAACATTGAGGTTAAGTTTTTATATTTTTAGGTATGTTATTTAGTTATTTCAAAAGCCTCATAGGCACTCGAGAAATGAGGATTTTGATTTTGGGATTAGACGGTGCAGGAAAGACGACAATATTATATCGATTACAAGTAGGGGAAGTAGTAACTACCATTCCAACTATAGGATTTAATGTTGAACAAGTTACATATAAAAACCTCAAATTTCAAGTATGGGATTTAGGGGGCCAGACAAGTATAAGGTATAGAATGAACTATTAAAAATTTTAGGAAATCCAGAATTATATTCTCTTGTAACAGGGCACAGGGCATATTATCCTCCCTACATAGATCTGTTTACCTATATTCCAAATAATAACATTGAAGCAATTTTTAACCAGCAACATGTTTGTATGTTTAAGTTAAGGAGTTGGTTTACAATAGTGTTAAGGAAAAAAACCTTTTTTCAATCTACAATCTCATAAGATACTTATCATACACATATAAGATACTTCTCTACAATCTCATAAGATACTTTTATAATATATTTTGTTATTATTGAAAATTCATATATACCTACTTTAAAATGTTCTTAATAACAAAAGCAAACTAACAGAGAAAAATAAGAACTTTTAAAGGACTTTCGACTGATATTAATTTTATTTTTAATGCAACCATTTCTTTAATATGAAATATTTTACTCTTTAAATTTCTACTCTTTCATAGTCTTTCAATTTAACTCTTATAAAAAGTATAGTTTTTATTAATATTTAACTTCCTTTATCTTTAAAGTTCCTCACTTATTTTATTGTATTGTGCTAATTTTATCAATACTATATTACCATGACAACTGATAAAATATTTGACATTCACTAATATTAAAACCTGATCCACTGCTCGGAGGGTTGACATGGAGGGGATATGACAAAGTATAAATTTGCATAGATCTCGAACAGAACAGAACAACCGCTTGCCACCATGGGAATAAGTATGTCGGCTATGCCCTGGCGGTCATGTTAAACCGCTGACATATTTTTTCAAAAATTGGGACTAATAAATAAAATTGGTGAAACATTAATAATGGTAGTATTTCAGTTGGTTGCCAGATGCACTTTTTTTAACTTGGCACCATGGATTTTTTATACATTTTTTGTGGCAGTCAACCTGTTAATGATATTTTGCTAATTGAATAATTTCATCACAGAATGCATACAAATCCCATTTGTATTGTCTGGTCAGTGGGTCAGTATTGTCTGCCTACTAAAGATGGCGATGGGCTCCTAGGTGAGAAGCAAGTCATTCTGTAGTTTGCTTATTGCCTTTTCTTCTATTAATTATCTGCTAATTTTCTATTAGAGATAGGATTGTGTATTTGTCTGATTGGAAAATCTATTGCAACTGGCCGAACAACTAATGTTTGTCATTAAAAAAAAATAAAAAAAGGATATTAAACAAGATAAAACTCTTCTGATTTAAAGCTTACATAGGGTTGCAGTGGCAGATTTCTTCATATTGCTTGTTAAGTTACCTTATGATAATTTGGTTTAATGTAATGCAGGTCATTCTCTAAATTGGATTATTTTGTATTATATGTAGCTATAATAAGAATGTATTGTTATTAATTAGAAAGATGCCCATAGATTAAGAAAAAAAAAGGTTTAGAAATAATTAACTTTACCTCTAAATTTTTCATTTTGTAGTAAAATTATACCACTTTTGATTCCAAGGTTAGGTTGATAATAAACCTAAGGATATGTAAATATTAAGTTAATATGATAATAATTTCAATTTGCTTCAATTTTTGACTAGTGCCTATTCGCTCCGTGCGTGGCCATGGTGGGGATACACGAAACTATACCAGCACCCGTAGCGGCGAAATATGCCAACTTTGGCGAATAATGATTGAATAATGATTTTTTTTCAATAGATATTTCGCTTACCTTATTATTGCCGTTTTGATTTTTATTATTCATATTTTCATACTGATTTTCTTTCCTTCCCTGATCTGGTGGTATATTCCTATCATCATCTATTTCCATTTTGTGTTACACACATACACACACCACAAAATTAATAAATGACGTAAAAGGAAGATGTACTCACAATAAATTTTCTCTTTTGTTTAACATTATCTCTCCACCCTCAAGAACAGCCCGTTTATATTATATTATGTGTTAACCTACGCAGCTTGTCCGCCCATCCAGTCCTTACTATCCTGCTAGCATAATTTGGACTTGAAATCATATTACTGATGACTTTACAAATCATCCCTGGCAACAGCATCATTTAATCACTTGTAACGCTGATCTGAATATTGTAGAGATCGAACCCGGCCATCATTGTGATTGTAATTAAATGATTGTGAGTAGGTACATCTTTTTTTTACTTCGTTTAAAATGAACTCACATATGCAACCCATTCAAAATTATAAAATTAATAGTTCAATTGGGACCGTGCAAGTTCGGCAAAGCGACACCTATTTCTACGCTCTGCAACTTTATTCGCACTTTTAATTATATTGGCCAATTATATTAGTCCTGGTTACTGGATAATTGTCAAGGCCATAGTCCAAAAAAATAATAAGAAAAAATAAGATTCAGGTTATGTTATTAAAACGTAAACAATTGTATGTAGTAAATAAAATTAGTCATTAAAATGCAGTACTGCAAGCAAAATACAATTAATTAAATTTACCTTTATATAATAATTGCATATCATATCACTATTGTGGAGCAACATTAAATTTTTTTCTTCAATGACAGTAGATATGAAATGTACGTCAATTTGACAATTTCAATTGACAATATGAATTATTTAAGAAAGTTGCAATATTTCTCCGCTATTCGCGCACGATCGTTTCTCAATTCCCTTCCAAGTACTTGCACACGGCGAATAGACCCAGCTAATGTTAAGAGGATGGGTACGTATTTTCGGCTGCAATGCTATTCAAATGGGGATTCATTTTTTTCGAATCCTGAGAAAACTAATAAGTATTTTTGAAAAATTTAAATGCAGAATGAAAGATTACGTTATTAGCGAGGGCCGAAAGTCCCTGAGAACTTCTATAATGTTTATTTTAATAAGTTACAGGGGTGAAAAACTAAGAGAAAATTTAGTGTTATTTTTAATTTAAAATATCTCATTCAAAATAAACTTTTTATTTAATCTAAGGGACTTTCGGCCCTCGGTAATAATTTAGTCTTTCATTCTGCGTTTAGATTTTTCAAAAATATTTATTAGTTTTTTCAGGATTCGAAAAAAATGAACACAATGTCCGTGGTAATATTTTCCAAATCTATCTTCAACACACTCATACAACGCACTCAGTCGCACTCAACGCATCAGAATAGAATATTGTCAGCATATTGTCAGTCAGACACTGACAATCAGTGACAATTTTAAATATTTGACATATATATTTGATATATAGTGTATTTGATAAATAATTGATTTAAGACGTGAACTTTATAAAAAGTTATTTATTGTGTATTATTTATGAAAGATAGAAGCAGAGAATACAGTGGGTGATCATATTATTAGAGCCACCTAATAAACTTCAATGTTTTAGAGGAAGGGTATACAGGGTGAGTCATGAGGAACTGTACATACTCCTACCTTGTATAGAGGCTCCTATGGGGAATAACAAATGACCATTAAAAAGTGTCTGCTCCCATTGTTTTTTAATATACAGGGCGAGTTTCGCATTTTGAAAGAAAATTTGTATTCGTCATAATTTTTGAACGGTCAGATCGATGTGTCTCTTATTTTGGTCAATCGTTACACTATTACCACCTAATCAACTGATTTATTCAAACTAGAAAAAAAGCAGGTCCGGCTTTAAAAAATTAGTTCGTTTGGGTCTATAAGAGGTACGAGTATGTACTGGTGAACAGGGATCTCGTGAAATGGGCGGGGCTTGTACTGCGCAGACAAAGAAAGCCTTCGATCAGAAAAAGATGAAATTTACCCGAATATTACCGCTTTGTTCGTACCGCAATGTTGTCAATATGTGAATGACCACAGTAATATTGGGTATTTTAGTATGATATCTAAAGAAATGAGTTTTAAATAATTGACACTCTGAATGACGTCTAGATTCATAATCAGGTAAGAAATTTTAAAAGATTGTATAGAATAAAAGAAAAGCACTTTAATTTTAAAAGATTCTAATTGGAAAACTGTATTACTGATAAGTATTTAACGTTTCAAAATAAATATTTAAATAACGCAATAATTATATGATTTTTACTATCATTTTAATATTTTAAATTCATTTTATCGTATCAAATACGATAAAATACGATAAACAGAGAAATATTGTGGAAAATATTGGAGAGCTATAATATACCAAAAAAGATGATAAAAGTCATAAAATCTATATATATGGAAGTAGAAGGCCAAGTACAAATAAATGGAGAAAGATCAGGCACTTTTAAATGGGATAAGGGAATTAAACAAGGAGATGGACTAAGCCCCCTCTTGTTTATAATAGTCATGGATACTTTAATCAAAAATACCAAAGATCAAACAAGAAACCTTCAATACATAGTAGGATATAAAAACTTAAATGCAATAAAGATCAACTCCCTTCTATACGCTGATGATATAGTTCTAATCACAGACACAGTAGAGAAAATGCAGAAACTAATAGATATTTGGCAAAAAGAGATACATAAATTAAAAATGGAAATGAACCTCAACAAAACAAAACTTATGATAATAAATGAAGATGAGAAAAGAGAAAGGAATACTAATATAATAGTAAGGGAAAAAGTAATAGAACATGTATCTACTTTTGAATATCTGGGAAATATAATAACAGATGATGGGAAAACGGACTTGGCAATAAGTAATAAACTGAAGAAGGCAACTAGCGTGTATTACTCTTTAAATAATACAATTTTTGGAAAGTCAGAAATAAGCAACAAAACTAAACTCAGAGTATATAACAGCATAGTAAATCCGATAATGACATATGGGGCGGAAACATGGATTGTCCAAAAGAAACATGAATCAATGATAAACGCGACGGAGATGAAATACATGAGAAAAATAGCCGGAGTTACGAAGTTTGACAGATTCAGAAATGAAGATATAAGAAGAGAGTTGGAACAAGAACCGATAATTAGGAAGATCGAAAACAAACAATTAAGCTGGTTTGGACACATACAACGAATGGAGCAAAATAGACTTACAAAGAAGGTACATGAAGCCAAAATGGGAAACAAAAGAAAAAAGGGAAGGCCGAGGAAGACATGGATGGACCAGATCCAAGATATAGGTGAAAGGAGACACATCAGTATGAGGGATATGAAGAACCTGGCCACCAATAGAAGCAATTGGAAGAAGTGGATAAAAGGCGGAACCCGACATCCGACGCCCTGAAGGGCACTAAGGATTATGAGAAAGAAGAAGAAGAAATTCATTTTAATATAACAGTAAAAAATTCGGCAAAATTATTTTATTTCATTTAAAAGGTATGTATAACATTATCTATTGTAAAATATTACTGAAAATTCTGAAACAATAATAGCATTAATGAGTAACGTTGTTTGTGTTGAGTTTGAGTGAATGTATGTTTCATCCATATATACTACAGGGCGATCTTCTTCTCTGTACTTATTAACAGCTCTTAAGTAGTGTATAGGTACCAAGCTTATGGATGTCATATCTTTCCATTAGAAGTCTTCGATTTGTTTTTGATTTTCTCCAACGGAAACCAGTGTCTCTTATAATTAATCTTCTAAAATTTCTTAAAAACTACCTTGATCGCCTCAACCATCTCTGAATTTAGACAGAATTTTTTTTAGCTGAGGTACTTATGCATCGATGGTATGCAAATATGAATAATACGCCTTAACACCTCTTTGTCAATGTCTTCAAAAGTTTGCTTCTTTTTTATGGTACAATGTTTTCTTGGAGAGGAAAACGAGGAGCAATGTCCTGCAATTACATATATTCCATTAGTGCCAGCATAAAGAAGCTGCTACCATATAAAATATGGTATAGGTATTTGTTTACTACTTTCTATAAGGCATAACTTGTTCAATTTTAGTTTAACTGAGACTCTACAGATTATTGTACTTTTGGAAACACATGTCGCGTCTACCACACGCTCTTTTATGCTATGATGAGGTATTGTGACACCTTCTTCAGCTTCCTTTTTAATGAAGGCTAACATATTAGCATTTATTTCTCGACTTTGACTATTAACAGGTCGTCCGGATAATTTAATTTTAAGCTCCATGCTACAATTAAGGCCATGAGAGAAAGAGTGGCCTAACTGATTTTAACATTACTTTATATAATCAAAACCTAGCAAAGTCCGATTGTTTTAGTCGTTATGTTGACCAAGAATCATTACTGATCAACATACAATTACTAAAACAATCGGACATTGATAGCTTTTGATCATTTTCTTTGATTATGTAAAGTAATGTTAAAATCAACTAGACCACTCTGGCTCTCATGGCCTCAATTAAATAACACTAATTTAGGTATATCTACTTTTTTATATTACAATTATTATTTATTTACCTTAACAGTTTTTAATTTAAAAGTTCCAAAAAGAACTTTTGCATGAAATGAATAAAATTAAAATAATTAAAACAGAATATACAAATTCAAAACGTAGAATAACAACAATGAAAAAAAAAACGAAAAAAAAAATAAAATAAAATTTAAATACCGTGAGTAAAAGAAACAAGGCAACACTGTAAAAATTCTGAGGAGATCGTTCTGTAACGTCTACTCACGAATGGCGTTGCACGTTCCACCCCCATTTTCAAATTTGTTTCGGCGCAGTGACAACTTTATTTCACGGCATATCTGTTGGCTTGTACAGTTCCTCATGACTCACCCTGTATAATTGAGCTGTATCTATATTAATTAGTTTGTTTCCATTTGGCTGTCTTGTTACACTTTATGAAAGTGCAATAAATAGTCTGACAATAGTGGCAATATGCATGTGTGGCAATGAGTGACTCAGATGCCATTGCTTGTCAGTGCTGCCCAGCCTAGCTTGCAACTCGTGTGTCTATTATTTTGTATTCTTGGTGTTTAGAGTTATAATAAACTTTGTGAGTTTCTATTGCTCTCTAGTGATATTCTGACAGTCCTATACTATATTTTGTGAATTTAGTAAAAATTGCGCGTTCGTTACAGTAGTTGTACCAGAACATCATGGGAAATCCAAAGCCATCTCATCAAGGAAAATAGCAGAAATAAAAACTTTAATATTCAATACTAATTTTATTTCATTTCTAAAGTTTCAAAGGCAACGTGGACCGTATAAAGAAAAAACGTACATACCATTATTAAACAAAAATAAAATTTTCTGAGGTGGCTCTAATAATATGATCACCCACTGTACATCAAGATATATTCTGTGATCCAAATATTTTGTTGTTAAAGATGTTCAAAATTGTAAGCGTTCCATAGTAACAATATATTATTAAAAAATCACTTTAACACTTTTCCTCTTTTCTCGATCGAGTATTAGTTTTTGTTGTAGGTACATATAAATAATTACAATCACTGAATACATAGTTAGTGAAAAAATTATCACATTTATTAACTGAATTAATAATTTGCAATTATACAAAAAATAACAGTTATCCAAGAACATTCAAAAGCCATCTCTTTAAGTTAGTTATGACATTGTCAAGTAGAATGACATTCTAGTAATATTTACATATCCGTACCAGTGTGAATTTTTCTACACGTAATTTGTCATGTAAAGACAGAAAAGGTAGGGATAGCCGTAAAATATTTGCGAATTATGTACCCATGGCCTTAAAATCTGGACAAGGCTGAAAAAAAATACCTGAAATCCGGGACTCTTCAATAAAAATCGGGCCATTTTTTTTAAATATAGAATAATTTTAATATCATCATTTTATTGATTATTTAACATTTTTATGTTGACAATGGTTGTAATGATAATTATATTTTTGTAAGATTTTGACGTTTCGACTTCCAATCCGGAAATCGTTCCCAAAAAAGAAAAAATTAGAAAATCAACCGATGTTGAATTTCCAAGTAAATATAACCTTAATTAGGTTAATATAAAAATGTAATTATCATTACAACCAATTGTGGCTTAATTCCATCAAAAATATAATTGTCAAACATGCCACAAGAAAACAGCTTCAGGCCATTTTTATGTTGTTTAAAATACAGAAAAGAAAAAGTCCACAGTTTGAGTATTCGTACAACTATAATACCACGATATAAAATGCATGTTTTGGATGTGGTATTAGTATTACACTCTAGAAATTGTCGACTTTTTTCTTTCGTCCTACCAATTCAATTTGATATGAATTCGTAGAAGAATAACGTATTGAAAATTTCAAAATAGCTTTCAAGCTATATCAAACAAGCTTTCTCCGGGACGCCGGGATACGACTTCGTAATTCGGGCCATCTCCCGGATTTTTTGGGCTAGTTGGTCACACTAGGTATCAATAATAATTCACATTGCCTAACAGCTTTCGATGTACATTTAATTAATGTTAACACTGATAACTAAACTATAACGAAAAAGTGAAGAAAAACCCTTAAAATCGATATTTTCTTCAGATAACTTCCAAATACCTGCTTTTTAATTTGACGTTTATTTGACACTCGAATTTATTGTTTGTATTAAATTTTATCAAAAATGGTAAATAAATATTACATTAACGTCAAATATGTCATATGTGTATCGTATTTATGTTTAACGTCAAATTCGCTCCGTCATGCACGGAGCGATTAGTGATGAAGAAGAGATATACTTTCTGATCACATTATTTCATTGTGTGTGTTTATGTTCAACTTTGGTATTGCGTAAATCAAAAAAAGTATACAATGAATTTATAGAGTAAAAATGTAAAAATATTTAATTCTCTTTTTAGACCATATTGGAGATGCTACTACAGCAATACAGATGCAATCATATATGTAGTTGATTCAGCTGATAAAGAAAGAATAGGCATATCAAAAGATGAATTAGTTCCAATGTTAAGGGTGAGTAATGTGTGATAAATATTTTAGTAATAGAAAGGTATACCTTTAATATCTCCAGGTAATTCTGAATTGTGTGTTCCGAAATCCGGATGATAGATTGTCTCTGGATCCTGTTATGCTAACAAATCTATACACTTAGGTTTAGACGCACACTACTTGAATTTCCCATGTTCGGCAATCCCAATCTTCTTTATATTTTTCAACTCAAGTTTCATTATCTCTATCAACGTCATTTGTTTTATTCATTAAAAAATAGACCAGCAGTTCTAAATCTTTTTTGGCATGTGGACTTGATTTTTTAACCACAAAATTTTACTGGGTATTAAAGAACTACTACATGTTATTTGTAACATTGTTATTATTATTTACTTACAATATTATGTAAATGTAAAGATATGTAATTATATACAGAGTGAGTGTTATCTCGGAAGCGGCTTGCACGATTTTTATAGATTTTGGTGGGTAAAGTATCTTCTAATGTGGCCGATATTATAGTGGTATGTATTTATATTATTGTCACCCCCCTCCGTGGCTCAGTGGTAAGAGCGCCTGCCTATGGATAAAAAAATCCGAAAAGGTCGTGAGTTCGAATCTCACCAGGGTCAGAGATTTTTTGTTTATCATAAATTAATAAATGAAAATAGTTTCTGTCCTTGTGGGATCGGTATTCACCGGAGGGACCAATGACGTCGACTTTGCAAAGTAACAAGACACTTACTCAACACACACACTACACATTACTCCCCTGAGTTAGTGATAAGTTATAGTCTAAAAAACAATTATGAAATTGACTGGCCAGTTGGTTGTGAAAACCAGTGCCAATAAAACACAAAAACACACGCACATATTGTTGTCAGATCTCCCGTTTTTATGAAAATCTAATGAACTTTCGTATTTCAAATGGAACACCCTGTATATTTTCTGCGTTTTGAAGTCCTTAAGAAATATTGATTACTTTTTATGTAATATTCCCTATACCTAAATGCCGTAATTTCTGCCATAAACATTTATTAAAAAACAATTTAAAAAAGTTATAAAAATCAATTTTTTAGCCCGGAAAGACAGGAAAGACATTACTTTAGGTTCTTTGGAAACTTTGGATCATTGGGAACAAAAAAAAGGTCTTTTGTAATTTTTCCCTAAAGTTGGTCGTTTTCGAGTTATAAACAATTTAAAACTGAAAAAACATAAAGTGACCGTTTTCAAAGCTCAAAACCACAAGTAAAAAATATAAGTTTTGAAAATACGAAGTACCTAAATTCAAGTTCAAACTTTCTTCTATCAGCTCCTTATAAGCATTTTTGGCATGTTTTATTTTAAAGCATTGTTTGTAATTGTTTATTTTACAAAACAATCTTTTAAAATGAAATAAGCCCAAATTACTTATCGGAAACTGATAAAATAAGTGAAAAAGACAGTTTGTTTCCTTTCGATTCAGGGGCGATACACAATCTCCAGACAGCTGTTTCTGTCTTATGACTTCCTCAGTGGAGCTGCGTGTACACTTCTGAATCAAAACAAAACCAAACTGTCTATTCAAGTGGAATTTCAAAAATAGTTTAAAATCCACTTTTAGGATGCTGTAGCGACATCACTTAAAGAAAAGAGAAAAGTCTCAGATACAAAACTTATGAAAATAATAATAAATAATTATTTAAATGTGAAAACTTTTCTTGTTGGCACCCGTATCTGGTAACATCCTTAATCTCCGATTTTTACGATAAGACAAGAGACGACGAGTAAAGAAAGCGAAAAGGACTCTAAAATAAGCAGTCACATTCCGCTTTTATTCGTCTAGGAAAAAAGGTCCCAAAAATTTTGAAACATTTGCACAATGCTTGTCTATGTATGTTATGATGAACAAAGGATATTTCTGTGGACCTTTATGGGGAAGTATAATGGTGGACAAGAAGATCATGTGAACTACTCGCATGGCAATTATGTATTAAAAATATAAATTTTACTTTCTTATATTAATGTTTTCAAATCATTTTAGGAAGAAGAGCTAGCAGATGCCATCTTAGTAGTACTTGCGAATAAACAAGACATACCAGGCTGTATGTCGCTGAAGGAAGTTCATCAAGCCTTAGGCCTCGAAGCATTAAAAAATAGGACGTTCCAAATATTCAAAACATCTGCTACAAAAGGCGAAGGTTTAGATATGGCCATGGAGTGGTTGGCCAACGCTCTGAAGAACCGGAAATAACACTTAGTAATTCCAGTTTTCTAGTCTGTAATACAACACCGCATCCTTGTATAAATTATTTTATAAAGTTTTAAAAATTATTTAATTATCAGAGTTATGTTCAAAATCCGTACAGAATATGATCAAAGGAAAAGGAGAAGCAGTATAAAAGCTGAAACACATATTAGCTAAAAATAACTAAACAAATCGCCGTGTAGAGAGAGATAGGTGGTTATCCGTGACAAGACATCTCGTAACGCGACAGTTCGTAACTACACAAATGGTAACGGACAACTCGTAACGGCGACACTTCGTAACGTCAAAATAGAATTATTCTGTTTATTTTGGTTAACGTGAAAACTAACTTTTATTACAGTTACAATTGAAATTGCGTTTATCAATTTAACGAACCAGCATCAGGATAAACATTTGAAGACATTTCATATTTCGTGGAGAAATATACAGTGATAAGCGCGCTAATAACCGGCCAAATAACGTAAAAGACAGAAACCATATTAAATTGTGAGATAAAAAGAAATGAAACGAGTAGAGGTGGTGAATTTAGCGATAGAAACCTATAAATTTACATTATATTGATTGTGTCCAACCTTTAGACGTATCGGACAAGTTTGGCAATTACCACTGGGACTCTGATAGTTTTAGTTGCCATATTCCTCTGATACGTCTAAAGGTGGGAAACATTCAATATACTGTAAATTTATAGGTTTCTGTCGCTAAATTTCCCACCTCTACTAGTTTCATTTCGTTTTACCTCACAACATAATATGTTTCCATCTTTTGTGTTATTTGGCAGTTAATAGCACGCTCATCATTGTATTTTAACATTATGTTTTAAAATAAATCTAATCTAGTAATGTAAATTGTATTATTATAGTAAATAAATTACATTTGCGAGCAAAAAAATCGGGTCACTCGATGAATTATACATGTTACATGTCACGGATTTCCTAAAACTGTTGTCCGATTTGAGTGTTTTTGTTAGTATATTATAGCCTTGCTATTTAAGAAAATCGATGTAATAATATTGTTAGTAGACAGGTAAATGTCATTTTATACTGGTTTTAACAATCATACTTTGTTTTTTTCCTTAAAGTGCACCCCCGTCTTAGGCTTTCTTAACATTTTGTTGTTTGATTCATTCGTTCGATAATAAAAGAGATAGCGACTGTGTACCTGCATAATGTCCTATATTCTATATGATTTTGGATAACTTTTCAGGAGCGAGTAAAAACTATTTTAGTTTGCGATGCAATCTTTGACCTTGCATGCTTTGGTCTTTTGCCTTGTTGGCTTTGCAATTTTCTACATGACATAGACTGTTCTTCATGGCAGTTAGGACCGAATGCTTGTTGCTCGGCAGTTAGGACTAATGAAAGAGTTAAAATTAGCGCCAAATTAAATGATTTATTATTTGGTACTATATTGCAATAATGTATTTTAGTGGTTAGGTTCCAATGCTGTGAAAAACGAAAAATGAGAAAAATGTCAGATAGGACATTATGCATGTACACAGTCGATATGTACTTTTATATTACAAATGAGGTATGCTATTTGGTCTTGATAAATATCATTCCACATCTCGAGAGCTACTGTTTCTACCTCTTGCAAGGTTCTAGGAGGTGGTAAACGCTGTCGGAGTCTTCTGCCAATTATGTCCCACAGATGTTCGGTTCGGTTAAGATCTGGACTATGCGATGGCCAATTCAAAATCCTAAGATTTACCTGTTGTAAATATTCGGTTACAGTTGGTGAACGTGAGGTCTTGTATTATCGTGTATTAGCAAAAAATTGATACCAATATAAGGAGCCGATAACATGGTAGCTAAGTCCTTCGCTATGTAAGATCACTACTTGAACACACTCATGGCGGGTCAAATTCCTTGTAGCGCGTTCCGTTTCCACCAAACAACAAATAATAGCTATTTGTATAACAACGGAGGAAAGTGCTACTTTTCCTCCCGAGAATGAAGGCAGTAATCATTCAACGGAGGAAAAGGCACTTTACTCCCATGTTATACATATGGTTTTTCCACCTTCCTCAAATAAGTCATTTTTTCATTTTTACTTAATTTATTTATGTAACTAACCAACAAAATTTATTAGAACTAAAACTAACAAGTAGGTACAATATAACTGTCAAATATAAGTCAAATTATTAATGTAAACGTTGTTAAATCAAAATAACAATTTACTGTTTTTTACCATTCTGCAAAATACAGGTTGTTTTATAAATAAACGTTAAAATGAATAGATACATGAATAGATAAAATGTTAATAAAGGTTACAATCGAGTTTTAATCTCAATATTTTATACAGTATGTCCCTGTAAGTTGTATCCATATGGAAAACTTTTTTATTATTAATTTTACGAAAAAAGTCATTCTTCATAAAAAGCTCTGCATGGTCCAAAACCTAAGATTCAACCATCAGATATAAAATTTTATGAATATTATACGAGGTATGTCAAAAAGTTTGAATTTCACTCAAGAGTAAAGTAGCTTTATGTTTCACAATATTGAAAATTGCTATTATGAAAAGTTAGTTTTAATTAAAAACTATATTCTAATATGCAATTACATCCTTCTAATTGAAAATTTTTTTTTGAAAAATTATGGACAACTAACATTATTTTCAGTTATTTCAATTCTGATAACTCTTTTATTATTAATTTTACGAAAAAAAGTGATTCTTAATAAAAAGTTCTGCATGGTCTGAAACCTAAAATAAAACCATCTATCTCAAATTTTATCAATTTTATACAAGGTATGTCAAAAAATATGAATTTGGCTCAAGAGTAAAATACCTTTATTTTTCACAATATCGAAAATTGTTATTATGAAAAGTTATTAAGAATTAAAAACCATGTTTCAGTATGTAATTACATCCTTCTTATTGAAATATTTTGAACTATAAAGGTACCTTATTTTTGATCTAAATTTATCTTTTTTGACACACCTCGTATAAAATTGACATAAGATGGTTGTATTTTAGGTTTTAGAGTATTTTAGGCCATGCAGAACTTTTTATTGCCAATCACTTTTTTCGTAAAATTAATAATAAAAGAGTTATTAGAATTAAAATTACTGAAAATAATGTTAGTTATCCATAATTTTTCAAAAAAAAATTTCAATTAGAAGGATGTAATTGCATATTAGAATATGGTTTTTAATTCCAAACAACTTTTCATAATAGCAATTTTCAATATTGTGAAAAATAAAGCTACTTTACTCTTGAGTGAAATTCAAACTTTTTGACATATCTCGTATAATATTCATAAAATTTGATATCTGATGGTTGATTCTTAGGTTTTGGACCATGCAGAGCTTTTTATGAAGAATAACTTTTTTTCGTAAAATTAATAATAAAAAAGTTTTCCATATGGATACAACTTACAGGGACATACTGTATATGCTAGAATTTTCCACAAGGTGTTCCGAACTTTAAGGAAAAGCACAGTATGATTGTTACAATCGGTATAACAATATTATTACATCGATTTTCTTAAACAATAATGCTATAACATACCAAAAAAATCACTCAAATCGGACATCAGGTTTAGGAAATTCGAGACATCCAACTTGAATAATTATTCATCGAGTGACCCGATTTTTTGCTCGCAAGTGTACTAATAAACTGTTTTTATTTGTTTCATAATTGTTCAGACTTAGTTTTACTATTAAAGTGATAATTCAAGATAGGAAATAAAAAAAATCTTTAGTTGTCATATTAACAAGAATATATGCAAAAATATGTGTAAAATATATTTAAAGAAGTGGTCTTAAAAAAAGTACCATGTACCATTACTTTTTGTATAGGAATGTATTCAAAATGCGTTTTTGTATAAATTCAGTAAAACCAAATTTGCTAAAAAAACTGGCGTCACAAATTATACCGTTACGAATATGTATAGTTACGAACTTTCGCCGTTACGAATTATCCGTTACCATTTGTGGAGTTACGAACTGTTGCGTTACGAGATGTCATGGAACCGTGGTTGTCATATTAAAAGTATTTTTGGCGGTGTTGGTCGACAGTGGCTATCATATTACACCTTAGCGGTAACCTACTATTGTAGGAAATTGAAAGATACATTCTTTAATCAAAATTTGTTGTATATATTGTTTCTTAGCTGTTTATATTTCATATCTATTTATATTTTTAACTTAGTGTGTATAATGTATGTTAACGTAATTATTTTTACATGTTTTCTTGTATTAAAAACAACAATAATTGGATTTGATTCTGATTCAATTTTATAGCTCTACTAGGTAATTATGCAGAATTTCAGATGTGTCTACTGGGCCTACGTGAGTTAACAACATAATTATGGTACAGTTTGCAAACTTCTTATAACTACCAACAATATATAATTTTAGAAGGCAAGTAAATAGTATTCGTATTACAATGATTTTGTACCTGGCTTGTATCTCAGAATATCGAAGGGTAGTCCGTATGTTCTATTTTTAAGTTTGTTGTGAGCGTTGTTCTGTGTACTTATTAAACTGTTTTGTGGTCTAAAACGCAATTGATGTGATGATTCTAGCTCTGGTGATAGTTTCATAATTGTTCATTGGATTTTGAGTCTTTCTAACACTTAACAATGTTTGAGATAAGACGAGACTTCGTTTTGGTTTTACCAGGTTAATAAATTACAAATAAATCAAATAACAATTTAAATTACCGAAAAAAAAAACTATGACACTGCTTATTTAAAATATACAGGGTGTCCAGAAACTCTACCGACAAACGAAGACAGAAGATTCTTCAGATAATTTTAAGACAATTTAACCCAATTCGCTTAGTCCGAAAATGCTTCCTAAGGGAGCTAGAGCTCTTTGAAGATGGCGTCTTGTAATAAGTTTTTCTTAAATACCTCCAGAACGCCTCTATTTAGAAAAACAAAAATTGGTACGCATATTTATCTTCTAGAGATAACTCTATTACATTGATTGCGAATTTCTAGTACCGATCATAGGCGTCCGTTTTGGGTAGGGCAACGGTTATTTTATCGCCCAACTTTTTTTCTTTACTTTTTAAGCATTTTTGACTCTGAATTATTAAATTGTAAGGTATTCTAGTACTAAAAGTTACTCTTGCTTTAAGTCGGTAGGGTACACCGTTTTCTAGAAAAATCGATTTGAAAATTTTTCGTTTTTTGAATTTAAAAAAAATTTTCAAAAAAAAAACTATTTAGAAAGACGAAAACTGGTACATTTATTTATATTCCAGAGATAAATCGATTTCATTAATTGCGAATTTCTAGTACCGGTCATAGGCGTCCGTTTTGGGTAGGTCAACAGTTATTTTATTGCATACCTTTTTTGTCTTTAATTTTTAAGCATTTTTGGCACTAGAATATTCAATTATAAGGTATTCGAGTACTAAAAGTTACGCTTGCTTCAAGTTGGTAAAATACATCGTTTCTTTTTGAAAATTTTTTTCAATTTTTTTTCAAATTTCCAGAACGAAAAACTTTCAAATCCATTTTTCTAGAAAACGGTGCGTCCTACCGACTTAAAACAAGAGTACCTTTTAGTACTAGAATACCTCACGATTTAATAATCCAGTATCAAAAATGCTTAAAAGTTAAAGACAAAAAAGTTATGCGATAAAATAACCGTTGCCCTACCCAAAACGGACGCCTATGACCGGTACTAGAAATTCGCAATGGATGAAATCGATTCATTTCTGGAAAGTAAATATGCATACCAATTTTCGTTTTTCTAAATAGAAGCGTTCTGGAGGTATTTAAGAAAAACTAATTACATGACGCCATCTTCAAAGAGCTCTAGCTCCCTTAGGAAGCATTTTCGGACTAGGTGAATTGGGTTAAATTGTCTTTAAATTTTCTGAGGAATCTCCTGTCTTCGTTTGTCGGTAGAGTTTCTGGACACCCTGTATACACATGATTTTTGATTAAAAATTATACTTTTCCTTGGCTAGGGGGCTAGGGATTATTATCCCAATAAAAGAAAACGACTGAAGTTCATTGGTTTAAAATTATCTAACTCGAGTACTATAGCTTTTACAAATCAGCCACATTAACTGTTTGTATCTGTCAATAAAACAGTAATATTTAGTATCCTTTCGTGATATTATGTACGGATTTTTTTTTCGTTTTTGATTTATGCTAAGAAAAATAATTAGTGGCGAGGAATATAAAGTCTTTCATGCTTTACTTTTTAATTCGAAATTGTAATCTAGATAACAGGTACCTATTGATTCATTTAAATAAGAGAACCAGAAAAATCTACAGCCAAACGTTTAACTTTTTGAATGTTGTATTCAATGCTCAATTTTTTAAAAAAAGGTTGCTATATAATCAGGCAAAATGCAAAGGTTGCAGTGTATAGGCCTATCCGCGCTGCAATCTCGAACTTACCCAGAGGGGGAACGCCTGCGCATTACAAAATTGGACGTTCAATAAGGTCGAATTTTTCCCTCCGAAAACTTAATGCGCAAGCGATCTCCCTTTGGGTAAGTTTCAGGGTCTTTAACGTGTGCAGTCGAGCCTCTATTGGATCGGGGCATTAAAAATAGTGATGTTGATTATAGTTACTTTCGAGTATTCGTTACAAATCGTTACTTTTGTATAAAGTAATCATTTACAGTATTCGTTACTTTGATTACTATGATTACTTTTGTTACTTTTGTATTTGAGTACCGGTAATCATATCGAGAATCGTATTTCTCACTAGGTAGGTATTTTGTATAAAGTAATCATTTACTTACAATATTCGTTACTTTGATTACTATTATTACTTTTGTTACTTTTGTATTTGAGTACCGGTAATCATATCGAGAATCATATTATTTCTCAGTAGGTAGCTATTTTGTATAGGTATTCCGATATAACAACAACCTTCACTGATCTGTTGTAAGGGATCAAAATTATTTGATTACAATGATTACTTTTGTTACTTTTGTATTTGAGTACCGGTAATCATATCGAGAATCGTATTTCTCAGTAGGTAGGTATTTTGTATAGGTATTCCGGTATAATAACGACCTTCACGAAGTACGAAGTAATCAGAGTAATCAAAGTAGATCAAATAGTCGTTACTCGCTCTGTTACGATTGGTACGAAGTACTCAGACTAATCAAAGTAAATATAATAGTCGTTACTCGTTCTGATACGATTGGTACGAAGTAACGAAATAATCAGAGTAATCAAAGTAACGATTTGACTCTCCGTATAGTAATCGTTACTTTCGGTATTCGTAAGTAACGAGTACTTTGTAACGAATAGTTACTTTTTCAACATCACTAATTAAAAAGGCTCTTAAATCTCGTTACGCCTCTCACTCTCGCTTGCTGGGCTTCATTCAGTCCTTTCTAAGCTTCATTGTAGTTCTGCTTAGCTTGTTCTTGGTCCATTCTTATCCTACGAGAAACTCGGGAATAACTGGCTCCTCCGGCAGAGCTCCGCATACTGGGCGAAGGCTAATGAAAACGGTGTTGCATAACACACAGGTTGTTGAGACTCCTTATCTTTATTTTCAGTTTTATAAATTTTTTTTTATAAAACTTTTAAATTCGTTTAGTTTTCAGATGGGTGGATGGAAATACATGCTCAGAGTATTACTCCTATACTCTCAGGATGTACTTACTTTACTAGAGCTCATTTTTAATTCTGTTATCGTCATAGTTCTTATATCATTCTACATTGCATCGTACCATTTTTTCCTAGACATTTCTCTGTTTATTTTTCTGATGTGTCTTACTAGTTGTTGTCCGTCTAATTCTACTTTTATTTCTTAATCTTTTCATTTCATTATTCGTTTTGATGAGTTGTTTTTGGAGTGGTACATATTACACGGAATGACAGGCGATAGGGTAGTCAAACTAGTAAGAGAAAAATCGCCGTTGCGTAGAAGTCTCAGCCAACCACGGAAAAAATGGAGAGACAATATAACATGAAGGCACAATCCAAGAAAACAAAAACAGGCAGAATTGACTAATAAGAAAATAGAATAAGAAAATGTACCGGGTGTCCCAATAAGAATGGCTCTCGGCCATATCTCAGGAACCGTTTATACTACAGCTTTGGGAAAAAAATTTATAACAAAAGTTGCCCCGAGAAAATCCTGGAAATTATTTTCGTAATTGTAAGTCCACCGTCAGAGGACGTAATTGAATATCAAAAATTAAAAAATCGAAATTTTACAAAATTTGCCTAATGAATGGGCACTGGAAATCCAATCATCGTATTCTTCATACAATTCTGTGCATATTTTATTTCACAAGTTTAAGTCTACCTGTGCAAATAAGAGGTGGTGGTGAGTGGGAACCTTGTTATGAAAAAATCGCTGTAAGTCCGGTTCTGCTTAATCGATTTTTATAAACTTGGTCTTGTTGAAAACAGCTCTTTTTCGTCAATGTAATAGTTATAATTTGGAAACAGCCTATTACGTAATATGCTGGCTAGAAGGCGCTATTTATTGTTTTTTAGAAATCTAGTTTTCTTTGGAAAATATTAAATACAAGTATGTATGTTTTTCCCTGTATTACAAAATTAGACTAAATTAGCAACAGAATACCGAATACCGCATGTCGATACCCTTTTTCTATCTCGAGATATCTTAAGAAACGTGTAAATTTTAAAAATAACTGTTGCTGTCATATAAGTGGAAATATATAGAAGCACGTAGTGTGCTATGAAAAAAAACAAAGGAACATTGTCCAGATGTCACCGTATATAATGAATCAAAACAACAATAAGACAAATAACACTATAAAATATAACAAAAAAAGAGTGTGTGTACTTTGTACGCGAGTAAGAAGTTATACTTCTACTATTATGATTTTAACGAAATAAATATATTTTAAACAGTTTAATTTTATTTTTGTTTAAATATTACACTAATTTTTATACTTAAAATAATACCAAAAAAATAGCGTTAATATGTAAATTTTTATGAATTGTTGCCTCCGCGCATTTGATTTTCTCTCTATGAATCGTAGAAAATATAAAAACGTCAGATTTTCTACACAATTTTTTAATTTTTATTTCATTATATTTTAATATCAATTATCCTATTCCCAACTAAGATAAATACATAACTGTTATTGTCACCGGTAAACTAAGTTAAGGAAGTCAAAGTGGAAACAAGTAGTGTGCTATGGAAAAAATAGAACTATTAGAAGTATTAACTTCAAAAAGTCATCATGTGTCAAATTATGTGTCAAATCAGTAAAACATAAAAATTTGTTCATTGATGGTTTGTTGCGGTTTGTTTCTATTAAAATTTATACAGAGTGAAATTCAAGATGATTCTTACAAACTAAGAAGCATTTGGCATGATAGCCACATTCTTTGAATGCATAAGAAATGCAACTGTTGCAGCTAGAATATATGCAATGAAATAATCCCAAAGACGTCACCTAGACCAGGGCGCATCTGTAAAAATATTAGTACATTTGGACGTTGAGAGGTGACTCAAATTTTTTTTGCAGAAATTGCTTAAAAATAACTTAAATAATAATATTTGAGTTATCCTCCCTCTCAAAAAGGTCCGGAACATTGTTTAAATAATCAAAATGTCAAAAAATAAAGGGGAAATTCGATTTTTTTTTTCGTTTTTTGATTATAACTTTAAAAGTATTCATTTCCGAGAAAAGTTGTACTGACATAAAAGTTGCGTAATTAAATTTTCTACAATATAGAATTGGTTAAAAATTTAAAAAGTAGTCATCCTTGTTGCAAAATAGCAATAATTGCGAAAAAACTATACAAAAACAAAGTATTGGCATTTTACGTTTTTCAACCATTTATGCTACACTTAGGACCTTCATATTTTACCCAGAAAAACTAAATAATATAGTTAAACAATACGGTAAATTTAATTAATATCGGTGGAATAGATTTTGCAAAATAAATTTTGCAATCTAGCTTTCGCAAAAAATTTAAATTTTTCAAAATGTTGCAGGACTGAAAATAAAGCAGATAACAAGTTGAATTTTTTTTTGCTTATAGAAGAATACCGTACCTTTCATCTGCAATTTTTAAAATTAAAATCCATTAACTACCACGGCGTCAGGAATTTTTTTAAATAAACATTAATTATTGGTGCTACGCGCAGGACAGCGGATAGTTTGCTCTGATTGGGCATTCCAATGACCTTTGATAATGATTGATACATTTTAATTTTTATTACATTTCTATATAAATAAATAAATTTGTTTATTGCAAAATAAAAACTCATACTCTATCCTTTGAAATAACACTTTTTTAATAAAAATTTTCTTTGTTCATATTATGTTAACTTAGAGAATAAAAGTTTATTATTTTTAAACATATACAATTGTTTAAACAATATTTCACAAACAATAATAAAATTAGTATGATTTTTGTGTAATTAAAATATTAAAATACAACAAAATAGAGTAAGAAAATAATATATTAGATAACGATTGGAAGAAATTTTGGTGGAAATCAACTTGTGTGAATCGAACAACGCTGTCCTGCGCGTATCACCAAAAATTAATGTTTATTTTAAAAATTTCCTGACGCCGTGGTAATTAATCGATTTTAATTTTGCAAACTGCAAATGAAAGGTACAGTACACTTCTATAAGTAAAAAAAATTCAACTTGCTATCTGCTTTATTTTCAGTCCTGCAACATTTTAAAAAAATGAATTTATATTGCGAAAGCTGGATTGCAAAATTTATTTTGCAAAATATATTAAACCGATCTTAACGAAATTTACAGTGTTATTTTAATATATCATAAAGTTTTTCTGGGTAAAATATGAAGGTCATAAGTTTAGCATAAATGGTTGAAAAACGTAAAATGCGAATACTTGTTTTTGTATGGTTTTTTTTCGCAATTATTGCTATTTTGCAACAAGGGTGACTAGTTTTTAAATCTTCAACTAGTCCTATGTTGTAGGAAATTTAATTACGCAACTTTTATGCCCACAAAACTTTTCTCAAAAATGAATAGTTTTAAAGTTATAGTCAAAAAACCAATAAAAAAATCGAATTTTTCCTTTATATTTTGACATTTTGATTATTTAAACAATGTTGCGGACCATTTTGAGTGGGAGGATAACTCAAATATTATTATTTGAGTTATTTTCAAGCAATTTCTGCAAAAAAATTTGAGTCACCTTTCAACGTCCATCTCAAAACAGATGCGCCCTGGACTAACCCCAGTAGTAGAGTTTTTCATATTTTGTTTTGATTTATTATATACGGTGACATCTGGAAAATGTTTCTTTGTTTTTTTCCAAAGCACACTACTTGCTTCTATATATTTCCAC
Organism: Diabrotica virgifera virgifera; assembly: GCF_917563875.1. NCBI lineage: Eukaryota > Metazoa > Arthropoda > Insecta > Coleoptera > Chrysomelidae > Diabrotica > Diabrotica virgifera. The sequence goes on along the minus strand of NC_065443.1, from coordinate 150,227,153 downwards.
TTATATGACAGCAACAGTTATGTTTAAAATTTACACGTTTCTTAAGATATCTCGAGATAGAAAAAAGGTATAGACATGAGGTTTTCGGTATTCTGTTGCTAATTTGGTCTAATTTTGTAATACAGGAAAAAAATACATACTTGTATTTAATATTTTCCAAAGAAAACTAGATTTCTAAAAAGAAAATGAATAGCGCCTCTTAACCAGCATATTACGTAATAGGCTGTTTCCAAATTATAACTATTACATTGACGAAAAAGAGGTGTTTTCAACAAGACCAAGTTTGCAAAAATCGATTAAGCGGAACCGGACTTACAGCGATTTTTTCATAACAAGGTTCTCACTCACTCCCACCTCTTATTTGCACAGGTAGACTTAAACTTGTGAAATAAAATATGCGCAAAATTTTATGAAGAATACGATAATCGGATTTCCAGTGTCCTTTCATTAGGCAAATTTTGTAAAATTTCGATTTTTTAATTTTTGATATTTAATTACGCCCTCTAGAGGTGGACTTACAATTATGAAAATAATTTCCAGGCTTTTCTCTAGGCAAATTTTGTTATGAAATTTTTTTTCCCAAAGCTGTACTATAAACGGTTTCTGAGATATGGCCGAGCGCCATTCTTATTGGGACACCCGGTACATATTACGAAGAAGGTTTCTAGAGAGAACTAATAGCACTAACACTTCAACGATACACCACTGAAAAAAAGGCGAACTTCGTTTAAGCGGTCTCAGGAGTCCGGTAACCCAATATGAAAATAGGTTATTTCGCGCAGCTCATCATCGTAAATTATGTTGTAAGGTAGCATATAAGATATATGCATAAAATCTTGCTTTCCATCTGAGCGTCTAAACACCTACACATTTGAAAACAGTTTTGTCAGGAATATACTGATGGAGATTATTAGTAGCAATCTTTTCTGGATTAAAAAGAATTGATCGTCCAAGTTTAACAATATCTAAAAAGTATTTGGCAGCTATTATTGAAACGATACATTTTTACTATAAAAAGGCCGCTGAACACGACTACGCCATCAGAACCGACACTCGGAGTACCTGGTATCTAGGATCACGTCATCTTCTGGAGTCTCGAGGGATTGCGGCACTGAATTAATGCAAACAGATTACACGGGGGCTTTTTGGTTTTGCTGAACACGAATACGCCATCAGAACCGGCCCCGGAGCACCTGGTGCCCACGGTCACTGCTAAGACCTGTTACCTTCTGGAGTTTGGAGGGTTTTTGAGCACCGGGGGTCGGCTTTGATGGCGTGTTCTTATTCAGCGACCTCAAAAACACCCAGAGAGATCTGATTCTATCAAATTAGTGCCGAAAACCCTCGAAACTCCAGATGACGTACCTTAGCAGTGAGCAGTGCCTTAGTTACCGAAAACAATGGATCAAGGATCTCAAAAATTAAATAAATTTGAATTCTTGTGGATATTCACAAAATTATATTTTTCTTAATCTTAAGAATACTGACGAATATCTTACATAATTCATTAAACTGTCCGTAAAGGTAGCCATAAGCTACCCGTTCCTTGTGTTCCCATAATTTAGCTTTCCAGTACTAACCAAAATCATTTATTCCCGGATACATGGTTGAAATATATGGTCTTTCTTGTTTGTAAGTTGGTAGCAAGTATTATTTCTTTATCGTTTAGGTACTGAAATCGAAGCGCTACTTCTAAATGGTTTTTGTCCTAAATTTAGTTTACCGTCCTTTATTTTAAATATTTATTGAGTTCTAACTGAACTCCATTTATTTCATTCCTACTGTATCGTCGACTTACTACACAATATTATAGAGAAAGTGCTCGTTCCTCTTAATACATTTGTTCGCACTTTCCAAGGAATTTTTGTGGTATAAAGTTGAAAGGGGGCTCAAATACATTTAATTGTTGAATCTAAATTTTATTAGAGGTCAAATCAAGTCCATAAATAATTTTAGCTGCTTGGTTTCATCATAAGTTGTTGGTTATATTAGTGTTTTTTTCTGCGAAATCGAGGAAGACAAATTTTTGTAATATGCCTGTGTTCAACATCACATTTCTATAATCTAGTGATGATAAGATCAGCAGATATTTGTGTGAATAATAATTATCATTGCATCAAAATTATTAGTCATCAAAAATATTGTAAAAAGCCCATAGGTACCTTTTGTTTAGATCTTATTCTTGCCTAATTGGTGGACAGTATTTTCTACTCTTACAGCCATTCATGTATCAAATGTTAATGACCAGATTTTGCAAACTAGATGTATTGCAAAAGAGATTCAGATTGCTTTTATCTATAAGCATTCCAAAAGTTTCATATTTCATAAATTATATATACATATATTTTCACCTGTGTTTTAAGTTGTGCGTCATAAGTTTATTTTCGAAATAAATATCTTTTGTACATTTCAATAAAACGTAAATGTTCATAATGAAGTTTGTTTTAAAACCTCCAGCACAGGAGCTCCTTAAATACATCCTTAGGTGCAAGCCAGACCTTATTGCAGGGCCGTAACTACCATTGGGGCAACCGGGGCAGTGCCCAGGGGCCCCCGGCCAAGAGGGGCCCCGCAGGGGCCCTCGTTTCGTTGGCCGTGCATAGATTTTAACGAAGAAAATAAAAATATGTATTTTAAAAGCCGATCGCAACTAAATAGTTTCAAATGTCACAATTTTAAAAAGACCTTACAGATGCACTCTAGATCTCAACATAAAGTTGAGGGGGCTAAGCTGGGACCCACGAGACCATAACATAAAAATTTAAATTATTACCTAGGAAATTAGTTATTTTGGCGTAATAAAACCTAAAATACCATTGGAAGAGGAGGCCCGGGCTAAGCTGGGGCCCCCGAGAACTTTCGTAAAGATATAAATTGTTACTGAGAAAATTAGTCATTTTGGCGAAATAAAAACTAAAATGCAACCGGAGTATGGGCCCCCCGTTCCAGCTATATTGTCTTAACCAATTTACCCCAGGCCACATATTGGTACGTGAAAGGAACCACATTGTAGCCGAACAATGTACTTGCATAAAACAGATAAGATGGTACTTGCAAAATTATTTTACCTTAAAATAAGTTGATTTCAAAATTTTTTGTGTTGGCCAACTAAAATAGCAATATTTAGGTACAAGAAACTTCAGTCATGAAATGCATTAAAATGAGTTTTCAAGGGGTTAAATATCAAGCATTTTTCCGGACCCCCCATTCCGCTGGGGGATAAACCCCAGACCCCCGGTAGGGGACCCCAGATCACGTTTGCCCCGGGGCCATCAACGTCGTAGTTACGGCCCTGCCTTATTGTATAAGCCACTTTACACTGGCCCCACGGGACCCTCTAGATAAGATCTTACAATTATACGAAGAATCCGTATTGGGACCGTGCAAGTTCGGAAAAGCGACACCTGGTTTCTTCGCTCTGCACTTTTATTCGCACTTTTAATTATATTGGCCAATCATATAGTCCTGGTTACTGGATAATTGTCAAGGCCATAGTCCAAAAAAAAATAAGAAGAAAAAATAAGATTTAGGTTATGTTATTAAAACGTAAACAATTGTATGTAGTAAATAAAATTAGTTATTAAAATGCAGTACTGCAAGCAAAATACAATTAATTAAATTTACCGTTATATAATAATTGCATATCATATCAATATTGTGGAGCAATATATAATTTTTCTTCTTAAATTACAATAGGCATGAAATGTACGTCAATTTGACAATTTCAATTGACAATATGAATTATTTAAGAAAGTTGCAATATTTCTCCGCTATTCGCGCACGATCGTTTCGCGTATCCCTTCTCCGAGTACTTGCACACCGCGAATAGGCCACACCAAACTAATACACTGCTTCCTGATGACATCAGATGATTTATTAAGAATGTCCAATCTTTGAGATGTAGATTCTAGACCTCAAAATATTACGGTTTAACCCAAATCACTGTAATAAAATGTGGCTAGTTACTGAGTTACAAACGTAGTTTATTTAAAAATTTAATAAATATTTTTACCCAGTACTTTAAAACTATTTGACATATATCCTTGTCATACTTGGCAGAAAGTATTGGAGAATCTAAAAATTGTCCTAAAATAGTAATTCCGTCAGTGGAGTAGAATATGGGAAGGGTCAACCATTCACTTTCCCCTATCGTACGCCTCTGGTAGTAGCCAGAAACGTTTATCATAAATTAGTAGCGTGTACAGTACCTACACTTTCTGCCAAGTATGACAAGGATATACATTTGACGTAAGTTGTGACAAATAGTTTTAAAGTACTGGGTAAACATTGTTATTAAATTTTTAAATCTGTAACTAACAGTACGGAGCCAGATTTTATTTAAGTGATTTGGGTTAAACCTTAATATTTTGAGGTCTATAATCTACAACTCAGACATTGGACATTTTTAACCAATCACCCTGTATATCTAGTATACAAGATATAGCCTTGCAAACATTATTCACGACGACGTTCCCAATAAAACAGATGTTCAGGATGCCCTTCATCCAGTTCACAGCATTTTTCGTAGCGTTCACGAAGGTTCTCAATCATATCTGTGAACGAAGGCTGTTGAATTGCACGAAAAAATCTTGGATTTTAGTCTAGCTTCCTTCAACATTCCCCGTAAGTACTTATCAGGTGCCGTTAGGTCTGGTGTAGAGATGGTACAGAATAGCATTTTTCGGTAATAGGTTGGAACTGAACCTATTCCAAACAAATACCTATTCCAGAAACCTAATGCGAGTTTCCGATTCCGACGTGAAAAGACGATAATATATTGATCGCCCTAGCTTGTTCCTAGTTGTGCCACTATTGTCTTGCGATGCATCAAATTCAAACTAGTGGGTACCTATAATTTTGTATTTTTAATCTAAATCTAGGTTTTTCCTACAATTCGTAAATCAATTAACAACTAAATAGTTGTTTCCTAAACGACTATTAAAACAAATATTTCTTACATGTAATTATGGGTTTTTAAATTACCTAAAGTCGAGGTTTATTCAGAATTCATTTATGCAAATGGAAAATGAAGACACTAAGTTATTACAGAAGATAGGATCGATTAGATTAGAGTCATATAAATAAAAATATACTGCGAAAAAGTCAAAATTTTAACAGTTTTAAATGACAACTATCTGTTACAGTTGTATCGACCTGAAATTCTTTTGAACCCATCTCATTAAATAGATGTGAGATGTTGGAATCGAAACAGACGCCGCCGATGCGTTTCTCTATGGTACCTATTCCGAGAGATCAGTTCAAGTTTCATTTCAAATCTCTTGTCACTTGTAGGTACCTGGAATAGTCGATTGAAACCAGATTGAAACATATTCCGACGTACCCGCTGGAGTTCCATCATGCCATCCCTAAATCTAAACGAACGTCACCGATGCGTTCCCTACTAACCCTACGGTGGCTCTTTCGATGTCTAAACGGCTGTGCTTCTGAGCGAGAATCCAGTTCGAGTTTATTGTAAATTGCGGATTGCGGTCGATGCAGCGCCGTTGGAGTCGAAACCGATGCCGTCGACTTTTTGTCACTGGTGCGTGAAATAGACGATTAGAACCTATTCCGAGGTACCTGCTCCAGTTCCATCATGCCATCTCTAGTCTGGTGAGTGTGATGGGTATGAAAGATCACTGCCGCGCGAAATAAGGCGATCGCCAAAATTATTGCACAGCATTCGGAGAGACTTCCTGGCCATGTGACAGGTTGCCCCGTCCTGCTGAAACAATTAGGTTAAATAAGTGGTAGGTTCCTGGCACGACAAAATCTCTGAAGATCATGTAGACATGGTGTGACAATTTGTTGTCTGTAGCGCTCCTGATTAATAGTTAACGGCGTTCCATCGTTTGTTTCAATGAAATACGGGCCCAATATGTCATGTGTGGACACAGCATATCAATGGTCACTGTGAAGACGTGCTTGACGATTATGTCGGTGAGTTCGAATCCAAGAAACAGTGTTGTCTGCTTGGCAATGGACCCGTTTAAATGAATACGGCTTTGATCAGAAACCCAAATATTCGATAACGATGTGTTTCATAATCCATCGAAAATACACGTGCGCAGCATTTGACTCTTATACACTTATCAGCTGAACTCATTGCAGCACTTGATACGATATAAGACGTTCGGAAACCACCCGGTACGTTTCGGCGTATAACATAATACACTCACCGGCACAAAATTCCGCCACCCACAATTTTTGATTAAGTTTGACAATCTATAACTTTATTGTTTGCACTCCGACTTTCAAGATTTTTGCATCAGTTTGTAGGTACATGTATCGGTGTCGTTAGTTATTATTCCGATAACAAAAATTTTTTGCTTAGATGGCATTATACGGGGGTGAATGGAAGCGTTGTGTTTTCTCCTAACTTTAAAATTCTGTGGAAAAATTGGAGGGCTGATTTTGTTTCATACTCCTTTTGCATTTTCCTGGAGGTATTACGTGGTATTACTAAGGTTTTATATTTTGAATTATCCGAATATCTCTTTTCTTATAAGAGCTTTAAATAAAAACATTGCTTTGAAGGTTTATTTAATTAAACATATCAAACGCATCAAAATTAACAAAACAAAACAAAAGTAACAACTAAACAAAACAATTCAATAGCGGGTATGTCCACCTCTTGCAGCAACGACTGCTCGCAATCTGTTTAGCATCGAATAAAGATGTGTTATCCTTGCCTGGAGAATAGCCCGATATTCCTCTACCAGGGCCATAACTGTAGCAAATTTTCTGGAGGCCTAGGATGACGGCGAATAAATAGCTTTTTTAATTCATCCCATAAATGCTCAATAGGATTGAGATCTGGGCTGCATGCGGGAAAATCTAATCTTATCAATCTAACCTCTATTTCATGAGTCAATCAGCGTTTTTATTTACAAAAAATGGTACAGCTCTTATAAGAAGAGATATTCGGATAATTCAAAAAACAAAATTTTAGTGATGCCTCCGGGATAATATGACAGGACTATAAAGCAAAATCAGCTATTCCATTTTTCCACAGAAATTTTTAAAGTTAGGAGAAAATACAACGGTTCCATTCACCCCTGTATAATGACATACAAGCAAATTTTTTTTGTTACCGGAATAATACCAAACGATAACAATACATGTACAGCTGGTTCCAAAAAAAATGATACGACTCTTATAGCGTATTTTATAGAAAATTAAGCAGTGTACTTTCTTCTTCTTCTTCTTTTTGTTTTTGGTCTCGCTGCAAGGCAATTACCAGCACGATTTATAGGCGATCTTGATGTAGTCCGGCTCTAAGCCATATCAATATCACTGACTATGTTCTTGTAAAAAGCTTTTGATGAGGTGTGATATAATGAATATGAGTTTAATTATATTTAATTTATTATATATTTTCAAGGATAAATACTTATTATTTACATACTGTCACTACCAAATCTTAAAATTTGTCAGATAACTTCAACCTCAAAAAATGGCTGTTTGTTTGTTTATTTTATTATTTGTCTGTCATAATAAATATAATATGTCAGACCAATCATACACTGCTCAAAATGATCAAATCTTAATAAGAGTCGTATCAGTTTTTTTAGGAACCAGCTGTACCTATAAACTGGTGCAATAATCTTGCAAATCGAAGCACAAACAATAAAGTTATAAATTGTCAAACTCAATCAAAAATTTTGGGTGGCGGAATTTTGTGCCGGTGAGTGTATATTATAGACCAGGGCGGATCTGTTTTGAGGTGGATGTGAGAGGTAGCATTCGGATTTTTGCAGATAAAGTTAGGTGATACTTTCAATATTCATAATTGACTTATGTGCTACCTCTAAAATGTGCCCGGAACATTAAGAGGGAAGGAACATTTTGACGCCTGTCAAAATTTTCAATGTATTTTAAATGTAATTATTTTTTTCGAATCCTGAGAAAACAAATAAGTATTTTGGAAAAATTTAAACGCAGAATGAAAGATTACTTTATTACCGAGGGCCGAAAGTCCCTTAGAATGAATAAAACGTTTCTTTTGAATGAGATATTTGAAATTAAAAATCACACTAAATTTTTTCTTAGTTTTCTTAGTCTCGGTAATAAGGTAATCTTTCATTATGCGTTTAAATTTTTCAAAAATACTTATTAGATTTCTCAGGATTCGAAAAAAAAGAATCCCATTTACATAGCGTTGAAGCCGAAAGTTCGTACCCATCCCCCTAATAAAAAAAATTAAAATTTTACAAAATTTCGAAACACTTTTTTTCCAATTTCTTTGCTTATAACTTTAAAACGATTCATTTTGGAGCAAAGTCGTAGCAAAATAAAATAAAGATGATTAAATTTTGTAAGATATACGACTAGTTAAAAATGTCCTAATTTATTTCCCTAGGCAGAATTATGTCTATTCAAAAAGAATAAGAAGCATTTATAAGTATGTCAATCATCTTATAAACAATAAACAACTTGAAACAGTAATAAAAATGTAGTAGGTATATTAAAAAACATGATATTTTACTGAAATATTTATTTCCAACAAAACGGAACTACATACTAATAAAATAATTTTAACAATCCATCATTTGACATATTTGACATGTTCCTTGAATTAACCATTGAATTTGCAAATAAATTCTATAATAATAACAAATACAGGAACTGTAATAAAAACAATAATTTGGCACCAATTTTTGTGTAACTGAATTAGATAGTAATGGAAGTACATATTCACTTATAATTTATAGAATGGACGGTTCCATTATAAACTTTTTATCAATATATGAGTAAAAAATATTTAAAGCTGAATGTGTGTCGTCCGATTTTGGAAGAAGTCTTGAGCATGATGTACAAAGGCGCTACTAATAACAAATCTAAATATAATTTATAAAGTACCAACCTTCAAACGTCGCCCGTCAAATATTAAGACCTATCGGACCATAAGTAAATTATAGTCTTTTAAGTACCGCAACTTTGCAATTTTTAAAACATTTGAAAAATCTAATCTGTTCATAAAGTATTCTGTCTAAAGTGAAGATTTTTTTTGAAGTTACACTTCTTTAGGCGCGATAGGGAGTAAATTATTATTCTGCGCGCATGCGCACAGAGACAGTATGTTATTCGTTGCTATATCTTTTAAGTTATGTATTATTAGTCCAAAAAAGGTGTGGAAAAAGTATATTAGTGTTTTTAGTAAATATATTTATTATAATTTTTGTGTCTTTGGATTTGTCCTCCTCGGGAGTAAGATTACGTATTATTAAAACATATTTATATTTAATACTTCACTTCGTCTATTTGTTACCGTGATTTGTCATAATGTCCGAGAAACCGTATAAACTGTACCGTCGTGGGTTATTGGTAGAACATTCGACTAGAGATCGAGAGGTCCCGGGTTCAAATGCGGACAATTGCTGTCTTTTTTTTTAATTTTTAGATTTTTGGAAAGTGGTAAGTATTAAAATTAGTTTAATAAAATAAAAATAAACTGTTTAAAGTATTTTATTTCGTTGAAGTATAACTTCTTACGTGCGTACAAAGTACACACACATTCTTTTTTTCAAGTACAGTTGAAAGTCGGTGTATGAGAAAGAAAGTATTCGAAATACTGAAATTATACATTTTATAAAATTTCATTATTTCGAATAGTTTCTCTCCCATACACAGATTAATACTGCGCACAGACGCCATCCCCCACCGGTACCTTTAGAATCTTTCAATTGTACTACCGTCGGTTACCATTTAGACGTTATTCAGTTTAAAATAACAGTTAAGAGGAGGTATGTAGGCCTTAACCACGCTCTGAAAAATCATCCTGAATTGTTTGGTAGACAATATAATATGCCACATAAATTGGTTTCGTTATTATCTTTAGCTCGACATCATTTCTGGATCCTAGTTTGCTCTAAGATTCGTCGCCATTCTGTTCGGTCTCAACTTCATCTAACCACCTAATTCGCGGTCGGCTTCTGCTTCTTCTTATTTTAGCTGATCCTGTGGTTAGCTTTTTAACCATCATGTTGTGTGGCATTCGTATTATGTGTCCAGCCCATCTAAGTCCAGTGTGTTCATTCCTTTGCGTGAAGATTTATCAAAAAGGAAAGTTGGTTCCACCGTCGATCAAAAACAATAATGCGTCAATGATTTTGCATTGTTTTTAATATCCTTTCTTATTACCTGACGTGTAAAGTCCTGTTGAAATGACTAATTTTTTTGACATGATTTTATAACTAAATATTATTATATCCAATAAGTTGTTAAAATTTTAACTTGACTCAAAAGCTTATTCGAAATCAACAAAAGTAGGTAAAAGTATCTATTCTTTTTTATTATGTTATTAAAAATATTAGAATTACTTAAAAATGCGCCAAAAACATTTCTTTAGTAGATAAAAATGCTCAAAAGGTTCATAAAGCCCACTATTGTTCAGTCAAGTATTCGATTTTGTATTCAGACATTGCTAAAAATGATTCACAAAAATGTTCATGCCAATACATATAATGAAAATTATCTACCAGCCCTATCGACGGAACGATATCTACTCTTGTATGGACTCCTTTGTAAATTAAACTAAATGAAATAAAAATGGGTCAACGTAGCCGCCACATCTCTAGAAGATAGGAACATTTAGAAGAAGAAAATAAAAATAATACACCGTAGCTCTGTTGCCTGTTGCTGATATAGACTAAGTTGTCTGCATCTCAAATTTGAAAGTAAAACGATCCCTTATTAAATATAACGTGTACTACACAGCTTGGACGCCCGATACTATACAGTATTATTGAGGTGTTTGATTAAAGATATTGTAAAAAAACGATACGAAAGTACTCTTTACAAGACATTCAAGTCGAACATAACCGTATTCTTCAGATCTAGTCCATAGGTACTTCTTCTTCTTCTTGCAGTACCGTCTCCTATCGGAGGTTGGCTACCATCACAGCAATCTTAACTTTGTTGGCTGCAGATCTGAACAACTGTATTGACCTGCACCCATACCACTCCCTTAAATTTCGAAACCAGGAAATCCTCCTACATCCCACATTTCTCTTTCCCGAGATTTTTCCTTGGATTATGTATGAGTCTTAGCAGAGAGAAATTTTCTCCTATCATTATGTGGCCTAGATATTCCAGTTTTTTCGTTTGTATTTATCACTTCGCATTCCTTCCCCATATTCAGCAAAACATCTTGATTTGTTACTCTTTCTGTCCATGGTATTTTCCACATTCTCCTGTAGCACAACATCTCTAATGCCTCAATGTTTTTGATGTTTATTTTTTTCAGTGTCCAAGCTTCCATGCCGTACAGAAGAACGGAGAAAACATAGCACCTTAACATTCTCGTTCTTAAGTTTATCTTTATGTCCCGGCTGCATAAGAACTTTTTCATTTTGACAAATGATTGTCTCGCTATCTCTATTCGGCTCTTGATTTCTCTTGTCTGGTCATTAGTATCAGTGAACCAAACCCCTAAATATTTGTAGGACGTAACTCTTTCAACTGGCTGATTATTTATGGTTAAATTCACATTGGTGTATAGCTTCTTTGTTACAATCATAAATTTAGTCTTTTTGATGTTCAGTTTTAGACCATACTTATTGGTATGAGTGTTTATGTTTTCCTTCAAATACTGTAAATTTGCTAGGTTATCTGTTACTATTAGCGTGTCATCAGCGTATCGTATATTGTTAATTAACTCTCCTTTAATGTTCATACCAATGTTTTGCTCTAGGAACGCATCCTGACATATTGTTTCGCTATATATATTGAATAGTAGTGGAAAAAGCACACAGCCCTGACGCACACCTCGACGAATCTTAATTTCTTCGGTTAACTCCTTATCAACCTTGATTTTTGCTGTTTGTCTCCAGTACAACCTGGACTGGATGTTCATGTCGCGACTGTCGATGTTTTTGCTTCTTAGGATTTCATACAGCTTTTGGTGTCTGACTTTGTCGAAGGCCTTCTCAAAATCTATGAAACCTACATAGACTCAGACCAAACAAAGCTTCCCGTGTTCTCAGTCCACTTCTGAATCCAAACTGTGTGGCGCTTATGTCCTCTTCTAATTTATTAAATATTCTTTTGTGAATTATTTTTAAAAATACTTTTAGTGTGTGGCTCATCAATGCTATAGTTCTGTGGTCTGAACACTCTCTGGCGTTATTCGTCTTCGGGATTGTGACAAAAGTAGAGGAGAGCCATTTCTTTAGTATGATGCCTGTTATATAAATTGTGTTAAAGAGGTTCACCATTATTTCAAGTGTGTCGTCTATAAGTTTCAACAATTCTACAGGAATTTCATCTGGTCCTGCAGCTTTACCCCCTTTAGTGTTCCTCATAGCATATTCTATCTCTCTTTTTAGGATTTCATGTCCTGTTGTGTCGTCTGTAGGTTCTGTCACCGCTATATCTGGTCTTTCGTTTGCAAAAAGTTCTTCAATGTATTCTGTCCATTTTGCCAGTTTGTCATTTAAATCTGTAATTGTACCATTGGTACCATAGGTACTATTGGTTATTTATATTTTGCCCCAGAGAAAGCGTTAAATATGTAGATTATTGAGGATATTACAGCATATTTTGACACCAAAAATAAATTGTTTTACAAAATAAACATCAAATTATCAGAGAAGCATTAAAATAAGTGTATCACTTTAAAAGACTATGTTGATGCACACGGTCTAATTTTACTTTAAAGTTATATTATCAGTTAGGCTTATTCCAGATGTGGGTAACTGCTAGCAACTCCAACATCTCCATCTTGTAGAGGTTCCAAAATAAAGTATTGCCGGCTATTGTTGATGCTCCCTACGTCAATAACGAAATAGTTCAGCATGATATCTTCAATCATGCCTTTAGAATCTATCAATGAAGTCTTACATCCTTTTAGTGTCAAATATAGTGTTAAAAGCTGCAGAAACTCACTGGAAAAGTGCAGCCAAGGACAAACAGATATGGAAAGAGTTGGGGAAGGCTTATGTCCAAAGTTGGATAGAAATGGGCTAAAGAGTGTAGTGTTAGTGCACCTAAATTGGTTAGCTGCCCAACTAAAAGTGCGCGATGCCAATGAAATCCGTAGGTTAAAACGTCTACTGCCATTCGACCTATCTAGATCACACAGACTGGTTTAGATTTTAACACAAATATTTATAAATTCACACAAACAATGATTAAGTTTGGATAACTTTTAAAGAGATTATTCATGGGAATGAGACTACACATCATCAGCTTCATTGTCAGAAAAACGCAGATCTCTCTAGGAGATAATAAAAGAAACTTAGGCTTACGACTTATTGAATTAAGTGTGATAAAGAAAGTAAATCAATGTAACTTTAAGTTAGCATGGATGTAGGAAAAAATATCTCCAAATCAACTAACAAAATCATAAATAAAAATTTATATCTCAGAAATAAAAAAGGTAGAAAAATAGAAGCAATTTTTCTTTCTACAGTAAATCACCATAAAATATTGACAGCTAAGAAAAAGCGCTCGAAATATACGAACACTGTATGATCGTCTTTTCTAAGGCATATTCATTGATAAAAGGATAGCGAAATAGGGATAGAGAGAGTAGAAGGTGAGTCGTAGCGCGAGGGAAGCTTGTGATTACCTGCGATTCTAGTTCGAAATCACGATCGATTCACGTGTAATTGTTTAGGCAGATTTTTCTTCGTTGGGAACTTATTATAAATATTTGTAGTACCGTGCACGTAGTTTTCGTAAGAAGCAAAGCGTCAAATTTCGAATGTTTCCGCAACTTTATTAAATAGCTTCCATTACTTTTCCAAGCCTTACACATAACTAACAACAATTTTAAAGCTATAACAATTTGAGCTGTATACATGTCATAAATAGTGTATATATTTACAAGTTTCTATTCTAATCAAAAAAATATTATTTAACATCTATTTGAAAATGTGATACGATACATACAGTCGAGTAAGAACTGATAAATATTATTCACACAATAATATTATAATTAGTATTTTACACTTTAATTATCAATTTACAACTATTTTATAATTTTTACAAGCAAAACAATGATCATTACTTATTCACGTACACCTAAATTTCACTACCCATATTTGTCTCATTAAATTAAGCTGTTTTTGATATAGCTATCTGCTTTTTTCGCTCCGCTATTTACATCCAAACATCATCTAGATCAGTGGTTCTCGATCTTTTTGAGTCATGTACCACAAAATTCTTTTTATTATTTTTGGTACCGCCTACATAACTGAAATTCCTATCTATACTAAAATCACACTAAGGGTAAGAACAGAACAAGTAGGTCGAGGTGGAGGTGTAGGTCGCGGTAGATGCTACTAGTTAAGTCGCGGTCGATGTCGATAGCACATAGCAAGGAGGTCACCTGCGCTGTCAGTCAAGCTAGAATCACTATTAAGTGAAGTAGTTTAATGAAATTTGAATGACAAAAAGACTGTGCATATGCGATGCTGTGTCGTCAAGTGATGATAGTGATGAAATGTCAGCTGTAAATAATCAGATCCTCCTTCATATTTCAAAAATTTACTGAATTTAATTACTTTAGAAATTCAAAAATAAACTGAATACAAAAAAGGGATTATATAAAAAGAATCAACTCAGATAGCGCAGGTAATGACAACTTGGCTTCGAACGGACGAATCACAGGGAAGCATCCTTGTAGGCCGCACAGTAGACATCCATGTAAAACAAACTATTTTTATTTTAAAAGGCATTGATGTAAACCTCCTGAATGGCATCGCGCTAAACCTCCACCACGACTTACCTGCTCTGTTCTCTTCCATTCACTACAATGTGTTTGTTTTACATGGATGTCGACATCGACCGCCACCTTCACCTCCACCGCGACCCACTAGTTCTGTTCTTACCCTAAAGATGCACTAGAAAAAAACAAACCAAAACATGTTAATATTACAATGAGCACTCCCAAATCATGATTTACAATATCCCAAATCATGATTTACAAAGTTTATATATTGTAAATCATGATTCGGGAGTGCTCCTCGTAACATTCCAGTGTCTTGGTTTGTTTATTTCTAGTGCATCTTTATTGTGATTTTTAACTAATAATCGCATTTCGACAATGCTCCCGTATTTTAGTTTTATATTCACCTACTGAACTTATAATGTAAAATACTACTTAATTTTTTGTGTGTTATTTTTATGCGGTGCTGTTTATGGCTGCTTTTGTGTTTTTGCATTTTGCATATCACCCCAAATAGTTTAATGTACCACCAGTGGTACATGTACTACAGACTGAGATCAAGAATAGCCATCTTACAGGAACTGGGATACATTATACACTAAATTGTCGGAGACAGAATAAATTACAATGCGAGATGCAATTCCTCCAACTTTAACGTTTTCTACAATTAGCAACTACATATAAATATTCTTGAAGATACCATTTATCTCGACATTCCATAACACTGGAAAACTGATAAATCTCAATACATTCTAAACTAATTTTTTACCTTTTGATTTATTTATTAACAATAATAAGTTTGTTGTGTATGGCGGCACACATAGTGGAAGCGGTTTCCGCTTACGGGCAAACCGCGCGAATCTGAGCGGTTGTCGCGCGGGATGGTAACACAGTGAAGACGGGTAAAAGCGGGAAAAATGGCTCAAATTTGTCAGTTGCGTCTATAACTTATAGCAAAATTTCGTCTTCTGATGACGATATGATTGCTTTTGATTCTGTTTTGACTAACTGAAAAGAAAAAAAGTTGGTATACATTTTCTTAATCGCGAAAAAATAATTTATGGAGAATATCATCATCTATTTCAAAACTTAAAATAAGATTAAAAGAAAGCATTTGACAGAGTAAAACATGACAAATTAATAACTCTAATGCAAGAAATTGGAATTGACAACAAAGATCTAAGAATTATCAGAAACATTTATTACAATCAAACGGCCAAAATCAAAATAGAAGACCAGTTAACTGATAAAATTGCAATAGAACGAGGAGTACGACAGGGCTGTATTTTATCTCCACTACTATTCAATACTTACTGAATCGGTATTTAAGGAAGCTTTAGACGGTTGTGCCAAAGGAGTATTAATAAATGGTGAATGGTTGAATAACATTAGATATGCAGATGACACCATAGTTTTTGCCGATAATCTCAATGATTTACAGATATTAACAAATCGTATAACAGAAGTCAGCAACAGATACTAGCTCTTAACATAAAGAAGACCAAATTTATGACAATTGGTAAGAAACCAATACTAAACGCTCAACTTACAATTAACCAACAGAATATCGAAAGAGTTGAGCAATATACATATCTGGGTACGAATTTAAATAGCCAATGGGACCACTCAACAGAAATTAAACAGCGAATAATAAGGGCGAAAGCAGCATACGTTAGAATGAGACCCATTTTCAACAGTCGAGACATAGCATTAAAACCAAAATACCGTCTGTTGAAATGCTACATATTCTCAGTTCTGCTCTACGGAATGGAAGCATGGACACTAACTGTTGCATCTATGAATCGGCTCGAGGCTTTCGAAATGTGGTGTTATAGGCGCATCTTACGTATATCCTGGGTTGACCGAATTACCAATGTGCAAGTCCTGCGTAGAATGGGGATAGAGTGTGAAATTCTCATAACCATAAAAACAAAAAAATTAGAATATCTAGGACATGTAATGAGAAATCAAGAACGTTACGGCCTTCTCCAACTGATTCTCCAAGGGAAGGTAAATGGTAAAAGAGGACCGGGAAGAAGACGCATTTCCTGGCTTCAAAATTTACGTAAGTGGTATAACACGACTACCACTGAACTGTTCCGCGCTGCGGTAAACAAAGTCAAAATAGCCATGATGATCGCCAACATCCGGAACGGATAGGCACTTTAAGAAGAAGAAGAAAATAAGATAATGAAAGAACGTGACATATCGTTCTCTCTCGTGTCCCAAATAGGGGATCTTTCAAAAACGGCAGCAATTAATGCCTCCTTATTCATTGTACAAACATTAAAACCGCGCGGACAAAACTAAATTCTCATTCGAGTAAAAGCGGTCAGGCGGGTTAAAGCAGTTGGCCCGCGCGAACCTGCTTTGACTATGTTCGTGTACATTTAAAGACGTGCATTCATTTTCAAAACATTTAAAAGCGGGTCCGCGCGGTTTGACCGTAAGCGGAAACCGCTTCCACTATCGCCGACTATAAAGAGAATGTGTAGACTGTCAATATGATCGACAGTATATCTTGTGTGTTATAATGAAGTTGCTCTGATGAAGCCCTGAGCGTGAAAAGGGTAAGCCCTCTGTATAATCCTGTATGAATAAATGATAATATTTATATGTAATTACGTGGCTAAAGGTTCCAAACCAAGGCCACAAAACAAAAAAATATTGGACAATAAATCTTATTATGCCATATGCTTAGTCCACGACTGAACAATGATGCATAATGAATATCTGCAATAAGCAGAAAGCAACATATGTGGCTACTGCATATTTGATAAGCAACAATAGAAAAATGGTTATCAAACAACCAACAACATACCTAAATGGGCGAATAGTTATTAAACAACGTATAATTATAAAAATGACACCTTAGACACTGCACAATGTTAGTAATTGCGTAGCTTCTTTATTCTTGATTTTAATATAATTTTCTGTTTTATCTTCATAAACTAGCTTCCTATGTGCTTGTATATGTCATCGCACCATTTCATATGGAAACGACCCTCAATGCGATATTGTATTGCTGATTTTTCCCGATAGACTCCTACCTCAATCAAGAAAACCAATCCAACCAGAATCCAAAAAAATTGTATACGGTCAACAATATAGTAGAACAATAACAGTTTAGATTATACCTTACATATTACACCCAGTAGCAAACCTACTACTAGCAGTGAAACAGGTAGCTGGTGTAATCTAAGCAGCAAATTAAACAAAATGTAAAGAAATAAACCTCAACGTCAATGGTAGAGTTTTGCTATATGGCTAAAACCAGACTTAACCTGAATTTCCAAACAAAACAAACATAATTTTTAATAGTCTAGTAAGAAACTTTAATTTAAACACTTAATTTAATCAAAGAATAAGTATTACTCTTTGGTTATAAACTAATTTTAATAACACGTATAAGAAAAAAAACTCAAAATTTTTTGTTTGGTAAAGCCCTATATAGATTATATTAATTCCATATCATAGAATAATTGACTAAAACGAATTTTAAAATAATCACATTTTCAAATAAGAAATCTTCAACTTATTTAAGAGGCAATCCTAGTGTAAAAGTACGAAATTCATATACTTTTTTTGGGAATTTCTAAAACAAAAAGTACTGTAGGTACCAATTGTTTTGAAAATTTGCATGAGCATTTATTATAAAAAGAAGTACATGTAAAACAATTTTCATAAAGAAATATTAAAAATTAAACGATTTATGCGCCATCTACTGGCACCGTGAAAATAAAAACATGGCTCCACTGCTGCAGTGATTGAGACTAATAGAGATCCTGAAACATAAAATTTCAAAGTGATTATTGAAATACAAGTTATTTCCTATACCATCAACTAGGATTTGTGAAAAATATTAAAATTTGCTAAAATATAAATTTTCTAAAACATTTTCAGTTTCAAAAACCGCCAAATTGACATTTTTTATCCGATCAAAAACCCCTAGTTGATGGTATAGAAAATAACTTATATTTCAATAATAACTTTGAAATTTTATGTGTCAGGATCTCTTTTAGTCCCAATCACTGCAGCAGTGGAGCTATGTTTTTATTTTCACGGCGTCAGTAGATGGCGCATAATTCGTTTACTTTTCAATATTTTTTTATCAAAATTGTTTAACATGTACTTCTTTTTATAATAAATGCTCATGCAAATTTTCAAAACAATTGGTACAGTACTTTTTTTTATTTTAGAAATTCCCAAAAAAAGTATAGGTATGTATTCGTACTTTTACACTAGGATAGCCCCTTAAAAGGCTCAAAAGTTGTTTAGCTGATGGTGCAGTCCAGTTCGCCGTGTTTTGGTAAGCCTTCCAGAGTGACCGCTACAGCTCGTGTCATATACGTCATAGTTCCGTAACAGCCGCTTGGAGCGCTGTCGTAAAAGTGTTGACAAATATAAGCAGCTCCGCCGCACAATAATCCTCCAGTTCTAGACATTTCTCTCAGTTCTTTAGGTTTAGCACAACATAAAGTAGCGTCACCTTCACATTTCATCTGAAAATAAAAAATAATGGCATTAAATTAGTGAACCAAAAAAATTACATCATATGAAATTTGTTCGAATTGTAATTTATACTTAGCCTTACACCTAAAGGTAGAAAGGCTTAGGACTAAGTAAGTAAGTAATTTATACTTAGTTTATTTATTTTTAATTGTTCTTGCAAAAGTTGTGTTATTTTAAAAACATAGAGTAAAACATATCTTTTACATTAAATAATCCGCCACTAGAAGTGTTACCAGCATAACTTTTGGGAACACATCCCTAAAGCTCTTAATACGTAATAAAATGTTTATCAAAACTGTTTTTAATATTGTGTATATTGTATATATTGTAACTTTTGTTATAAAAATATTTTACATGTCAGTAAAACGGCCAATTCAATGCTTGATTATGGCATTATAGCATTATCACTAAAGCTAGGATTATAGGCAAAATGCCTTTTTTGCCTATTTTGCCTATTATAATTGTTTTTTGCACTTTTTGCCTTTTTTCGTAAATTCCGCCTATTTGTGCCTTTTTTAAAATTTCATGGTACTACCCATGATATTATTCTATTACTAAACCATTCTATAATAAAATTTTGGGTCAATAATAAAATATCAATGGTTTGTTTATAAAGTCGGTTCGCTAAACTCAGACGCAACTGGCTAGATATTTTAGTCGATATTTTTTTTGTTTTTTGCCAATTTTGAAAAAATTGGCAAAATTACTAAATATTTAGTGATTATTAACTATTTAAAAATTATTTTTTGCCAATTTTGCTAAAATTGGCAAAATTACCGACTAAAATATCTAGAAAGTTGCGTCTGAGTTTAGCGAACAGACTATATAACAGATTTCTAGGAAAATGTACCTGATCGAGACTTGAGGGTTAACTATTTGGAAATCCCTAAGCTTTATTAGTTTATTATCAGTTGTACAGTCGGTTACTGTATCAGAGTTTAGTCACAAATTGCTATATCCTAGTTTAGTTTTGTTGCGTATACCGAAAAGCAAAGAACACGTTTTAAAACGTTTTAGACATTTGTGTGAAAATATGACATCTAAATTAAGGCTATGGATCGCACCTTATTCGGAACTTTCTCTAGAAGGAGATGGAGCATTTTGTAAACCATGCGGCAAATCGGTAAGTTTTATTTTTTCTATAAATTCTAAAGCGGTTTTAGAATTCTAATTATTTTTTTTAAATTCTCAGATTTCAAGTAGAAAAAAGTACTTTATTGACCAGCATTGTGGAACCCCACTTCATAAACGTAATTTGGAAAAATTAAATTCCTCTAAGTTAGCTCAAATATCTCTGCGGGATAGTTTAAGCAGTTCAAAAAAAAAGGAGGAAGACGCATTTAAATTTGACTTATGCCAGATGATGATTGCATCCAACATTCCTCTATATAAAGTTAATAACCCTAGTTTTAAATGCTTTTTCGAAAAATATCTTAATAAATCCTTACCGGACGAGAGTACATTGAGAAAACATACTATGGAAAAATGTTATGTGGAATGTATTTCAAAAATTAAGCGGGAGTTAGAGGGCAATTTTTTTGTATATTATCGTGGATGAAACGACAGATGTATGCGGCAGGTATATAGCTAATTTAATGATTGGAATTTTGAACGAAAACTTTGCGAGAAAACCTTATTTAGTTGCCGTTAAAGAATTGGAAAAAACAAACAATTTAACAATAAGTCGATTTATACAAGATAGTTTAACAAACCTCTTTTTACCCAACCCTATACCAGTGAATAAAATAGTTTTAATGCTTTCAGATGCTGCGGCATATATGTTAAAAGCTGCTGTTAATTTAAAGATTTTTTATCCCAATTTAATTCATTGCACTTGTGTAGCCCACGGGGTAAATAGAATTGCTGAAGAAATAAGAAATCTGTTTCCGTTGGTAAATAATTTTATAAATTTTATGAAAAAAGTTTTTGTAAAGGCTCCGTTGAGGGTGCAAATATATAAACAAAGACTTCTCGGTGTCCCTTTGCCACCGAAACCAGTAATTACAAGGTGGGGAACCTGGCTCGAAGCAGTTTTTTTTTACTTTGAACACTGCAATGAAATAAAATTAGTTATGTCAGAATTTGATGATGATATTTCCGAAGCCATTCGAGAAGCAAAAAAATATTAAAAAATCCCAAATTGAAACAGGAACTCGCTTATATCAATGACAATTATAAATTAATAGTTACCACAATTACCTTATTAGAAAAACAAGAGATAAATTTATGTGAGTCAGTAAAATTAATACATAATTTAAAGACGAAAATTAAATCGGCACCTGGAAGTAACGGTCAATTAATTTAAAAAAAAATGAAATATTTTTTCGACAAGAATGAAGGTTTTTATCTAATGTTGCTAAAGTTTTGAATGGGACATTTTCCGAGGAATTACAAATTATGCCAGATTTATTATCCGCTCTGAAATATGCTCCAATTACATATGTCGATGTCGAACGTTCGTTTTCAATGTACAAATTAATTTTAAGTGATCGAAGACATAGTTTTAAGACCGAAAATATTGAAAAACATTTAGTTGTTTCTATTAATGATAAAATTTCAAGTGGTTACAATGTTTAATTATTATTAATTAACAGTTATTTAGTTACTAGTTTATTTATACTAATGTTATGATTATGATGTGTAAATATACCTGCCTTAAGTTAATATTACGTTAATTCACTTTGTACAATAAATAATAAGTTATATTCCTTTATTGCCTATATTTTGCCTAAATGTTAATATTCCTGCCTTTTTTAATAAAAATCTTTGCCTATATAGGCGCCTTTTTCTTCAATTTTTGTTGCCTATAAATCCGAGCTTTAATTATCACCATAGTGTTACCAATCTTACAGCTTTTAAATAACTGGAATAATGTGGACGATATGATCCAGTCCAGCACTGTACTGAATTAACTCACCGGCGCAAATTGAACCTAAGCCAGACACAACCTGCGCCGGCGAACTGCGTAGACAGTTCTGCGCATCCTACTATCAGTTCATTCGTTCGCAGGCCAAGCTTGGGAACGTTTGTAATCGGCGTACAGTTTTCTTGGGCCGTGGGACGCGTGACTAACCGCCAGGATAAATAAAAATATTAGCATAGTCAACACCCCGAGTGAAAACTGCGTTGTCTTTGTCATTAAATTCTGATAACTTGTGGTAGACTAAATAAGCGGCTATACAAAATTAATAATCAAAATTATGCCTTTACAAAAACACATTATTAGAAAATATTCATGTTACTTAAAACCATGATCGATAAAAATATCGTATTACACTCAAATTCAACTTGTCGGCATATTACATTTTTGTTTATTACAAATAGTGTTATTTTTTATGACCGATCAGTAGCGGAGAGATTATGAAATATGACCTGCAGTAATTGTAAATGATTGCGATCCTGCAGTAACTGTAAATGATTGTGATTCGAGCAGTAAATTGAGGAATATGAGTTATGACATGACCGAGCAGTAGAGAAAGAAATTATTTTAAATATATAGGTATTATGTGCAGAAATAAAATACTCAGTGTAAGATATCGTTTTATGCACCCGCTTATGATCAAATTCGATGTTTTCGAAAGTCATACCGTTACGACTACTAGGAACGTGTAAGATATTTTTAAAACGTTACTAGTTACAAGTACGGAAATACCGATTTTAAGTTGCCTACTCAATTCAGTACCAGGATCAGATACATCAGTATTTTGTAATCAGTATTTGTACTCAGTACCACTGAGAACCGGTATCAAAAGTAACCGTTACATGTCCGCACTGATTTTGCCCGTCTCTATTCGCCACGTCGATAGCCAATATGCGGCCAATATGCGGCACGCTAGAAAAATAAATGCACGGGTCACCCATCCCCCCGGCACAGGTTGTATCTGGCTTAGTTTCAATTTGCGCCGGGCCAGGCCTGGCACATATTGAACCCAGCCGAGGCTCAACACACGCCGGCGAAATGCGTGGACAGTTTAGTGAAGCATGGTTAAAAGGGAGGTACCGCAAATTGAAAACGAACTCTACGACCAGCTCATGCACTCGCTGGTCTCACGTAGCAAGGTTTGTCATCAATCATCAACGTACCAGTGGCGCGCGTATCCCACTACCACTACTCCCAGTTGTTTACTTTTTATAAATGATTCTTGTCCATTGAAGTCATTTTAGCAACTGGTCACGTCCTCAGGCCACGGCTGGGTTCAATATGCGATGCGCTAGAAAAATAAATACACGCCGGGGCGCCAAGTCTTTCTGGACTGGAATAATGTGACATTTGGGAGCATTACCAATGCTCCCTGGTACTTTAGAAACTGTAGATACAATAAGAGCCACGAACAATTTGTTTTGATTTTTAACTTTAATCAACCTATTCTGGGTCCGCCACTGGTAACGTCCCTTTGACGTACAAGCTGTGTTTAAAGAAGGTAAAAATTAAAAAAGTCGTTTATTAGATATGTAAGGGTGTAACTATTCAATGGCCGGAGCTTTACCATATATCATATCTCAATAATCCTTTGTTTGATTATTGAAATTCAACAATTTTTTTCAAAATGTATTAAAATTAGCACTGATTATATTATAAATAAAACAATATTATGTTACTAAGCCCATTTGTTATGAAAATGTTTGACGTCTATTACATGACGTATTTTATAAAAGAAAATATCAAAAATACCTGATCATCAAGGAACAACTCGTTGGCTATATGTACCAAATACTCCACTTGAATAATACCTCCTAGCGATGCAACGATGTTATATTCCGAGACTAATGTGAGAACCATTAAAGCTTCTACTATAAGCTGTCTGTACTCTGGTTGTGGAATCGTATTTAGAACAGTTTCTACTGCCAGAGCAAATTTCAGTTCACCAGATGTCATTTCTTGAGTTAACGTTTGGGGTAGGACTTTTCCGGCAATGTCTAAACCTTGACACTAAAACAGAAAAAAAAGTTAAAAAAAAGTAAATTTCTTTACACTGCGCGTCAGAGACAGAGACCACCCACAAACTTTAAGAAATTTTTGATTTCCTCGTTATTTGTATCAAATTAAATGGATTGTGTATTCAGTCAGTTACTTTTGTATCACATAATCCGACATCATTATTAGTAATAAATGGAAAACAAGGCGAAATTTGAGAAAATAATAAATGTAATAAAAATTCCGATGTCCCTTACAGTTACAGTTATAGCAATAATTGAATTATAGAGTCAAGAAAAGACAAGTATCACGCGTTTTAATAATGCGTGTTGCCACCACGATTCTGGATACCACTCATTATTTGATTTGGCATACAACTGATTACGTTTTTGATGTCCTTTCGGGGAAAATGATCAATTTTTCAATGAGAGCCATTCGAAGCTCTTCACATGTTGTTGCAGCAGGTATACGACGCTTTATACGCTTATTGAGAAGGCTCCATATTCGCTCAATAGGATTAATGTCTGGACTTTGAACAGGCCAGTCCATTTTTGAAATACCAACATCTTCAAGATATTGTGTTACAATCCTTGCCGTGTGTAATCTCGCATTATGTTGCATTAGTAAAAAACTATTACCAATAAACTCAGCATATGACATCACATGATGTACGAAATCCGTTTTGGATCGGTGTGCTGTTAATGCGCCCTTCTCAATTAAGACGAGATCCGTGTGACCCTCAAAAAAATCCCTGCCCAAAACATTACTGAGCCACCACCAAAAACAACCCTGTGTGACCGAGTGCCGGCAGCATAACGTTCTCCAGCCCTTCTGTCGGCCTTAATTCGACCATCTTTACCATAAAGGGCCTAGCCAGGTAAGATGATGAAAACTGCCCCCAACTCGATTCGAATTCCATATAGGTCACCGTTTAGCATATATAGTGAAACTCACTTTCTGAAATTTTTAGCCCCCTAAGTGGTCATGTGACCCACCTAGAGCCTAATTAGGGTTTTTATGTTACATATTATTTTTTATCTCAGCCGCATCGAGAACTAGCGAAAAACTTTATATAAAAAAGTTGTAAGCTTTAAAAAGTTCTTCCGAATTTTTTTTTATTTTTGGCGGGAAATTTAAATTTTAGAACGATTTTAAAATTTTAAATGAGTATAAAAAAATAACTCTCGTCGGTCTTGACGGTCCAGTTAGCTGAGGCGCAGTCGATCGACAAGTTTAGTGGATTTGCGATTTGCGATCGCTGGTTCGAGCCTCAGCTAGGTCATGACATTAATAAAAGACCAACGCCGTAGTATAATACTCAATAGAGTCTACGACTTGGTCTGGAATAAACTGGCGTCTGATCGGCCTATGGAGGAGCGGTACGGCAAGGGATAAGGGCTTGCGGCTTGGTGATACTCCTCCATAGATCCCTACCGAAGGGCGTTGACGCCTAAGAACGGTGTATATATACAGGGTGAGGCAGATAAAGGGCCTATTAGAAATATCTCGAGAACTAAAGCTAACAGAATAATGAAAATTGGTATACAAGGGTTTTGAGGTATAAACTATTTAATGAACATATTTTGGTCTCTTTGCTACTTCCGGTTATACCGGAAGTTGATTGTAGCTTAGTATTTTTAAATAGGACACCCTATATTTATATTTTTACATTTTTGGATTCTCCTCGATTTCTTCTTTCTTACAATATAAGTTTTTGTAATATTATACAGGGTAGGTTAAAAGATAAATCGAGTTGGGGGCAGTTTTCATCATCTTACGCGGCTAGGCCCTTTATATTCTACACTCAACTGTAACCAATACTTTATCCCAAACGTCTATTGTCCAATTGAGGTCTTCACGGGTAAATGTAAGTATGTATCTTTTGTGAGCAGCAGTACGTAATGGCCTCTCATTACGTACTACTCTCTATCAAACCCTCTTCTGTTAACTTTACCGAGGAGTAGAAATGCTGATTACTGGTCCTTGGACTTGCTGAATATGGCTTTGGAGCATTTTAGAAGTTTGCATCCGGTTTCGCAATGCAGCAATAGTGAGACTGTGGTCTTCTATGACTGTTATCTTCCTTTTGCACTCGTGCCTGGTCGCCGTTGATAAGATTTGGTCTCAAGAGATCGTTGGTAATTTATCTACACAATTGGACGACTAACATGCAATCTTACCACGTCCCTTTGGCTTATTCCATTTTCCAGCAATGTAACAATCTGCACAGACTTTCAATATTAAGCAATACAATTGACTGTCAGGAGGCCAGTGTAACAGTAAGATATCTCAGAAACTCTTTAGAACACTACAATAGTTCACACAGTTCTCAAAACTGTCAATTTCGCAAAGCTTTGTTGATTCTCGAATAATGAGTTATGAGAATTTTATGATTTATGATCTTTTCCTAAATTTTGGGGATGGCCAGTTTTCTCTGAAGCTCTGTGTATAACTCCCACATACTGAAAATAATTTTCAGAACGCAGATATTATTGAAAATCTAACAAAGGGTTCTTGAACTTACACTCACCGCCACAATTAACCGCCCACTTTGTATTTCTTATAATTAATTGTCCACTTATTTCAAAAAAGTAGTTTATGAACGGATGCTTAGCAAAAATCCAAGTTTAAAAATCTTCGAAGAAAATTTAAACAAACATAATTTTGAAAATCATAGTCCAAAAAAAATATGAGTATTAATAATGGATGTTGGAGCCTCTGGCCCTTACGACTTCTTGGAGTCGGTTTGGCAATCCATTCATACTATCCTGAATATCATGACTGATTTGGGGATATTGTGCCACTCCTCTAACGCAGCCGTCCTGATATCATAGTTACAACAACAATTTTTCTAATGGTAGGAGGTAGGGCCCCACAACAATTCTGCCCAGGGGCCCTCACTGACTTAAATCCGGCTCTGAGTTAATGGTGTAGGTACCCGTTAACAATATTGGAATTAACTATTCTAATTGGGAAATAAGCCAGAATTTAACTTGAAAAAATAATTTTATCACCGTTTCGACTTCCACTTCAGACGTCGTTGTCAAAATACAAAATATTAATAAATTAAACAAAAATGTTGTTGCTTAGTAAAGAAATTCTTCTAATAATTTAATTTCATCAGACATTCCCATTTCAGAGGTCAACGAGTAAAGTACTCCTCGCTTATCGCCTCTACTAATAGTATTTTATATAAAAACTAGTTAGTTAATGTGTTGTGTTTACCAACTAAAAATACTGGTAAGTCGATTTTCATTAACAGCAAATATCGACAACCAAAAAATTAGGCCAGTTCTTACTGGCCATACATATTTAATATTTTGGCATCCAGAATATTAAAATCAAATTATGGCATCAACATCATCACAAACAGTACAACCTAGCTTCGCTGCAGTAACAAAAATCACACCGAAAAAATCTACAACAGCAATATCATGTCCCAGTAGAACTTTTGCCATCGTTATGAACGCTCTTCCAGACGTCGTGCTATTTGATCCTGAGCTCTCCTAAGGATCTAGCAGCTAGTATTCTTGCTCTTACACGTTTTTTGAGGTTGTCCTAAATGTGCTAAATTGGGTTAAGATCGGGACTGCGTGACTGCCATCTGCCATGGTAAAACTTCAATTCCGACCTCCAGAATCTTGCGGTACGATCCATTAAAGTTTTCAACAATAAACAGTGCGAAAGGCATGCCATGGTATTGGAGAACTTTTTCCATGTCTTTGAGCATTCACATTGCCTCTATCGAATATATCAAGATCAGTACAAGCTTCGTTTCATGACCCTCCTCGGTAAGCCACTGTTTCGGTTATAGTGCATGGAGCAAACCTCATCTAAGAACAGTATGTTCTTCCATTCCGCCACAGTCCAGTCAGCATATTCGCGCAAAAGACCAAGTCTAACTCTACGGTGCTGTGGGATGTGAGCTGGACGGAACGAACTCAAATTTCTTTCTGCCAGTCTATTTCTAATGGTACGTTCACTCACACTAACATTTCTTATCACAAAAATACGCGTACGAGCTTCAGAAGCAGTGTAAAAGCGGTTTCTCAAAACGTTGCAGATAATGAAGCGGTTATCTCGAATTTTAGTACATCGATGTCGGCCTTAACCTGGCCGGAGCGGGTGTATGAACCTGTCTTCCGAAATCGCCTGGTAACATCCCGTATCGTATTTCAGCCCCTGCATCCTCCTGAGAGCCCAAAACGGCTGCGGTAGAGGATTTGAACAATATCCCCCAATCGGATATGCAAAATATCATGAATTGATTGCCAAACCGGCTACAAGGAGTCCCCATTATTAATACTCATATTTTTTTTAATTAGACTATAATTTTCAAAATTATGTTAGTTTGATTTTCTTCGAAAATTTCGAAATATTTGATTTTTGCTAAGCATCCCTTGATAAATGACTTTTTTTTCAATAATTTTATTGTTTTCTTTTCCTCAAAGGTAGTTTTCACCGTATGATATTCAAAATTATGTTTGTTTGAGTTTTCTCCGAAGATTTTTAAACATCGGATTTTTGCTAAGCATCCCTTGATACACGCCTTTTTTCAATTATTTTATTGTTTTCTTTTCCTCAAAGGTAGTTTTCACCGCATCTTTCATAAAATGCTGTCCAAGATTGACAATTTCTGCAAATTGAAAGAAATACAAAGTGGGCAGTTAATTGTGCCGGTGAGTGTAGTTGAATAGGACACTCTTTTTGAGTTCACTTAGCATTCTCTCATTTTTTTATATTTGAAAATTTGTACACGCTCACCTCCTCACTAGAATGTTATGGAACCCTTTTTTTGGTTTTATGACCTAATCCTCACAACCCAATATAGTATGATACAATTGATCCGTAAGATAGCATAACCCAGACATCCAAAGTGAAAGTTATCCTCCAACATCAAATTGTTCTATATGATCCATATAATGTTCAGAAAAAAGTCACACCATTTGGGCGTCGGGTTTGGGGGGGGGGGGGGGAGAGGGGGAAGAAATCGGTAAATTCGTAGTTTTTTACGTTTTCTGTCAATTTTTCTAAAACTATGCGGTTTAGCATAAACAACCTTCTATACAAAAATGTTCTACATTAAATTTGAAATAAAAAAGACCCTTTGACAAAAGGGTCAAAAATTTGAAAAGACAAAAAAGGTCCTTTGCATGATCCTTCTAAAATGAACGGTTCCAAAGTTACGGAGGTAGTATAGTATAATTGGTCCAAAAAAGGCCTAACCCAGACATCCAAAGTAAAAGTTTTCCTCCAACACCAAATTGTTCTATATGGTCAACTTGTTGTTCAGTAAAAAGGTACACCATTTTTAGCGTCCGGTTTGGGGGAGATGGGGGAGAAGTCGGTAAATTAGTAGTTTTTTTTTAGGTTTTTCATCAATATTTCTAAAACTATGCTTTAGCGTAAACAATGTTCTATACAAAAATGTTCTACATAAAATTTAAAGCAAAAAAGGTCCATACAGAATTGTTATAAAATCAACGGCTCCAAAGTTACGGAGTGTCACAAGTGGAGGTTTTCGATACTTTTTATATTTTTTGGGCAATTGATGATGATTTTGGGTGGTGAAGTTGACGTTTCTTCAAGGGCTTATAACTAACATACCATCGGCCACTGAAATAACAAATTTTATTTACAAAACACAATCCTGTTAAAGAAAATTTCTTTCATCAGTAATATTATAAATTGCCCAAATAATATAAAAAGTATCGAAAACCTCCACTTTTCACCCTCCGTAACTCTGGAACCGTTGATTTTATAACAATTATGTTTAGGTACTTTTTTGTTTTAAATTTTATGTAGAACATTTTTATATAGGACATTGTTTATGCTAAAGCACAGTTTTAGAAATATTGACGAAAAACCTAAAAAAACTACTAATTTACCGACTTCTCCCCCATCTTCTCCGCAAACCGGACGCTAAAAATGGTGTACCTTTTTACTGAACAAAATGTTGACCATATAGAACAATTTGGTGTTGGAGGAAAACTTTTACTTTGGATGTTTGGGTTAGGCCTTTTTTTGGAACAATTATACTACACTACCTCCGTAACTTTGGAACCGTTCATTTTAGAAGGATTATGCATAGGGCCTTTTTTATTTGAAATTTAATGCAGAACATTTTTGTATAGAAGGTTGATCATGCTAAACCGCATAGTTTTAGAAATATTGAGAAAAAACGTAAAAAACTAAGAATTTACGGATTTCTCCCCCTCTCCCCCCAAACCCGACGCTGAAAATGGTGTGACTTTTTTCTGAACATTGTGTGGATCATATAGAACACTTTGGTGTTGGAGAATAACTTTCACTTTGGATGTCTGGGTTTGGGTCTAGTTATACCATACTAATAGGTCCCCGTGACGCTTTAGTAACTGCAAATTTAGCATCCCAGGTTCCCTACTACTGTCCTTTTCATGAGCATTTTTCAGAAAGTAACAAATGATAGGAAAAAGGTTAAGTCCGTGATAATACACATTTATGACATTTATTCTAACATGACATTTTAGTTAAATCTGACAGTTGTCACATTTTATTTTCAATTTGGAATAAAAACAAATCAAATGTGTTTCTTGCATTTATAAAATGGTATTTTCTTTGATTTGTATAGTCTTATAAATTATACAGATTTTATTTGTAATATTATTATCTAATTAAAAAAAATTATTTTTTTTATTATGGCGCCATCTATCAAAAACTAGAATAACTAGAATAAATGTTATAAATGTCACCGACGAAATGTAATCACCGACGTGCCTTTTTTTCTGTCACATACAATTTAATGCGTTAGAAAGAAATCGAAAAACTGTGACGCACTGAAAGATGATAATGAGAAAAAGAATATATCGTTTTCCGGCAAAAATTAACCATTTATAATTAGTTAATAAATAAGTTTTCAATTTAAAAATCTTTTAGTAATGTTTTTAATATTTTTCAATATTATTAATGTTGCTATTAGGATTGAAAACTTTACCATTTATAATTACATTTTTTTTCAAACAACCCTCCAACATTTTCATATTTATACTTATTTTATAAGCACAATTTTTTATTCAAATATTTTCATGACCATTGTTGTGAAATTTGAAACGTTTCTTTTTTATAATTTAATATTTTTTAGCAAATACCATCTGCTTTTAATAAAAACTATAATTTTTTTTATACTTTAATATATTGTTACATAATATATACCTTTTCGAGTATAGACCACACTCTCGAATAAAAATCTCTAGGGACTCTGTTAAGGGCTCCGTCCAGTCTTCTTCGTCTCAACCACTGCCCTTGACGATCCGGTTCTACAATGTCCTCTGAGGGGTCATTCGCCAAACTAATGTGACTTTTCTAAAACACATAATAATTAGAATAGGTCTGGATCCCGCGTATGAAAAAAAAGTTGATTAATAGCAAGCAAAATTTGTTAATAGCTTAAGGGTGTCTAATCGAATAAACTTTGATATGTGTGAACACTGGAACAGGGGTAGTTTTAATTGTGGAACAGGTTAAAAATTTGGAACGGTCACAGCACGAAAACGGCACATTTATTTTGTCCGACAGAACAGACTTAAACTCTTCGAACAGAGATTAAACTCTCATGAAAAAATCAGACTGCTATTTATCACCAAATGGGCGTTTAAATGAGTGGAACATGTAGAATATGTCAAATGACAGGAATTATGACAGGTAATAAATAGCAGTCTGATTTTTTCATGAGAGTTTAATCTCTGTTCGGAGAGTTTAAGTCTGTTCTGTCGGACAAAATAAATGTGCCGATTTCGTGCTGTGACCGTTCCAAATTTTTAACCTGTTCCACAATTAAAACTACCCCTGTTTCAGTGTTCCCATATATCAAAGTTTATTCGACTAGACACCCTTAAGCTATTAACAAATTTTCAGCTTGCTATTAATCAACTTTTTTTTCATACGCGGGATCCAGACCTAGAACGTTTGAAAATAGCTTAACCGTAGAAATCACAAACCATACATACTCATAGACGTTTCACGTAAATTGTCAAGGTCAAGACAGCAAATTAGATACCATTCCAATCCAGAGATGTCGCTGTTAGTCAATTCTCTTCCCAAATATAACAACTGACAGTTGACAATTAAATTAATTTGTTATTTACTTTTTATTTTACAGTTTGTGGCTTAATTATTTTATTATAGTGGTGTTACGTTTTTAATTAGATTTAATAACAATTTTAATGAATTGTATTAACCTCCTCTCCGTTTTTATGAGTAGAATTTTTAGTTTACATTGATCATCCCGTGTTGTGTTTCTCCACATTTAAAAAAACAATATAATAGATCCTGAAGCAGTTTATTCCAATAGACAAGAAAAAAAGTGATCAACATTTCGGGCCTATATATTTTTGGAAGTTTGTAAAAGATTATAAGGTATTTATCTAAACAATCATCCTACAAGATTCTTTCAAAAATTTTCATTTAACTCAATATTACACATCAGTGCTTTCACGTGACACATGGCAGTAGCGTTGATTGATAAATACGGATAAAGTATATTTATCAGTCAACGGCAGTAGTGTTTAGCATTTTGAAAACAAATTGGAATATTTGAAGTTTTCAGTAAAACCGTAAAACTATGATTTTTGATTATATTGGTATTTCAGCCCCGATTACAACACTGCCTACTAACAGAACTTTTAGACAATACTTTTAGTAGGTATTTTTTATGTAGATGAGTAATTGAGTACCTTTTTAAGGTAATTGAGTAAACACTCGAGTGTAATTGAGTAAACAAATCGAGTAAACACTCGATATATGGTTGGTTCTGAATAGTCGCTAGTTGTTTGAGCTCCCGATAAATTCAAAAATAAAGTGGTAACCGCAGTAAATTAATTATTTAAAATTTGAAAGACTAAGTAACACATCGTATATTATTAGCGAGTGAAAGATTTAAACAAAAACAATGGTGATTACCAGAGAAATCCGAGAAGAAATAGAACAAGCTGTAAATTCAGCTATTAGTAAGTGTATAAAAAGCGATATTCTTATCAGTAATATTTCAAAATAAGTTTGTCGGTCAGTCATAAACACAATTGAACAGAAACTAAAAACGATTGAGGAATCAGTGGCGGAGTTGAAGCGAATATATGAATTGAAAATTGAAAACTTTGAAAACAAAATGCTGAAATTGGAAGATAAATTTACCAACGCCGATTTAGTAAAAAGCAAAATGGAAATGAAAATGGACCAGATAGACCAATCCATGCGAGCAACTAGCCTGAGAATATTTGGTATGAAAGAGAAACTTCAAGAAAATACGTCCCAAGAAATTATAAATATACTCAGCAAAAAAATGTCTATTACCCTGTCAGATAACGACATTGTGCCGTGCTATAGAATTGGTAAGATGCAACAGAATAAAGTTAGAGGCATTTTCTTAAAATTAAACTATTTTACTACTAAAAAACTTATTTATAGAAAAAAAGTTATTGAAAGGCACTGGTATAGTTATACGTGAAGATTTAACCCCCTTAAGAGTCAAGATGCTGAACCACGCTATAGAAAAATTTGGCTTAACAAATGCTTGGTCTGATAATGGTAAACTTCATATTACTAAGGACGGTAAAGTGATGATTGCAAGAAATAAAGACAAATTTGAAAAATTAGTTAATTAGTTATCTCTGCATATTGTTCAGGTATTTATTTTGATTCAATTAGGTTGTGGTAATTTATTGTTTTTATTTTCTTTATATATATATATATATATATATATATATATATATAACACAAAAGCAGTTAATACTGAACAGATATAACACTTCATTCTGGATCATATTTTGTAGAAATAAGTAGATAAGAACAAAATATATATATAGTTTTGATTCTACTTATTGATATCTACTTTGATTGGGCTAGCTCAAATTAATAAATTTTTCTCAGGGTTTTACATCATCCAATCGCAGAAATGCAAAACCAATACTCAAAAAAAATCTCATGGAAAAATAAAAATCAAAAAAATAAAATATAACCGTATATTAAAGAAAAATCAATTATACCAAAGAATTAAAACACATATTTTTAATAATAGAATAAACTGTAAAAAAAATAACAGACAATCTATGAAATGCTTGTGCAAAATACTGAAAATAAATCTGAAAAATAACGCAAATTATTTTGAAATTGAAATTACCCAGTATGAATACAAAATGAATTATAACTACTTAGTAAAACAAAAGTCAATTTGAAAATCACGAAAAAGTTTATGTGAAAGTTTACGTCCTATTTCACTGGATCCTTTACGTATAGGTCGATGCAACCAAATGAAACCAAAAGCGTGGCAAACAGAGACTATTTACGGAGAGTATAATGTATATGTTTGGATACCTCGGTACAGCTGTGTTCACTTGACATTGAATCTTCCTTTGACTTTTAAAATACCATTTTATTTTGTACTTTTTATGTACGGGTGCCTATAAGGCTTTTTTTTATTAACGAAGCCCGAAACTACTGTTACTTATTCTTTAACAATACCTTCTATCTTAGCTCTCTCTAAAACACACCCTGACTCTCGTTCTTTTCTTGTCATCCAAAAATTAAAATTTCTGACATCCTTCAAACTATATCCTCCTTCCGTTCCATTGGTCCAAACAAATATCCTTACTACGTCATATATCAACGCCTCCAAACGCTTTTGCCGCTAATTGTTCGTAGAAACACTGTCTATTGAATGTAACCGCACTGTTAACATGATAAACGCATTTGTCCAAAATTCATAGAATATTTTAACATTATGAAAAAGAAAACTTATACCTTACAATACAATACTGGGTAATTGAAATCGTTATCTAATTTACAGGGTGAATTAAAAATTTAAATATTAAAAAAATTATTTTAACGTACTACAAATTATCATACAATTAGATAATTAGATTTTCTTCTTTTTCCTCTCTGCTTTTCTTTATCTATGACAACTTCCCCGACCTTGGGTATGAACAAAAATCGAGGAGATTGAAAAGAGAAGAATTTTTTTCAGACCCAAATTACTCAAGTAAACTGTACATAAATTCCAATTACGGGCTCCTAGATAAATACTTACGCCCCCATTACTTTGTTTAATAATGACTACTAGATTTATGTGTTGTGAATGACATCTTTCTATTATTTTATTCCTCAACCTGTTATCTATTTCTTGACCTACATATTTTCTATATTTACACGGATTAGAGTATATCTTCGAGTGGAAATTAGATAAGTTTTTCCTTTTGATTGTGTGTTCGTCTTTTGTCGCTACTCTATTTTCAGTTTTGATTTCTCCCGCATGTTCTGCCAATAATTTTTTTAAGTCATGCGTCATTTCTTCTCCACAGACTATTATTGATGTCTCTTCTTTCTTTTCGCAATTCCTTGATTTTATACACATATTGAACTCAACTTCGTTCTCATTCTCCTCCGATTCTTCTTCTCCAAAAACTACAGTACTGACATTTAAATTTTCTTCTTCCTCTTCTTTCTCTTCAGGTCCTTCAATTGTGTCCACCTGTGTCGGCGTTACACTTCTTTTCTTCCTATTTCTTCTCCTCCCATTCTTCCTCTCTTCTCTTTCATCGGTGTACATCGTTTGCGATGCCACACTTCTCATTTTATTAGATTTAAAATTTGTTGTTAAAACATTTACTTCATTTCCTGTGTCCTCTTCTTCCTTCTCCTCTTTATTTTCATCTTGCTTGTTAGTCATTGATGTACACACCTTATTCGGCGCTGTACTATCTTCCTGTTCATCTTCTTTTTCCTTTAAACCTTCTTCCAGTATGTCCTCTCCAAATTTTATATAGTTGTTTGCAAAATTAATTTCCGTTCCATACTTATCCAATTCATCCATTCCAATGACAATATAAGGACATTCCGTGTCCTCAATTATAAAACAATTTATCAAATATTCTCTATTTTTAAATCTCAATGTCAAACCAATAGCCTCATTCGTAGTCGAAATCTTTTTTGAATTAGCACTCACTAACCTTATTCGAGAAATATTATACTTTTGAGAATTTAGTCCTAAATCCTTTATCAATTGTTTATTAACTAATAATACCTCTGAACCAGTGTCCAAAAGTATATCAACCTTTTTATTTTTAATATACCCCTGTACCATAACCAAATTATTGCGCACGTATTCAATCTTTTTTCCCGCTAAAGTGATAAATTCCCTAGGGTGAGTATATATTCCTGAATTAAATTTTATCCCTGTTTTTAGTGAGTGCCCTCCTGAAAAGACGACCCTGCTCTATTGATTTCTACTTCCACATTGTCCATTTCTTGGTGTCCTTGTTCATTTTCTCCTTCTTTAATGAAACTTAGGCTGTTTATTTCTCTGTTCTGTTCTCTTCCTTGTCCATTGTTGTTGTTATATTGGTTTCCTCTATTAAAATTTTCCCGACCTGCATTTGGCTGATATGGTTGATTGTTATACTTTCTCCCATTGTTTTGAAATCTATTTTGATGATATCCATTTCTATTCTGTTCATATCTATTTTGATTAAAATTGTTTGTATATCTTTGTCCCTCATTATACCTATGTCCATTGTATCGGTAAGGATTTTCATTACGAGACTGTCTGTAGTTGTTTGTGCGGTTTGTTTGGTTGTTCCCATTGTTTTCCGTTTGTCTACCGGTCCTTCTTTCTTTTCTTCGAGCCTCTCTTACAACTAAGAACTGGCATAAACTGTCCATGTCCCTATATCCTTGCAAGGTGACATAGTCTTCCATTGTATTGTCAAAATGTCTTGCTATCAATTCAACTAGCTGTTCTTCCGAATAATTATAATTTAAATATTGCCCACTGGCGTATACTTGAAATGCATATTTCTCTTCGGATATTCCTAGTTTCTCATCATATTTTCCATTTTGTAGTTCACTATTCACGACCATCTGTTTCTCTTTTCCCCAATAATATCTCAAAAATTTTCTTTCAAATTCTTCCCAATCTTGCAACTCATTTTGCTTACTCTCGAACCATAATGCTGCTTCATCCTTAAAATGATTCCTTATCATATCCTTAGCCTCTTCAAACTCTTCATATCCTTGTTTTTTATTTTTAAGCATCCTAATAAACGGGACTGGATGCTGTTTCTTTATATCCCCGCCAAATTGGACCTTATTTTCTGCTCCATTGTATATAATTACTTGTCTTCTTTCTCCAGTATTATGTTGTGTTTTTACTTCCAATAGTTTCTTATCTATTTTTTTAAATCTATCCTCTATTTCCTCGTCTCTATCTCCTACATGTTTTTCCAAATTCTGTAGTTTCTTGGTATGTTTTTCTAAATTTTGGCTAATTTCCTTTGTTTTATGCTCTATTTCATATTTCATCTGT
This sequence comes from Diabrotica virgifera virgifera, assembly GCF_917563875.1. Taxonomy (NCBI): domain Eukaryota; kingdom Metazoa; phylum Arthropoda; class Insecta; order Coleoptera; family Chrysomelidae; genus Diabrotica; species Diabrotica virgifera. The sequence goes on along the minus strand of NC_065443.1, from coordinate 150,189,719 downwards.
TTTAAATACATTTGTACATCCTCTTTATGCTGTTCTAGTCTCTGCTCCATTTGTTTAAAACCTAGATCTTGTCGTTTACTGTTTTCGTCTATACTTTTTTTAATTTTTTCTGCTTGTCTTCTACTGTTTTCTTCCTGTCTTTGACTGTTATCATTTAATTTTTTATTTATTTCTTCTGTCTGTATCTGTAGCATTTGTAATATCCTATCCATTGTTGACATTTCTGTGCTACTCTCCTTGATTGTTGTTTCTGTAATACTAATTTCTTTGTCTACATTTTCTATTCCTTCCTCGCTATAACGTTCTTCTGTTTCCTTTTGTTTTTTGTTGAGTCTTGTCTCCATTTTCTTTCCTTTTTCTGGACTTAACAATGTGAACGTACAAACCAACCGAACTATTATCTTTGCCTATTCCACAAGAATGTTGATCAAATAAAAATATCTAGTTATGTAAAAAAAAACTGTTCCAAGATTATTCAAAGCGAAAAAGGTTTGAATAATAAAAATCAAAAATACTTTGTCGAAATTTGGCAGAGAGAAAAAAATTAGAAAAATCCTGTAAGAATTTATATATTTTCCAGTACACTTTGTCTGGGTATTGGTGTTTCTGCTTTTGCCTCACACGTTTGGGCGACAATATTGTTTTGATTCTACTTATTGATATCTACTTTGATTGGGCTAGCTCAAATTAATAAATTTTTCTCAGGGTTTTACATCATCCAATCGCAGAAATGCAAAACCAATACTCAAAAAAAATCTCATGGAAAAATAAAAATCAAAAAAATAAAATATAACCGTATATTAAAGAAAAATCAATTATACCAAAGAATTAAAACACAAATTTTTAATAATAGAAGAAACTGTAAAAAAAAGTAACAGACAATCTATGAAATGCTTGTGCAAAATACTGAAAATAAATCTGAAAAATAACGCAAATTATTTTGAAATTGAAATTACCCAGTATGAATACAAAATGAATTATAACTACTTAGTAAAACAAAAGTCAATTTGAAAATCACGAAAAAGTTTATGTGAAAGTTTACGTCCTATTTCACTGGATCCTTTACGTATAGGTCGATGCAACCAAATGAAACCAAAAGCGTGGCAAACAGAGACTATTTACGGAGAGTATAATGTATATGTTTGGATACCTCGGTACAGCTGTGTTCACTTGACATTGAATCTTCCTTTGACTTTTAAAATTCCATTTTATTTTGTACTTTTTATGTACGGGTGCCTATAAGGCTTTTTTTATTAACGAAGCCCGAAACTACTGTTACTTATTCTTTAACAATACCTTCTATCTCAGCTCTCTCTAAAACACACCCTGACTCTGGTTCTTTTCTTGTCATCCAAAAATTAAAATTTCTGACATCCTTCAAACTATATCCTCCCTTCCGTTCCATTGGTCCAAACAAATATCCTTACTACGTCATATATCAACGCCTCCAAACGCTTTTGCCGCTAATTGTTCGTAGAAACACTGTCTATTGAATGTAACCGCACTGTTAACATGATAAACACATTTGTCCAAAATTCATAGAATATTTTAACATTATGAAAAAGAAAAACTTATACCTTACAATACAATACTGGGTAATTGAAATCGTTATCTAATTTACAGGGTGAATTAAAAATTTAAATATTAAAAAAATTATTTTAACGTAGGTACTACAAATTATCATACAATTAGATAATTAGATTTTCTTCTTTTTCCTCTCTGCTTTTCTTTATCTATGACAATATATATATATATATATATATATATATATATATATATATATATATATATATATATATATATATATATATATATATATATATATATATATATATATATATATATATATTCTTCTACTTAAAGTAAAGAAAAAAGAAGTACTTTGTTGACTTGTTTGGATAAAACAATTTTGATTTTCGGTGGGTTGGAGTCAATAAAAGGGCTACTAGAAGACTATTTTTTAATTACTCAAGCTTTCGAATGTGTTTACATTCATTTTCAAGAGCGATTGCAGAATAAAAAAACCGTTATGTGCTTTGGCAGAACATGTGATTGAAAAAGACCATGTAATGGACTTTGACAACATTCAAATTTTGTGCAATGAAGATAATAAATTCAAAAGGACTTTTTTAGAAATGGTATGTATAAGCAGAAGTGATCATAGTTTAAATAAAAGATCAGAAATTCAGAATTTAAGTAAAATTTATAACTACATAATTTCTTTATAATTTATTCATAGCACCATAACATGTAAAAATTTTTTTTCGTATCCTGTTACATTCGTTTGTGCTTCTGTAAACTACGAAAATAATTTTTATTTTTTTTTCTTTTCTTCTACTTATTTACATCTTTTTTTTTTAATAAATTATCATGTCAGTAATATAGTTACATATATCCCAATTTTAGCTACTTGTCGATGTTTGACATACTTTTTCACTGACATTGACTTAAAAATTTTGAAAATTCATTTTAATATCTATATTTAAAATTCAAAATTCAAAAAATTTAAATCTTTTGGCAGTTATTTTGTAATATTCAGTCTGGGAAGAATTCATTTGATTATTATTAACATTTTTTCTCTTATTTGTATTTATTTATGTAAGCAAGTTTAATTACCAATCTAGATTTATCTGGTAAGTTGTATTTTTACATGATCTTTGTTCCACTTTATCAGTTACTTTTTAGCTCTTTAAAATGAATGTAAACACATTCGAAAGCTTGAGTAATTAAAAAATAGTCTTCTAGTAGCCCTTTTATTGACTCCAACCCACCGAAAATCAAAATTGTTATATATATATATATATATATATATTGATGTGATCTTGATTATTGATATGAGATAATATTTTTATATGTCATTTAATTTAATCAATGCATTAATAATAATCTAATTAATTTACCAGATCACACATCAATATGTTTTCAATCTCAGGGCTTTTTATAAAATTAATTACTTACATACGTGGCTTCTAAGTATTTCTTAATGGTTCCTAATCGGGATAGGAAAGAAAAGAGTAAAATAATAACACATATGGGTTACAATTGTAATCAAAATATTGTTTATTTTATTTAAATGGCAATCACTGCTTAATATTTGCTATATCTTATTATTCTTAAACATAACATTTACACATGGGAATCTTATTTCCTTTTTGTTTCCAATTGAAAGTTTTTATTAACATTTAACTATTATGATTTATTAGCAACAATTCTATTTAAAGTTTGATGAAGCTTTTCTGATATTATTGATTATGTTTCTTCAATTTTAAATGTGGTATTTAATACGAAAAACCCATACATTCATGTCCAAACAAATGAGACTGACCTTTTTCTGGTGAACTGAGAATGTCTTCACACAAGACCCGTTTCCTGCTATCCTTGGCTGCAATCAAAACCTCGTCCTGGCTTCCAGTAATGTTCTCCTCTGAAACTAGCTCGTATAGCTCTCGTTTCCTGCTTCTGTCGTGATGCTGTGTTCTACCTTTTTCGAAACTGCAATCAGCTACCGGGAACTCTTGGCTCAAGGAGGTTCTTTTACTCTCAACCTGGCCTACCTCTCCTTCCACGATAGATACTCCACACTCACGGAACTACACCGGCTTTCTCACTCTCCGTACACTACCGTCTACCACTCGACTTCACTTCTCGACAGCTCAAAACATTCTGATCTCTATTTGTCATTCATTCCCCTACTTTCTAAATATCCCTTCCAGATTCACAAATCAAAATTCCACCACCAACTCTCATTCGCAGTATTCCTCAAAACCAATTTTTAAACTTTCTAAATATGCTTAATGGATTTCAAAGAAAATAGTTAATTCCCATTCTAAAATTACTTTCTACTATATACAAATTTTAATGACCTATTCTCTATTTCCACTTAGTCTTATTTAGCATCGGCTAATGATCGATCCTTCCGCGAACAACGATAATTACCTATTATCGATTTCACTTGAGTCTTATTTAATCACTTCTTAAAATTAAATATAACAATTTGTTGTATACAGGTTGTTCTAAATTTATATGCCCGTGGTTGAGAAAATTGAAAATATTTTATATTAAATTGAATTTTGTCTATAATTATCAAATTTTAATTTTTATATCAAATAGAAATATAACAAATCCCCGCCTTGTATTCGATAAAATTTATCTGCATTTTTAAATAAATTTTCTCGAGGCAAAACCAACTCCCTGTATATTTCCTTACTTTAATCTACGTCTTATACCCCTTCTTCTTGTATTACTCTAATTAGTCCCACCTGTAGAGTAATTGTTTCCTTATTTTCAGTGTCCTCATCCTGTGTTAGAGTGTCGGCTATTATGTTGTCTTTCCCTTTTTCCCATATCAATCTTCTGTCTTTTTCCTCAGATTTTTCACATACTTTTACCGTGTATTCTGCATCCTCGTTTTCATATGCCTCCTCTTCAAATGCCACTGTTTCGATCTTATCTTTTTCGCTTTCATTTGTTAGCTTTATTTCTTCTTCTCCTGAGCTCATCTCTTCTTTTGAGGAATCCCAGTTTTCTTTTGCTTTTGATACTCTCAATTTTTCTTCTTCTGGGCTCAACTCTTCTTTTGAGGAGCCACAGGTTTCATTTTCTTTTGTCTTTTTCTGACTTTTTCTCCCATTTCTTCTTTGTCCTTGCTTCGTTGCCAAATTCATTTCCACTGTTTGTTCTTTACCTGATTCGTCCGTATTTTGTTTCTCCTGTTCCTTGTTCTGTTCTTCTTCTTTTTCTTCTGTTAGATTCATCGTATATTTTTAAAATCTATCACTACATGTTTTTCTGCCAATTCGTCAACTCCTACTATCATGTCATGTGACATGTTTGGCATTATTACACATTGTAGTGCATACATCTTCTTACCCAGTCGTACCATTACTCGTATGCCTTTATTTATAGTTGCCAATGTCCGTTTGTTTGCGCCCACTAAATTTACCCTAGGTATTTTGTAAATTAAATTTGTTAAGTTAACTTCTTCTATTAGTTTTCTGTTGACCAATGTTATTTCAGATCCAGTGTCTATCATAATTTTAATTGGTTTCTCGTTGATAAATCCATCCACAAATTTTAAATTAACTCCATTTTTCTTTTCGTTGTTTCTTGCCAATTTAATAAACTCCTTGGGGTTACAAAAGATTCCTGTTTGATTTTTGGTTTTTAGTGAGCGCCGTCGTGAAAAAACGCCGGTTGCTCATCGTAGTTTATATTTTCGTCATAATGTCTCTCTCCGTCATATTCATCTGTCTGGGTATTATTTACTTCTCTTCTATTTTCTCTTGGTCTGTCGGATCTGTTTCGGTTTTCTCGATATCCCTGTTCATTTTGTCTACCATTATTTCTGTTTTCTTGATTTGCGAGTGTGGTGTTTCTATTCTGGTATTCTCGATTTCTGTCCTCATTCCATTGCCTATTTCTTTGTTCATAATTTCCTCTTCCGTTGTCTCTATTTTCGTTTTCCCTTCTGGGATTGAAATCTCGTCTTGTATAGTCCCTCCTATTTTGATTTCTATCTCTGTAATCTTGTGTTTCTCGGGGCCTGTAATCTTCTCGCGACCTTCTTGATTTTCTTTCTCTTATACGTGATTCTCTTATTTGTAGGAATTGGCATAAACTATCTATGTCTTTGTAGTTTTGCAATGTGATATGGTCTTCCAGCGTTTCTTCGAAATGTCTTGCAATCAGTTCGACTAATTGTTCCGATGAGTAATTATATTGTAAATGTTTTGCGTTATAGTAAATTTGTAATGCATATGTCCTTTCTGATATACCCATCCTATCATTGTATTTCCCATTTTGCAATTCCTTGTTAATTTCCAATTGTTGGACTTTTCCCCAGAAATAATTCAAAAATTTTTGTTCAAATTGTTGCCAACTGTCAAATTCTTCTTCTTTGCAATCGAACCATAGGCTTGCTTCATATTTTAGATGGTTTCTGATAGTTTCTTTTGCTGTTTCGAAATTTCCGATGTGCTGTATTTTCTTTTTCAGGCTATTTATGAACGGCACTGGGTGTAATCTTCTTACGTCCCCGCCAAACCTTATCTTCACGTCATCTGTGCTATGTATAACCATTTCTCTTCTTTCTCCGACATTTTGTTGGGTATTGATTTCCGCAATCTTTCTTTCCACTTCTTCTATGTCTGCTTGAATAGCGTTTTGCAACTTGTTTTCCAAACTTTCCATTTCTTTTTTCTGGCAATTCGTTATCTCCTTTATTTTATTTTGAATTTTCATTTCTTGTTCTTTCATGTGATCCTTAATTTTCATTTCATACTTTTCTATGCGTTCCTCCATTTTCTTGTTGTTCTCTTCTATGGCTTGTTTTGTTTCCTTCAGATTTTCTTGCATTATTCTTTTTGTTTCATCCATTTTCTGTTGTGTTTCATCCATTTTTTGATCCATTTTTTGTTGTGATTCATCCATTTTTCGATCCACTTTTCGTTGTGATTCATCTATTGCTTGTTTTGTTTCTCTTTGATTGTCATCCATTTTTTGTGACTGGAGTTGCATAAGTTGTAATATCTTTTCTAATTCTGATGGTTCTTTTTTTTCTGTTTCCATGATTGTCGTGTCTAAAATATCTTCTTGGTCTAAAATATCTTCTTGGTCTGAATGTTCTTTTTGTTTTTTGTTGTCTTTGCTTTGGCTTCTTGTCACAGACATTTGTTTTCAAGAAGTACTGTCCCCGCCAAATATGAAATTTTACTAGTATGTTACCAAGACGACTTTTTCTCACCCAAATATTATAAATTGTCAATAAATATATCAAATGTAAATATCGTAAAAATAAAATATTAAATCATTTATGTAAAATTTGTACCTAAAGAGATCTAAAATTTTATGTTATCAAATGTAAGTATCTCACTTTTTACCACAGGCATATAAATTTTCAAATACCGGCTTTACTCTTTCTATCCTTCAAATTTGCCACTAGAAATACTTTTCCATGCTTTCCACGTTGGACGACAGTTGATGTGATCTTGATTATTGATATGAGATAATATTTTTATATGTCATTTAATTTAATCAATGCATTAATAATAATCTAATTAATTTACCAGATCACACATCAATATGTTTTCAATCTCAGGGCTTTTTATAAAATTAATTACTTACATACGTGGCTTCTAAGTATTTCTTAATGGTTCCTAATCGGGATAGGAAAGAAAAGAGTAAAATAATAACACATATGGGTTACAATTGTAATCAAAATATTGTTTATTTTATTTAAATGGCAATCACTGCTTAATATTTGCTATATCTTATTATTCTTAAACATAACATTTACACATGGGAATCTTATTTCCTTTTTGTTTCCAATTGAAAGTTTTTATTAACATTTAACTATTATGATTTATTAGCAACAATTCTATTTAAGTTTGATGAAGCTTTTCTGATATTATTGATTATGTTTCTTCAATTTTAAATGTGGTATTTAATACGAAAAACCCATACATTCATGTCCAAACAAATGAGACTGACCTTTTTCTGGTGAACTGAGAATGTCTTCACACAAGACCCGTTTCCTGCTATCCTTGGCTGCAATCAAAACCTCGTCCTGGCTTCCAGTAATGTTCTCCTCTGAAACTAGCTCGTATAGCTCTCGTTTCCTGCTTCTGTCGTGATGCTGTGTTCTACCTTTTTCGAAACTGCAATCAGCTACCGGGAACTCTTGGCTCAACGAGGTTCTTTTACTCTCAACCTGGCCTACCCCTCCTTCCACGATAGATACTCCACACTCACGGAACTACACCGGCTTTCTCACTCTCCGTACACTACCGTCTACCACTCGACTTCACTTCTCGACAGCTCAAAACATTCTGATCTCTATTTGTCATTCATTCCCCTACTTTCTAAATATCCCTTCCAGATTCACAAATCAAAATTCCACCACCAACTCTCATTCGCAGTATTCCTCAAAACCAATTTTTAAACTTTCTAAATATGCTTAATGGATTTCAAAGAAAATAGTTAATTCCCATTCTAAAATTACTTTCTACTATATACAAATTTTAATGACCTATTCTCTATTTCCACTTAGTCTTATTTAGCATCGGCTAATGATCGATCCTTCCGCGAACAACGATAATTACCTATTATCGATTTCACTTGAGTCTTATTTAATCACTTCTTAAAATTAAATATAACAATTTGTTGTATACAGGTTGTTCTAAATTTATATGCCCGTGGTTGAGAAAATTGAAAATATTTTATATTAAATTGAATTTTGTCTATAATTATCAAATTTTAATTTTTATATCAAATAGAAATATAACAATATATATATATATATATATATATATATATATATATATATATATATATATATATATATATATATATATATATATATATATATATATATATCAAACAAATGAAATAGAGAATGTGGAAAAATCCCCTTACGAACAATTCACACATCCACCATTTCAGGTTGGGAAAAATTTCTTGAATAGAATCAAAGATCCAAACACCTGTTCTTAGAAATGTGTTTCGCCCTCTTCAACCTCTCTGGGCTTATCAATAAAGATGAGAGGTTGAATATCTTTAGACACATTCCATCAAAAAACAACATTCGAGACCCAGACATAGCAGGAGCGTATATCTACGCCGCATAATCTGACCATGACAGCCTCACGTTTTAATTCCCTAATCTTTAATAATCCTTAGATCTTTTGATCACTGAGTGTGTTTCAAAGATTTACATCTTTTGTTTTTTTGTTTTTCAAATATATATATATATATATATATATATATATATATATATATATATATATAAAATGATGTTGGATAATCGAGTACAAATATAAAAATAAATAAGCAAAATCATTGGCTAATTCTCGTAAAGTGAATGTGAATTTAGTTGGAAATATATAAAATGATGAAGGGTCATCATTCCATACATTTCTGTGCAACTATATACACCGGTGTTTCGGCCTATTTGGGCCTCATCAGTATAGTGTAGCAAGTTAAAAAAGTTGTTTGTTAAGCAAGTATATATATTTCATATATTTCCAACTAAATTCACATTCACTTTACGAGAATTAGCCAATGATTTTGCTTATTTATTTTTATATTTGTACTCGATTATCCAACATCATTTTATTTAATAATGTTATGGCTTTTCATTTCCTCAGGTAGCCTTACCTCCTTGGCAATGTTAGTTGTAGCCTTGCGACTGCGGGTCTTCTAACAATCTGACCAAAAATGGTAACCTTGCTCCTGTAGTAATCCTTTTACAAGTTAACAAACAACTTTTTAACTTGCTACACTATACTGATGAGGCCCAAATAGGCCGAAACACCGGTGTATATAGTTGCACAGAAATGTATGGAATGATGACCCTTCATCATTTTATATATTTCCAACTAAATTCACATTCACTTTACGAGAATTAGCCAATGATTTTGCTTATTTATTTTTATATATATATATATATATATATATATATATATATATATATATATATATATATATACATAGTGTCAGTCAATATTACCTAACTGCTTTATACATATATATATATATATAATATATATATATATATATATATATATATATATATATATATATATATATATATATATATATATATATATTGTTGTGATCTTGATTATTGATATGAGATAATATTTTTATATGTCATTTAATTTAATCAATGCATTAATAATAATCTAATTAATTTACCAGATCACATATCAATATGTTTTCAATCTCAGGGCTTTTTATAAAATTAATTACTTACATACGTGGCTTCTAAGTATTTCTCAATGGTTCCTAATCGGGATAGGAAAGAAAAGAGTAAAATAATAACACATATGGGTTACAATTGTAATCAAAATATTGTTTATTTTATTTAAATGGCAATCACTGCTTAATATTTGCTATATCTTATTATTCTTAAACATAACATTTACACATGGGAATCTTATTTCCTTTTGGTTTCCAATTGAAAGTTTTTATTAACATTTAACTATTATGATTTATTAGCAACAATTCTATTTAAGTTTGATGAAGCTTTTCTGATATTATTGATTATGTTTCTTCAATTTTAAATGTGGTATTTAATACGAAAAACCCATACATTCATGTCCTCGTCCTGGCTTCCAGTAATGTTCTCCTCTGAAACTAGCTCGTATAGCTCTCGTTTCCTGCTTCTGTCGTGATGCTGTGTTCTACCTTTTTCGAAACTGCAATCAGCTACCGGGAACTCTTGGCTCAAGGAGGTTCTTTTACTCTCAACCTGGCCTACCTCTCGTTCCACGATAGATACTCCACACTCACGGAACTACACCGGCTTTCTCACTCTCCGTACACTACCGTCTACTACTGGACTTCACTTCTCGACAGCTCAAAACATTCTGCCTTCTATTTGTCATTCATTCCCCTACTTTCTAAATATCCCTTCCAGATTCACAAATCAAACTTCCACCACCAACTCTCATTCGCAGTATTCCTCAAAACCAATTTTTAATCTTTCTAAATATGCTTAATGGATTTCAAAAGAAAAATAGTTAATTCCCATTCTAAAATTACTTTCTACTAATTACAAAATTTAATGATCTATTATCTACTTCCACTAAGTCTTATTTAGCATCGGCTAATGATCGAACCTTCCGCGAACAACGAAATGACCTATTATCGATTTCACTTGAGTCTTATTTAGCATAGGCTAATGATCGAACCTTTCGCGAACAACGATAATGGTACGCCATTCACTTTGTTTATTCTAAGCGCATTTTCCCGAGTTTCGTTTAATCACTTCTTAAAATTAAATATAACAATTTGTTGTATACAGGTTGTTCTAAATTTATATGCCCGTGGTTGAGAAAATTGAAAATATTTTATATCAAATTGAATTCTGTTTATAATTATCAAAATTTAATTTTCATATCAAATAGAAATATAACAAATCCCCGCCTTGTATTCGATAAAATTTATCTGCAATTTTAAATAAATTTTCTCGAGGCAAAACCAACTCCCTGTATATCTCCTTACTTTAATCTACGTCTTATACCCCTTCTTCTTGTATTACTCTAATTAGTCCCACCTGTAGAGTAATTGTTTCCTTATTTTCAGTGTCCTCATCCTGTGTTAGAGTGTCGGCTATTATGTTGTCTTTCCCTTTTTCCCATATCAATCTTCTGTCTTTTTCCTCAGATTTTTCACATACTTTTACCGTGTATTCTGCATCCTCGTTTTCATATGCCTCCTCTTCAAATGCCACTGTTTCGATCATATCTTTTTCGCTTTCATTTGTTAGCTTTATTTCTTCTTCTCCTGAGCTCATCTCTTCTTTTGAGGAATCCCAGTTTTCTTTTGCTTTTGATACTCTCAATTTTTCTTCTTCTGGGCTCAACTCTTCTTTTGAGGAGCCACAGGTTTCATTTTCTTTTGTCTTTTTCTGACTTTTTCTCCCTTTTCTTCTTTGTCCTTGCTTCGTTGCCAAATTCATTTCCACTGTTTGTTCTTTACCTGATTCGTCCGTATTTTGTTTCTCCTGTTCCTTGTCCTGTTCTTCTTCTTTTTCTTCTGTTAGATTCATCGTATTATTTTTAAAATCTATCACTACATGTTTTTCTGCCAATTCGTCAACTCCTACTATCATGTCATGTGACATGTTTGGCATTATTACACATTGTAGTGCATACATCTTCTTACCCAGTCGTACCATTACTCGTATGCCTTCATTTATAGTTGCCAATGTCCGTTTGTTTGCGCCCACTAAATTTACCCTAGGTATTTTGTAAATTAAATTTGTTAAGTTAACTTCTTCTATTAGTTTTCTGTTGACCAATGTTATTTCAGATCCAGTGTCTATCATAATTTTAATTGGTTTCTCGTTGATAAATCCATCCACAAATTTTAAATTAACTCCATTTTTCTTTTCGTTGTTTCTTGCCAATTTAATAAACTCCTTGGGGTTACAAAAGATTCCTGTTTGATTTTTGGTTTTTAGTGAGCGCCGTCGTGAAAAGACGCCGGTTGCTCATCGTTGTTTATATTTTCGTCATAATGTCTCTCTCCGTCATATTCATCTGTTATTCATCTGTCTGGGTATTATTTACTTCTCTTCTATTTTCTCTTGGTCTGTCGGATCTGTTTCGGTTTTCTCGATATCCCTGTTCATTTTGTCTACCATTATTTCTGTTTTCTTGATTTGCGAGTGTGGTGTTTCTATTCTGGTATTCTCGATTTCTGTCCTCATTCCATTGCCTATTTCTTTGTTCATAATTTCCTCTTCCCTTGTCTCTATTTTCGTTTTCCCTTCTGGGATTAATATCTCGTCTTGTATAGTCCCTCCTATTTTGATTTCTATCTCTGTAATCCTGTGTTTCTCGGGGCCTGTAATCTTCTCGCGACCTTCTTGATTTTCTTTCTCTTAAACGTGATTCTCTTATTTGTAGGAATTGGCATAAACTATCTATGTCTTTGTAGTTTTGCAATGTGATATGGTCTTCCAGCGTTTCTTCGAAATGTCTTGCAATCAGTTCGACTAATTGTTCCGATGAGTAATTATATTGTAAATGTTTTGCGTTATAGTAAATTTGTAATGCATATGTCCTTTCTGATATACCCATCCTATCATTATATTTCCCATTTTGCAATTCCTTGTTAATTTCCAATTGTTGGACTTTTCCCCAGAAATAATTCAAAAATTTTTGTTCAAATTGTTGCCAACTGTCAAATTCTTCTTCTTTGCAATCGAACCATAGGCTTGCTTCATATTTTAGATGATTTCTGATAGTTTCTTTTGCTGTTTCGAAATTTCCGATGTGCTGTATTTTCTTTTTCAGGCTATTTATGAACGGCACTGGGTGTAATCTTCTTACATCCCCGCCAAACCTTATCTTCACGTCATCTGTGCTATGTATAACCATTTCTCTTCTTTCTCCTACATTTTGTTGAATATTGATTTCCGCAATCTTTCTTTCCATTTCTTCTATGTCTGCTTTAATAGCGTTTTCCAACTTGTTTTCCAACTTTTCTATTTCCTTTTGCTGGCAATTCGTTATCTGCTTTATTTTGATTTTGATTTCTTTAATCTCTAACTCCTGTTTCTCGCTCTTTTCTGCAATCTCTTCTATTTTTTTAACCATTTCCTTCTTAATACTCTCTATATTTCTGTTGTTTTCTTCTATGGCTTGTTTTGTTTCCTGTTGATTGTCATCCATTTTTTGCTCCACTTTATCCATTTTCTTTGATGTTTCTTCCTGATTTTTATCCATCGTCCTTTTTGCTTCATCCATTGCTTGTTTTGTTTCTCTTTGATTGTCATCCAGTTTTTGTTGTGTTTCATCCATTTTCTGTTCTATTCTTTGTGACTGGAGTTGCATCATTTGCAATAATTTATCTATTCCTGATAATTCTTGCTGTCCTGATGCCATGATTGTCGTGTCTAAAATATCTTCTTGGTCTGAATTATTCTCTTGATTTGAATGTTCTTTTTGTTTTTTGTTGTCTTTGCTTTGGCTTCTTGTCACAGACATTTGTTTTCAAGAAGTACTGTCCCCGCCAAATATGAAATTTTACTAGTATGTTACCAAGACGACTTTTTCTCACCCAAATATTATAAATTGTCAATAAATATATCAAATGTAAATATCGTAAAAATAAAATATTAAATCAGTTATGTAAAATTTGTACCTAAAGAGATCTAAAATTTTATGTTATCAAATGTAAGTATCTCACTTTTTACCACAGGCATATAAATTTTCAAATACCGGTTTTACTCTTTCTATCCTTCAAATTTGCCACTAGAAATACTTTACAATGCTTTCCACGTTGGACGACAGTTGAACTGATCTTTAATTATTGATATGAGATAATATTTTTATATGTCATTTAATTTAATCAATGCATTAATAATAATCTAATTAATTTACCAGATCATATATCAATATGTTTTCAATCTCAGGGCTTTTTATAAAATTAATTACTTACATACGTGGCTTCTAAGTATTTCTCAATGGTTCCTAATCGGGATAGGAAAGAAAAGAGTAAAATAATAACACATATGGGTTACAATTGTAATCAAAATATTGTTTATTTTATTTAAATGGCAATCACTGCTTAATATTTGCTATATCTTATTATTCTTAAACATAACATTTACACATGGGAATCTTATTTCCTTTTGGTTTCCAATTGAAAGTTTTTATTAACATTTAACTATTGTGATTTATTAGCAACAATTCTATTTAAGTTTGATGAAGCTTTTCTGATATTATTGATTATGTTTCTTCAATTTTAAATGTGGTATTTAATACGAAAAACCCATACATTCATGTCCAAACAAATGAGACTGACCTTTTTCTGGTGAACTGAGAATGTCTTCACACAAAACCCGTTTCCTGCTATCCTTGGCTGCAATCAAAACCTCGTCCTGGCTTCCAGTAATGTTCTCCTCTGAAACTAGCTCGTATAGCTCTCGTTTCCTGCTTCTGTCGTGATGCTGTGTTCTACCTTTTTCGAAACTGCAATCAGCTACCGGGAACTCTTGGCTCAAGGAGGTTCTTTTACTCTCAACCTGGCCTACCTCTCGTTCCACGATAGATACTCCACACTCACGGAACTACACCGGCTTTCTCACTCTCCGTACACTACCGTCTACTACTGGACTTCACTTCTCGACAGCTCAAAACATTCTGCCTTCTATTTGTCATTCATTCCCCTACTTTCTAAATATCCCTTCCAGATTCACAAATCAAACTTCCACCACCAACTCTCATTCGCAGTATTCCTCAAAACCAATTTTTAATCTTTCTAAATATGCTTAATGGATTTCAAAAGAAAAATAGTTAATTCCCATTCTAAAATTACTTTCTACTAATTACAAAATTTAATGATCTATTATCTACTTCCACTAAGTCTTATTTAGCATCGGCTAATGATCGAACCTTCCGCGAACAACGATAATGACCTATTATCGATTTCACTTGCGTCTTATTTAGCATAGGCTAATGATCGAACCTTCCGCGAACAACGATAATGGTACGCCATTCACTTTGTTTATTCTAAGCGCATTTTCCCGAGTTTCGTTTAATCACTTCTTAAAATTAAAGATAACAATTTGTTGTATACAGGTTGTTCTAAATTTATATGCCCGTGGTTGAGAAAATTGAAAATATTTTATATTAAATTGAATTCTGTTTATAATTATCAAAATTTAATTTTCATATCAAATAGAAATATAACAATATATATATATATATATATATATATATATATATATATATATATATATATATATATATATATATATATATATATATATATATATGCTTACTGTTGTTTTCCGGGTTTGACTCCGCGTTGAATAATTTTGGTTTTGAGAAAAACCATTATTTTGACGACGTTTCGGCAAGATCTAGAGATTCTAGAGAATCGATAGAAATCGAAAGAAATCCCATCGGTCTAAACCAAAGAGATGATGCGCAACGGCTTCCTACAACATGGAAAACGGTATTGAAGAAAAAGACCAAAATAAATCAAGCAGCGACATCTACGCGTGTCACCCTTCCAGACCCCCCAACATATACTGGACCAATCACAAGATCCAAGAGACGCGCAGGTCAAGCAAATACATCAGGATCAACTATATAAGTTACGGTATCGTGAATAAAAATTCAGTCTACTTCAAGCAACAGCGAGAAGCGGAACTACCTGACTTGACAATGGCAAGTGAGATCTTGCCGAAACGTCGTCAAAATAATGGTTTTTCTCAAAACCAAAATTATTCAACGCGGAGTCATACCCGGAAAACAACAGTAAGCACATATAGCTCCCTCGGAAACTTCTAACATATATATATATATATATATATATATATATATATATATATATATATATTTATGCACAGATATCAAAGTGAGGTCCTGACATTACGCGCACTTAGTGAGGACCGGTAGAAAACGTAGACATAATCGTTTCAACTCTTCATAGTGACCTTGACAAGTAAATAGCAATTAAAAAATGACGAGTATACACAAAAAAAATTACGTATATGTGCCCCGTATTGTTCAAGTATATTGCCACCCAAGTGAGGCCATTATACGCAGCTATTAAAGTGAGACTGTATATACTTTTTCGTTATGCGCACAAAGTGAGGACAACTTTACGTGTATATTTCCTTACAGCTCATCAAGTGAGGACCATACAGTGTTGTCGATAAATATGAGATTAATCGTTTCTACTGCCTTTTTCTGTATAACACAGTAAGAATTATTATTGTTTCAATGTTTCAGTCACTTGTAGTTATAAGAAGGATGTGGACTCTTTGTTCTTGCTCGTACTGTTTGTTAATTTTATAACATTTTAGTACCTCAGCATTAAATCACGCTAGCCTTATCGGAGACTAGCGTTAATAAAGAAATAGTTTTATATTTTTTAATAATTTACGTTAAAGATGGATAGGAAAGCAAGAATTTTGAAAATAGCGTTAGTTGAGAACAATAATAATCAAAATGGAGGATACAGTGATAGTTCAGTTATGTGAAATGTATATTGAACTTAACATATAAATATAAAAGCCCGACTTTTGATCTAAGAGGAACACAGTTTTTACGGTACATACATATCTGTCATTTGTCAGCCCCCTCCCTTCCATTTCCCCCACCCCTTATTTTTAAATAGGGAAGAGGGGCGTGTGCTAGCTCATTTGAAAGGATATTCAATTCTCTATCCAGTATTATTAACATTGACATAATTATCTATACAGAGTGTATTTTAGTATAGGTACTGTTGCTCCTGTCGATTTTCATTTTGAAACGACAATTTTCCAACCTTAATTTTAGTATACAAGATGATTTACTTAATTTAATTAAACTTAATGTACCTTTTTTACTGACTTAATTTTACAGTTATTCCACTAGATGGCAAATACAGTGAATATGTGCATATGTTTTATTTCGAATAATCATTTTAAAATAGTTTTAGTTTCCTATTTTCTCTGAAAATTGTTGCAAGTTTCTTGTTCTTATACTTAAAATCATGTCCCTACAAATTTATACGAGACTACATATTAAGAGTATAGAAAGTATTATAATATATGACATACATGCTTTTTTCCATTTATTGAAGATATTTCACCTTATCCTGAAACAATGCAATGTGACCAAGTGTCCTCAACTAAAAAAATATATCCCACTATTTTGATATTAAATGTATAGTTTGTACTATAAACCGTATTGAAATAGATTGCAACATATGTGTGTGGTTGGGATATTGACTGCGAAACCTAAGGCTTCATTCGCCTAATCATATTTACCTTTGATTCTTATAACAATAAATAAAATTGATTAACATTTTATATCAATATTATTAGTGTTTTTAAACAATATCAGTATGATATATCAGTATGATAAAGTCAAGATAAACAATACTATAACAGAAAGCTTTGAGGTCAAACCAGGACTGCGACAGGATGATCCATTATCGTCTATAATGTTTAGCATATTACTAGAAAAGGTTATACAGGAAGCAAACATTAATAGAACAGGTCTGATATACCACAAAAAACATCAGTGCTTGGCATTCGCAGACGATTTGGTAATCTTGGCTAGGAGCAAAATAGAACTAATAGAAACACTCATGAAACTCGAGGAGAGGGCAGCAACCAAAGGATTGTATATAAATGAAGCAAAAACGAAGTATATGGAATGGACAAATAAGCAATTCGTTCGGGGGCAATACATAACAATGACAACAGCGAAAGGAACACAGTATAAATTCGAAGAAGTTGGGAGATTTGAGTACTTAGGAACTGTCTTCACAAGAGATCCTAACTGTGAAGAAAAAATACAAAAGAGAATTATGTCGAGCAACCGCGCTATATTTGCTTTTAATGGGTTGTTAAGAAGTAAACATATATCACGAAGAGCAAAACTAAGAACTTACAAGACCGTAATAAGGCCGATAGTAACGTATGCTTCTGAAACATGGGTCACAACAAAAAAACATCAAGAGTTGTTATTAGTTTGGGAGAGGAAAATACTGCGCAAAATCTTCGGTGGGAAAAACTTAAATGGACATTGGGTAAGAAGAACAAATAAGGAACTAACTGAGCTCTATCAAGATCGTAACATACTAGCAGTAATTAAGGCGCAAAGACTTAGATGGTTGGGCCATGTGCAGAGGATGATTCCATCTAGAATTCCCAGAATGGTACTATCTAGTGCATTGGCAGGGAAAAGACGAAGAGGAAGACCGAGGTCACGATGGAGTAATGGAGTTAGAGAAGATATGAGAAGAATTAACTTAAGGAACTGGGAAACAAAAGCGACTGACAAAAGGGAGTGGAATAGAATACTACATCAAGCCATGGGCCTACTAGGCTCGTAGTGCTTACATATTATAATATCAGTTTTCTAATATTATCCAGTTCCATATCCAGTTCCGAATCCAGTGGTTATATTTCTTCCGTATTGTTTAATTTCGCTTCCAGTGATTGTATTTTTTTTCTTGTTTTTTTTTTGAAATATTTATTTATTATTTTATTACTATATTTTTTTATTGTGCTCATAATAGATTGCAACATTGTCTACAGACATGAATGCAGTAACAATAAATAGAAAAATCGGAGATCCACACCCCGGATTTGAAATCGAAACCTCTGCTTTACGAATCCGAGATCCGAGGTCTACCCACTAGGTCACTAGGCTATCGCTCTTAGACAATATTTTTTCCTGAAACGGGGAACTTTTAAAGCCGGGTCTAGACTATGTAACAAAACATGCTAATAACAAAGTTGTACAACAAATTTGTTGTACAACTTTGTTATGTAACTTGTTATAATATAGCATGAGTATCCACACTATATAACAAAAAACAAAACAACAACATGCGCATAAATTTTGCAGCATTTTAGATGGATAGCTGGTAGGTTAGGTAGTATATAAAATTGCGTCATATAAGTATGGAGGATCTCTTCATAGCAACAGCAGCTTGTGTAATATTGTGGAGGCGACACCGGCGTGTTAAATTAATATTTTGGATGTGTCCTTCATTAGCAGCTCGAGCAAAATATAGGTAGTGGTACAGCTCTTTTAGCTGATCTGGAAAGAGATAACATAGACCCATCGACAGGAGACATTAAATGTGATGGCAGTTTTAAAAACTTCTTAAGAATAGAAAGCAGGAAAGACATTTCGAGATGCAATTCCAGTAAGAGAAAGATTAACAGTTATATTATTAGCAAAGTATATTTTTTAAACTTTTTACTCATTGTTTCAGAGAGGAAGTATAACATTTCTGTAAAATTTAATTCCTCAGTATTATCGTCTTCACCTGTTCATGATTGAGTGTCACTGTCTGTTTGAATTGGTGTAGCTGGAGAAGTAGCGGATGTAGGTGTAGTGGACGGAATAGAAAGGCTCAGATATATTGTATGATTGAGTGTTTGTTTGAGTAGCTGATGAAGCAGTCTGCATCTGTGTAGCGAATGAAGTGAATGTTACAGGTTTTATGTCTGAACACTCTGCTCTGTAGAGAATAGTATTTATGTCAAATTTAGAGTTGATTTGCACCGATTTGCTGTTAAGGTTCCGCGTACTGCTTTTCTTTTGTTGGCTTGAGTTATAGGCGTACGTGCATTAGTTTTAACTACAGTTTCTGTATCTATTTTCACTTCTATTTCAGTCTATTCATCGTGTTTTTTATTTGTTTTTTAAATCAATAAATGTAGCTCATCCCATAGCAATCCCATAATACTCGTTACTTACGAAATAGCTCAATTAAATGAGTAGTCAGTTCTTTCGACAATTTCATCGCGTAAATAACCCTACGTGAACAGAGCAAAGAAAAATCTAGCACAATCACTCCAGAATGAACAAGGCGATATGACTCCAACGGTTGCTGCTCGCGTAGGTACTATGCCAGAGAAATGTTTCAATAACATGTTTTTAGGTGTAGATCAGTCGCGGTGCGGTTTTATAACTTTCTTTGATGTTTACCGACATCTGTTGGATAACATAAAACATGCTATATAACCAGAAAAATGTTATACAACACTGTGTTTTAAAACTTGTTTATTTAAAATTTTGTAACAAGTTACAAAACTTTGATATTTAACATGTTTTGTTACATAGTCTGGACCCGGCTTAAAGGTAACTTCTTATAGGTAATACACTACAATTTCTGAATATTTTTTCTGAAATCTATCGAATGGTACCAAACACGACCCCCACGGAGGTGGGGGTGGGGTTACTTTAAAATCTTAAATAGGAACTCCTTTTTTTTATTTCAGATTTGGATTCTTTGCGTAAAAATAAGCAACTTTTATTCGAAACGTTTTTTCTAATTACGGATAGGTGGCGCTATAATCGGAGAAAACGGGTGTTGGAAATGGGAAATTAAATTAAAATATGGAAAGTCCCCACTAAAATGGAAAATTTTACTTAACTTTTTTTATTTTAGAACCTAATAATCACAACCCAATAGGTCCCCAAAGCGCTCGAGTGACTGCACATTTAGCATACTTTGCTCTTCTACTATATGTATTATCTACTATATGCGAAGTAATTATTAACCCAAACAACCATAATTCAACTTTTATTTACTAATAAAGAACTGGACGAAAGTGTCACATCAGCTTTTATGAAACACATGAATATTTACATAAAAAGGTAAGTGATCTGCTTGAAATCGATATTCCCAAAATCATCTAAAAATTGTTTATACTTGAGTACTTTGAGACTCTTGTATGAAATGTGAATACCAAAATACGATTAGGAATCTCCATTATGTAATTTTTAAATAATACATAATTCTTAGGAAATGAAAGGTATTATACAAACGTGTTAAAAAATACTACCTACTGAAATTTTTTGATGGCAATAAATGATGAATTGGTTTATCGAATTTAATTTTAAGGTGATACAGTAGCGATCAACAGGTAGCCAAAACGCGTTCCAAGATTGAGGCTGTAATTTTGAATATTTTTTCGAGATATTTGGCACACGTATTTGTAATATAATAAAGAATGGCGGTACAGAGCCCAATTTGAAAAATATATTAATATGTGGAAATTACTCTGTAAATAAATACAATATTAAAAAAACGAGTCTGTACCGCCATTAAGAAGAACAAAAAAATACACTTTCTTCAAATAAACTTTTTTATCAGATGCCTAGATTTTGACCCGTGTTGAGCTGCCCCCCCCCCCCCACTTGCAAAAATTAAAAAACAAATAGCCCTGATTTATGAGCTATTTATGAGCTCTCATATTCCGCAAACTAAAAATTTTGAGCTCGTTCCACTGAGCAGGAATTTAATACCCTAGTGGTGAGTCAGCCCCCCCCACTACTTAAAAATAAGAATATTGAATCGGTTTTTGAGGCAGAATTACGAGCTATTTATGAGCTCTTGAAATTATATAGTTTCGATTTTTGAGCTCATCCCCTTCACCCCCAAACAAACCTTTAATTGATTTATGTTGAATACCCAGTAAAAATAAGCAACGGCAAATCTAGGGGATTTTTGTTATTGTATGATGTAGTTGGAAACAATGTCATATAAGTGTCAGATGTCAACTAGAAGTAAAAACATGTGTCAAAAAGAAAAATAAATGTTGATTTTGATGTTTAAGTTATTTGTAGAATTATTGAGTTTCTTTTAAAATAAAACTGACTAGAAGTACTTCGGTGTTTAATTAACATCCACGCAATTCTGCAAAACATCAGGTTATGGCCCAGATCACTTGTTTTCGTGAGTATTTCGCCAGTAAAAAAAGTCAGTGTTGAAGAGCCTGTGTCGGTAGTTTGCCGCGGCCAACGAAAATAAAAAAGAAAAGCTGAAAAAAAGGTGAAAAAGAAGCTCGAGTATATATACATAAAAAAAAAAGAAAAACATAAATCCGAAAAATGGAAAATTCATCGGCTGCGTTGAAACTTAGTGGTGGTGACAACTGGGTAGCCTGGAAATTTCAAACAAGGGTAGTGCTAAAAAGCCGTGGTTATTATGACATAGTAATAGGAAAGTCTGTGAGACCGAGCACTACTGGAGATGACCACAAGAAATGGGATGCTGGTGATTCAAAAGCACAAGAATTTATAGTAACCAGAATAGAGCAAGGCCCTATGACACACATTTTATCCTGTGAGACCTCGAAAGATATGTGGACAAAGTTGAAGTCTGTCTACGACAAAGAGTCAGAGGTGAGCATTCATTTAATGCAACAAAAGTTTTTTCTCTTGGAGTTTTCATCAGGTAAAAATGTTGCCTCATTCATATCACAGCTTGAAGAGATAAAAAATAAGCTAAAACAAGCTGGTGAAGAGCTGTCCGATAAAATGATCATGACAAAAATACTTATGGCATTGCCAGAGGAATATAAGCATTTTCGGTCCGCATGGGAATCCGTACCATCTGATAAACAAACCCTAGATGAACTTACATCAAGACTACTTATCGAAGAAGAAAGAAGTAAGTCAGCACAGGGCAGCACAGCATTGGCGATGAAAAGTGATACAAGCAGAGAATTTAAAGGGCAAAAGAAAACCAGGTTAAAGTGCCATTTTTGTGGCAGAGGTGGCCATATTGCGAAAAATTGCTTTTTCAAGAAGAAAGAGAGAGATAATAATAGCCAGAAAGACATAAAAGTATGCAGTCAATGTAAAAGACGAGG
Organism: Diabrotica virgifera virgifera; assembly: GCF_917563875.1. Taxonomy (NCBI): domain Eukaryota; kingdom Metazoa; phylum Arthropoda; class Insecta; order Coleoptera; family Chrysomelidae; genus Diabrotica; species Diabrotica virgifera. Next base: position 150,167,089 of record NC_065443.1, on the reverse strand, counting down.
ACACAACTTACAAGAGTGTTGGTTTAATAAAAATAAAAATGAAAAACAACAGACAAGCAGAGAAGAAAATAAAATTGACAGTAATGCATTCATGGTATATACTGGGAGTAAGAAAAATAAAAATGAATGGTGCTTGGACACAGGAGCTAGCGAACATATGTGCTGGAATCAAGATCTGTTTGAAGAATTGATAGAGATAAGCTATAAAAAACAAGTAAAAGTCGGAAATGGAGAAAAATTACCAGTTAAAGGTATTGGAAAAATAACTCTATGGGCATTTAATGGTAAGAAATTTATAAAGTCAACCCTGTCAGATGTATTATTTGTGCCAGATTTAAAATTTAATTTATTCTCAGCTGGATGTGCCTTAGATAAAGGTTATAAGATGTTTTCAAACAATGAAAAATGTGAATTTTATAATGACAAAGGAGAAATAAGAGCATTGGCAACACGGGATAACAAATTATACAAAATGTTATTCTCACAAGAACAAAACACTGAAACCTTTGCAAATATTTTAATTTCGGAACGCACCCCTAACGAAAACTTGTCTGACGGTCAAGTTCAAGAAAACAGCTGTTTAGTAGATGTATTTTTATCAGAGTGTAATTCTGCAAAAACAACAGAAAGTTTGAGAGTTTGGCACTGCAGACTAGCACATCAAAATACTACATATGTGAGAAACTTTTTAAGGCAAAATAACATTGATTTTATAGACGAAAAATTCGTGTGTGAACAGTGTTTAACAGGTAAACAACACAGAATACCATTCAAGTTAAGTGAATCAAGAGCAAGTGAGCCATTACAATTAGTGCATACAGACGTATGTGGCCCTATGGAAGAAGAGTCTTTAGGGGGAAATAGGTATTTCCTGTTGTTAAAGGATGACTATACAAATTATAGGTACGCGTATTTCATGAAAAATAAATCAGAAGTTAAGAAACACCTTAAAAATTTTATATCATTAGCCGAGAGAGAGACAGGCTACAAGATGAAAACTTTACGATCAGATAACGGTTTAGAGTTTATGAACCAAGAAATAAAGGAGATGCTTGACTATCAAGGCATAAAACATCAGAGATCAGTAGTGTATACGCCTCAGCAGAACGGTAGGGCTGAGAGGGAAAATAGAACCCTAGTTGAATCAGCCCGAACTATGATACAAGGGCAAAAGTTGAATAAAAACTTGTGGGCAGAGGCCATACATACAGCAGTGTATGTTTTAAACCGAACAGGCCCTAGTAGCATAAAAAATGTGACACCTTATGAATTATGGTACAAAAAGAAAGTCAATAATATTTCTACACTCAAGAGTTTTGGTTCTAGAGTATCAGTGCATGTCCCAAAAGAGAAGAGATTAAAATGGGATGCAAAAAATATGTTTGGTTTCTTTATTGGCTACAGTGAGGATGTAAAAGGTTACAAAATATTTGTCCCAGACAAAAATAAAGTTGAAATTCATCGAGATGTCATATTTTTGCCCGAGAAAACCATAGAAATAAAAAATGGGGAGACAGACATGAATAAAAACATACAGATGATATGTGAGGAGATAAAGTCAGAAGAAGATGACAGTGAAGCAGAAGAACCTCAAAATAATAGAGAAGAAAGCAGTGAGAGTGACCTCGAAACTGATAGCAGTATTGAAGATGTGAATGAAATAGAGCAGGAGCATGGATATGACCTGAGAAGACATATAAAAAGACCCTCAAGATATGATGATTATGTTCTGGATGATGACGAAATGAGTTTGTTGACTTTTAGTGATGATGAAGAACCCCAGACGTATGATGATGCAGTGGCCAGTAGTGAGTGTAAAAATTGGAAGAAAGCTATGCAATCAGAAATAAATGCGTTGCTAGAAAATGAAACATGGGAGTTTGTGCAAAGTAGTGATGGTCAAAAAGTCATTGAGTGCAAGTGGGTGTTCAAGAAAAAGAAAAATGAAAATGGTAAAGTAGTGAAATATAAAGCTCGTTTGGTAGCTAGAGGTTTTCAACAAATTGGTATATGTTTTAATGATATTTATAGTCCAGTAGCAAAATTACCATCAATAAGGATTTTCTTAGCCATGTGTAATACTTTTGATATGAAAATTCATCAAGTAGATGTTTGTAGTGCATTTCTAAATGGGGATATTAAAGAAAATGTTTTTATTTCACTCCCAAAGGGATTTAAAGAAAAAGAGGGCACTATTTGCAAATTAAGAAAATCCTTATATGGTTTGAAAAGTTCACCTAAAAATTGGAATGACAAATTTCATAATTTGATGCAAAATTTGAGTTTTTCAAGATCTGAATATGAATATTGTCTTTATATTAAAGTAAATGAAAAAGGTAGGATATACATTTTGCTGTATGTTGATGATTTGCTGTTGGCAGGTACAAATGATCAAGAAGTTGAGAAAATAAAATACATTTTAAACAAAAACTTCAAAATGAACGACTTAGGTCAAATAAAACATTTTTTGGGTATGTGCATAACTCAAAATTTGTCTGAAGGCAAAATAAAAATTAATCAAACTGTTTACTTAAAAAATGTTTTGAAGAAATTTGACATGTCAAGCTGCAAACCATCAACAACACCAATGGATAATAATTTTCACCACGATTTTCTCAAACGAGAAAAATCTGAGAGCATAGAGATAGAAAAGAAATGTAGAGTTGCTATAGGATGTTTGATGTATGCAATGTTATGCTCAAGACCAGATTTGTGTATAGCTATAGGTATATTTTTTTTTTTTTTTTTTTTTATTTAACGTCCTAATTTATTTACAATCTGTAAAACAAGTTACAATAAGTAAATGTTGTGACCACTAGTGTAGGTGACTTGGAGAAAATGATTCAATAATCATTTTCTTTACAAATATTTTACATAGATATAAAATTGTTTGTCTCTGGGAATTACGGCACATATAACTAAAATCGCGATGGTAAATCACTAGGTGTATTTCGTCTAAGTCTCCGTCTGACTGGTTGGCTCATCAGGTTTCTGGCTAGTACATTTGGATGTTGTGCCAGTCTGTCTTCGTATTTCTGTGCAAAGTTGGTAATTTCTTCTTTTACTGTTGAAATTTCTAGATCGCGTCTAATAATAATATTTGCAACATACCATGGGGCATTTGTGATTATTCGAAGAACCTTCGACTGGAACCTCTCCAAGATTTCGATATTGGAGTTTGATGCAGTACCCCAAAGTTGGATCCCGTAAGTCCATATTGGCTTCAAAATTGCTTTGTAGACAAGTACTTTATTTTTCATCGAAAGTGATGATTTGTGACCAATCAGCCAGTAAAGATTGTGTAATTTGAGACCAAGTTGTTTACGCTTCATAAAAATGTGTGTTCTCCAGTTTAATCTTTGGTCTAGATGCATTCCAAGGTATTTGACTGTTGCTTGCTGTTTTAGTTGGTGGTTGTTGATATATACAGGCGGGCAGTGACCTTTACGGTTTGTGAAGGTAATATGAACCGACTTTGTTTCATTTGTTTGAAAACGCCACCGTTTTAACCAAGTTTGCATTTTGTTGAGGCTGGTTTGCAGAAGTTGAGAAGCTATCCGTGGGTCCTGATGTACTGACATCACTGCTGTGTCGTCTGCATATGTAGCTGTAGTGGTTTGAAAGTTTGTTGGTAAGTCTGCTGTGTACAATAGGTATAACACTGGCCCCAGAACACTGCCCTGTGGAACTCCAGATCCAACTGGAAATAGAGACGTGCACTCATCTCTATGTTGTACAAAAAAGTAACGGTTATGGAGGTAGGATTTTAAAATTAGGAAGTGAGTGAGAGGAAGCATATTTTTTAATTTGTATAGAAGGCCTGTGTGCCAGACTTTATCGAATGCTTGCGAGATGTCTAGAAAAGCGGCAGTGCAGTACATTTTGTCTTCCAATGCTTGATTAACAGTTCTGCATATCCGATGAACCTGTTCTATGGTTGCGTGTTGGGATCTGAATCCAAACTGGTGTGCAGGGATTAGTTCTCGATCTGATAGGAGTGGTTGAATTCTTGAGAGTATCAGTTTTTCTAGGATCTTTGACACTATCGGCAGTAAGCTTATGGGTCGATATGATTTGACATTTTCCAGCGGCTTTCCTGGTTTGGGAATTAGTATAATTTTTGCGACTTTCCAGAGGAGAGGGAAATATGCGGTTCTTAATACTGCATTGAATAATTGAGTGAGGTACACAATTCCTTTCCTGGGTAGTTGTTTAATAATTTTACTGGATATAAGATCGAAGCCTGGGGACTTTTTCGATTTAAGATTTTGTATTATTTTGATCACTTCATTTACCTTAAACTTTTCCGGTGGAAGTTCTAACTGGTATGGAAATTCTAAAAATTGTTGGATGGATGCTTCAAAGTTTTGATTATTCTCAGCAGGGAAAGGTTGAAAGACGTCTGTGAGATATTTTGCAAACACTTCTGATTTTTCTTTATTGCTTTTGGCCCATTCGCCGTTTTCTGCGCGAATAGGAGGGTTGCTTGATTGAGGTCGTTTAAATTTTTTCGTAGCCTTCCATAGAGAATAGTCTGTAATTTCTGTTGCTGATAGGTTGCTAAGATATTCTTTAATCCCATCGTTTTTGTAGTTATTTAGGAGAGTTTTAAGTTGAAGTGTAGCCTGGTTGAGTCTGGTTTTGTCCTGAGGCGCGTGCGTTCTTTGCCATGTTTTTCTTAAATATCGTTTTTCTTTGATTTTTTGTCTGATTATGTTTGGTAGCTCTTGTTTCATGAGCGTCGTGTTTTTTAGGGGTGTTGTTTGCCAGATTGCTTCCTGTATAATTACGTTAAAATTTTGTATGGCTTCATCTATTTCATAGTTTGTTTTTAAAGGTATGTTTAGGTTTAGGTTGTCCTCAATCACCCGCCGAAACCTTTCCCAATCCGTATATTTGTTGTCCAGTTTCGGTGGTAGCTGTACCTCAACAAGTTCAGTACTTATCGTGATTAATACAGGCGAGTGATCCGAGGAAAGGTCAAAGCAAGATTCAATTCTTTGCGATCTTTTTGGGATTCCCTTTGTTATGCAGAAGTCAAGTAGATCGGGTATTTTGTTCACGTCGGTTGGCCAATAAGTAGGTTCACCACTGGAAATATACGAGTAGTTGTTACTATTCATAGCCGCTAGAAGCTGTCGTCCTTTTGGGGTGATTAATCTTGATCCCCAATGTGTATGTTTAGAGTTGTAATCTCCTCCAGCCAGGAATCTGTTACCCAATGTTTTAAAAAATTCTTCAAATTGTTCTTTTTTTATCTTGTGTATTGGTGGGCAATAGACTGCAGAGATTGTTAGTGAGCCATGCCAATCTTCAATAACTATGTTAGTAGCCTGCAAGTAGTCTTTTTTAAAGTCATTAGTCTCATAGTGTTTGATATTGTTTTTGATTATAATAGCAGTTCCACCATGGGCTGTACCATCTGGGTGTCTAGTATTGTAAGTTGTGTAGTTAGGTATTTTAAAGTAGCTTCTACTTGTGAAGTGAGTTTCTGATATTAACATTATATCAATTTCGTGACTAATGATGAAAGTTTTTACCTCAAGACAATGTTTGGCAAGCCCGTTGGCGTTCCAAAGTGCAATTTTTAGTAACTTATTCATTTTGTTAAATTATTGACGACTATCGTTAGGAGGTTTAGCAGTGTGGACAGTTGTTCCGCAAATCCTTTAAACATCGATTTTAGTTCAGACAGGTCGTTAGCAGGAGTAGGATGCGTTAAATTTGGTGCTTGCAAAGTATTCTGAGATGTGCTTGCTTGAGGTAGTTGGTTTGTTACTGCTTGTGAGTAGCTAATGCCTGGATTGATGGTTCTTCCAATATTACTCGTTAGTGGGGTTGTAGGTTGTTTTTGCCGTAGGGTTGGATATGTTTTTTTCTGCAGTTCCTTATATATAGTACATCCTTTATAATTTGCCGGGTGGTTTCCTTCGCAAAGAATGCACTGAACATCGTCAGATCTTTCTTTTCTTGTACAGTGTTCAGTAGCATGATCTCCGGTGCATTTTACACATCTGGGCCTATGTTGACAGTATTTTTTTGTATGCGCGTATCTTTGACATCTACTGCACTGTGGAATTTCCCTCCTTGTGTATGGTGGTTCAAATTTAATTTTGTAGTTTAGCAAGTGTTCAACGTCGTAAATTGTTTTATTATTTTCTGCTGATTTTAAGTCAATGAAGAACATTGATAAAGGTTGCTTAGTTTTGTAATTTTTAATGTTCCACATATTTACTACCGAGTGCCCCAGCTTTTCGATTTCTTCTTTTAATTCTGTCAGATTGGCTGAGTAATGCATGTTTTTTAATACTACTCTGAAGCTGCGTTCGTCACGAGGCCTAAATGTATGGAATTCTGTTTTTTTCTCAGTTAAAGCTTTAGTTATTGTACTATAATTTTCTTTTTCTTTAGGTTGTATTTTAACTTGATCGTGATTTAAAACTTTGATTTCGTATCCATTTTTGGCTATATTATTTAATAGTGTGGTGAGTGGGGTCACATTTTTCACTCCATTTACAAATATGGGAGGTGGTTTTGAGGTTTTTTCAGTTTGAATCTCAGTTCTTTCAGTTTGAACTTCTTCATTTTTTGCTTCGTTATCTGCGTCGTTAGACAACTCCTCAAATCGATTTGATGTATGAACAGGTGAATTTAGCCAGTAGTCATTAATTTTGGTCTGTTTAGTTACTCTGTGTTCAGGGCTAAGTCTGACTCTTTTCCTAGTGTTTTCTACAGTTTTCCATTCTTCGTCTTGGCTAATTTCTTGGCTATTTTTGTTTGGCAAGGCTGGGATATTGCTAAAGTATAGGGGTTGTTGTGTTGTTTGGTAATATGGTGTGGGTAAAACCTGAGGAAATGAAACGTTACCTTGTACTAGTTGGTCGTTGTTGATCTGAACTTGCGGAGCGTACGCCACTGGCTGAGTTGTAAATTGGCCTGGCTGAATCATCGCTGGTGTTGGAACTCCGTATAAATTCTGCTGTGGCTGTGGCTGCATCGGTTGAAACGGCGAAGTAATATTGTAATCCATTTCGCTGAGAGTTTTTTCCGTTTTGTCATTGGAATCACTTTCAATTTATCAATAATAAAAACTGAGTTTATTATTTTTAAAACAAGTACCGGGTCATTCGAATATATGATATTAAAAACACATTAAAATAATTAAAATCACATTAACGGTTACAGTATAAAATATTTTAAAATTTGCTGGACGAAATGCGACCGCTTTGGTCTAAGGTTTGTGGTCGACTGATAGGTATATTAAGCAGGTATCAAACATGTGCAAGTAACGATTTGTGGGTAGCAATAAAAAGAGTATTGAGATATATTCAAAGCACAGTTATTATGAGTTTGATATACTATAAACATAAATATAAACAGGAAAATTTGATAGTAGGGTACTCAGATTCAGATTGGGCAGGTGACCGTACTGATAGAAAATCTACATCAGGATATGTATTCAAAGTTTTTAATTGCACGGTGTCATGGGCATCACGGAAACAGTCTACAGTCAGTTTGTCCTCTACTGAAGCTGAATATGTTGCACTAAGTGTATGTGTGAGTGAAGCATGTTGGCTAAGATACTTAATGTATGATTTAAAAATAAAACCTGATTATGTAGCGGTTCTAATTCATGCAGACAATCAAAGCGCTATAAGGGTTAGTAGAAATCCGGAATTTCATAAAAGACTAAAACATGTTGATATTAGATTTCATTTTGTACGAGATAAAATTAAGGAAAATATTGTTGTATTAAAATATCTTAATACAAGTGACCAACAGGCTGACATATGTACAAAACCATTAGGTTTAACTCTGTTTAAAAAATTTAGAGAGTTGCTAGGTTTAGAATAAAAAAAATTAATTTAGATCTAGGAGATTTACCGTTGAGGGGGGGTGTTGAATACCCAGTAAAAATAAGCAACGGCAAATCTAGGGGATTTTTGTTATTGTATGATGTAGTTGGAAACAATGTCATATAAGTGTCAGATGTCAACTAGAAGTAAAAACATGTGTCAAAAAGAAAAATAAATGTTGATTTTGATGTTTAAGTTATTTGTAGAATTATTGAGTTTCTTTTAAAATAAAACTGACTAGAAGTACTTCGGTGTTTAATTAACATCCACGCAATTCTGTAAAACATCAATTTAACTTAAGAGAAAGATGCTGAGAAAACTTAAAATATATCGTATTGCTGATATAATTCCTATAGCTTATATACTCTAAGAATAAACTATTAAATCAAGAGCATTTCGATTATTGAGCTACAACCCCTTCGCAAGAAAACCACCCTATCTTCCCGGCTTAAGGGAAAGTTGTACTTAAAATGCATTAAACTAATTATTTGGCGACTACATATCATTTAATAATTTATAAGCTTCCAAATTACGCGCATTTAGATCAGTAAATTGCAATTTATTTTGTATAGTGCAGTCACTGAAGGTAAAAATCAACGATTACCTTCAATTTCGGTAAACCTTCATATATTTTCACGAAAATTGGTCAGTGGTTAGAGGATACGTCAAGAAACAAAGGTGACACCTTGCGCCTTTACCCTGAGGGTGGATACCGCCGCTTCTCGGGGGTGAAAATTATTTTATAAAAAATGACTGCACAAATCAATAAAAGAACAAATTAAAAGCAAAATTTATTATATAAAGTTAATAAAATAAGTCAATACTTTTAAGTTATTAAAGATCAAAGATTTTAATTATTTGTGAAAAAATGCATGTTTTGAAGAGGTTTTTTGTAAATCACTGAAAAACTGTAAGTTTTTACAAAAAAGTTAATAGTAGTTTAATTCGTATAGCTTATATTCTAAGAATAAACTCTTAAATCACGCGCCTTTCGATTACAGAGCTACAACCCCTTCGCAAGAAACCCATCCAATATTCCCGGCTTAAGAGAGAGTTGTTCTTAAAATAATTTAAATTAATTATTTGGCGACTACATATCGTTTAATAATTTATGAGCTTGCAAAATATACGCATCTCAATTGTTGAATTTCCATTTTCTTTCTATAGTGCAGTCACTGAAGGTAAAAATCAACTATTATATACCTTCGATTTCGGTAAATCTCCATTTATTTTCACGAATTGACAATAACAACTTGGGGTTTTAGCCTGGGGTATATGTCACCCCTTCTCGGTAGTGAAAATTACTTTATTAAAAATAACCCCTTAAATCGAGAGAGGGACAAATTGTAAGCAAAATTTGTTATATAATGTGATTAAAATAAATCAATACTTTTTGATTTATTAAAGATCAAATATTTTAATTTTTGGAAAGAAAATGCATGCTTTAGAGCGATTTTTCATAAATGACTCAAGAACTGTAAGTTTTTACAAAAAAGTTTTCATCACTAAAATTGAAGCTAATAAAAAATATAATAAATTGCTTACTTGAAAAACCCTTTAATGTTAATTTAAAGTAAGTTATTGGTAATTAAATGTATATTTTTTTCCGCGACTGTTCAAATCTAAGGGTTCAAGCTTAAATAACGGGAAAGAGATGCATTTTATAACACTTAGGTACTAAATACTTGTCAAAGTACTTAGAAATACCTATCAAACATAAGATCCAGAAAAAGTTTATAGTATCAAAATCCGCTCACCAATTTTCGTGAAAATGAATGGAGATTTACCGAAATCGAAGGTCATAGTTGATTTTTACCTTCAGTGACTGCACTATAGAAAGAAAATGGCAATTCAATAATTGAGATGCGTATATTTTGCGAGCTCATAAATTATTAAACAATATATAGTCGACAGATAATTAATTTAAATTATTTTAAGTACAACCTTCTCTTAAGCCGGGAATATGGGATGGTTTTCTTGCGAAGGGGTTGTAGTTCAATAATCGAAAGGCGTGTGATTTAAGAGTTTATTCTTAGAATATAAGCTATACGAATTAAACTACTATTAAATTTTTTTGTAAAAACTTACAGTTTTTCAGTGATTTACAAAAAACCTCTTCAAAACATGCATTTTTTTCACAAATAATTAAAATCTTTGATCTTTAATAACTTAAAAAGTATTGACTTATTTTATTAACTTTATATAATAAATTTTGCCTTTAATTTGTTCTTTTATTGATTTGTGCAGTTATTTTTTATAAAATAATTTTCACCCCCGAGAAGGGGCGGTATCCACCCTCAGGGTAAAGGCGCAAGGCGGTACCATGTCACCTTTGTTTCTTGACGTATCCTCTAACCAGTGACCAATTTTCGTAAATATCGATGAAGGTTCACCGAAATTGAAGGTAATCGTTGATTTTTACCTTCAGTGACTGCACTATACAAAATAAATTGCAATTTACTGATCTAAATGCGCGTAATTTGGAAGCTTATTAATTATTAAATGATATGTAGTCGCCAAATAATTAGTTTAACGCATTTTAAGTACAACTTTCTCTTAAGCCGGGAAGATAGGGTGGTTTTCTTGCGAAGGGGTTGTAGCTCAATAATCGAAATGCTCTTGATTTAATAGTTTATTCTTAGAGTATATAAGCTATAGGAATTATATCCGCAATACGATATATTTTAAGTTTTCTCAGCATCTTTCTCTTAAATTAAATCAATTAAAGGGTTGTTTGGGGGTGAAGGGGATGAGCTCAAAAATCGAAACTATATAATTTCAAGAGCTCATAAATAGCTCGTAATTCTGACGCAAAAACCGATTCAATATTCCTATTTTTAAGTAGTGGGGGGGGGGCTGACTCAGCCCCCCCACTAGGGTATTAAATTCCTGCTCAGTGGAACGAGCTCAAAATTTTTAGTAGATTTACTATTTATGAGAGCTCATAAATAGCTCATAAATCAGGGCTATTTGTTTTTTAATTTTTGAAAGTGGGGGGGGGGGGGGGCAGCTCAACACGGGTTAGATTTTGTGTCATTTTGGAACTACTAATGAAATAAAAAATTTTAGTAGTTCCAAAATGACATAAAATCTAGGCAGCGGATAAAAAAGTTTATTTGAAGAAAGTGTATTTTTTTGTTCTTCTTAGTGGCGGTACAGGCTCGTTTTTTTAATATTGTATTTATTTACAGAGTAATTTCCACATATTAATATATTTTTTAAATTGGGCTCTGTACCGCCATTCTTTATTATATTACGAATACGTGTGCCACATATCTCGAAAAAATATTCAAAATTACAGCCGCAATCTTGGAACGCGTTTTCGCTGCCTGTTGATCGCTACTGTTTCCTCTTAAGTAAAATATGTCATTTGGATATTTTTTTAAACTCGATAGATCCTAGGGACATGTCGGTAGATCGGTAGGATCATCACTTTTGGGAGTTTTGGGAATATCCCAATTGACAACGCAATATACACCGACGCCGTCTACAACAAGCGACGAATCAGAGATGCCAGATTGGGGTACTTTCGCCCATTTTTAGGGTAATTTGAAAGCACATGGGAAAATTTTTATAGGTTGAATTGGTTGGGGAATTTTTCGGGAGGAAAATTGAGCAAACTGAATTGCAATATAAATGTATCTAACATATAACATTATATTAACATTATAACCTATCGAGTATTTGCTTCTGATTAAAAAAACCGAAAAATGGTTTTTGGAACAACCGCTTTTTTTGACCAGTTATAACCGCCAGGTTAAACCGTAAGTAAAAAACCGGTATAACCGAAATCCGGTTTTTTGTTCAACAACCGCCATCCCTACCTTGGTTGTTACAAATACAGTTCGCTGGAATAAGTTTTACCCCCCTTATTAACTTATTTATTTTTAGCACATGAGAAAAACGCTCGGATAGGTCGATTTTTAAAATAATCATAGTATATTATAGCGTCAATGTTTCGAACTTTACGCGATCCCTCTTCTTCAGGTGACAGGCACAACTTTGATTTTTTTAAATAGGAAAGTAAGTACATCATGTGACACCTCATTTAAAAGCTTTTTTTGCAACCGTGTTAAAAATGCAATTTTTAGAACTCCATACGTGCGTTAAAAATGCTACTTTAAGGCAGGGCCGGTTTTAGGGTTCTGAGCGCCCCTGGCAAAATAAAATTTGGCGCCCCTTCATATAAGAATATACAAATTTACTGCAAATATAAAAAAATAAGAAAAAATCAAAATTTTACCATAAAGAACCATGTAAAAATATATTTATTTAAAAAATAGTAGGATAGTTATTACTAGCGTTACCAGGTGTCCCGATTTGCGCGGGACGTCCCGATTTTCAGGGGTCTGGGACGCGTACCGATTTGTACCTGATCGGGACACTAAATGTCCCGATTTTCACCCACGAAAACCAATTTCAGGAGGACTTGCAGAGAATTTTATAACTATGTTATAGAAACAAGGCACTCCTAAAAGCGGCAAAATCGAATGAAAAATATAATTTTAATAAAAAATAAATAATTTACTTAATCTACTTTGTTTTTGTAATTTCGTCTGATTATTATTATTATGTAGGATTAAATACAGTGTATAGAAACATCTTGTAGTCCAGTAAATGAACGGGAAATACGGCGATACCGTGTAATTTTCAGGAGTAACTCCATATTGCATGAAAATTTAGACGGCTTGTGCCGTTGGTTGCTTTTACTCGGGGGGTGACAGTCTCACTCCTAGTTGGGGGGTTAAAAACCGCGCGTTTAAAATAAGTCCGGAGATGGATAAATTGACTAATTCTAAGCAATTTTTGTTCTATAGAATTTTAACTTGCTTAATACTTTTCGAGTTATTTACTAATAAAAACGTTTTACTTTAGGAATAAAAAAATTTTTCGAAAAAAAACACGTTTTCAGTCGAGTTTCACAAATAACTCAAAAAGTATTTGATCGAAAAAAATATTCTTAGCAAAAATGTAGCATAATATAAAAAAATGAAAAAAATTGTGAACTCGTAAAGTCTATAGATCCAACAAAAGCAAAGTTCTAGCTCATGAAAAATACGTTTTTATTCGTCAAATTTCAAATCAAATATTTCAACGTGAAATAATCAAGCAATGAATCACTTTTCGGGAAATACCAATTAAAACTTTTTTAATAAAGCTTAATTTTTATGTTTTAAAAAGTTTCTAGATTCAAAACTAAGTGAGTTATGCTCAAAATCAAGTTGTCTCCTTTTTTTTTGGTAAAAAAATCGTGAAAAGCACTTCCAACCGGTAAACCTTACAGATCATATAAACAATACACATAATATAAAGTAAATGGTAAAGCGGTAACGATTAATTTTATTTACAGTGCTAAATAGGGTGAGATTTTCACGATTTTTTTTACCAAAAAAAGGAGCCAACTTTATTTTCAGCGTAACTCGCTTAATTCTAATGCTAGAGACTTTTATTTACTACTGGGCTATTGTTCTTTATTTGTCCCGATCTACAACCCTAAATCCCGATTTGTTTTTGCTTATGTACCGATTAAAAACAAATCGGACCTGGCAACACTAGTTATTACTTATAACTTATCCAACATAGGGCATAGCATAGCGAGCACATTTTAAGTTCAAGCGACGAAGAAGCGAGCACATTTTAAGTTCAAGCGACGAAGAAGCGTGCACATTTTAAGTTCAAGCGACGAAGAAGCGAGCACATTTTAAGTTCAAGCGACGAAGAAGCGAGGTAAAAGATAAATGCACATTATCAACAACCAGTAAAAAATGTGTATAAATAACTATTTAGATGGAAAATAAGCCACAATTAAATTGAAAAAAATAATTTTATTATCGTTTCGACGCCCAAATCGGGTGTCGTTGTCAAAATACAAAATACTACTAAATTAAACAAAAATGTTGGTGCTTAGTAAAAAGTTCGTCTAATAATTTATTTAATCTGACTGATTTATATCATTTAATGTGTATAAATCTTTTACAAGACCAAAAAACATGTTGATTGTGCGCAAGATATAGCTGCATCCCCAATAACTAAATTGAGGGAGTGGCATCCACTTAGCATAAAATAGCATGCGGATATTCTTTGCAAACGCGAGCATGTACATCTTTATTTTTTCTCTTCCTTTTAGAGCCGTTGTGATATCCTTGGCCTTACAATCATCTATGCAAATTCAAATAAAATCATTCATTATTTTTTTTTATTATCTCATGAGCTTTTTATTATCTCTATCACTCGATACCTATAGAACCAAGCTATGGTTTTAGGTATCGAGTTACTAGGACAAACAATATGCTGCATACTAAAATTAAAACCGGCACTGTGGGATAAGAACATTAGTATAAAAACAAAAAGAAGAATATAATATAACACCATGACAAAAAGTATTCTGAATAATGGGTGTGAAAATTGAATAAAAAATACGAAAACCAAATGCAAAATAAGAGCAACAGAGATCGAATACCTAAGTAGAAGCTGTAGAAGGGATAGAATAAATAACATAGAGATTAAGAAAATAATGGTAATGAATTCAAGGGATAATAGACAACATAGAACAAAAGAGATTAACCTGGTATGGACATGGCAGAAGAGCAGACCAAAATCGTTAATAAACAGAATAACAGATTGGAGCCCGATAGGAAGAAGGAAGAGAGACAGACCCCGAAAATCTTTTAGAGATAAAATGGACGAAGCAATATTAGAAAAGAAACCTGCAGGACTGGAAAAACAGAAAGAACTGAAAATAACGGTCAAGTGAAATAATACAGGAAAAACTATGGAAATCCAGGGTGGTCAAGAAAAAACAGGATGTTTCTAAATAATTGCGACAAACTTTAAAGGGTAATTCTATATGAAAAAATAATGACAGTTTGCTCTATAAGCGTATGTCAGCAAATACTTCGTTTCCGAGATATGGGGTGTTGACATTTTTTTACAAACTGACGATTTCTTTATTGTTCTAAAACCGGTCCAGATATGCAAATGAAATTTGATGTGTTTTAAGAGGTAATTATTGCGCATTTTTTGACATAAAATTAATAATTTTATATCTACTGTTGAAATGGTGTGAATTTTTTTAAAGAAAAACATAGTACGCCACTGAGATATTTCAAATAACAAATCATTTTGGAATTACTCGTTCAATTTATGATATACACAAAAATCTATTATTCCTTTTTTTCATACGTCGTTCGTGCCGTTTTTATGCAAAAAGTGAAACATCTTAACGCGTACAAAGTATTCGAAATAAATTTCTATATATTCATATTATGAAAAAGAACTTGTCAATTCTAATTCATATAGATATACCTGGTTTGTTTTTTTTTTATTTCAAATTACACACCCACGGACACACGACAATGTTGATAAAGCAAAGTTTACAGAACAGGAAGACAAAACTATTTAACCATTGAGGCTATAATGACAAGCAGCAGTATAATAATATCACTGACTATTCATAAATTTGTTGATACTTCGTAAATCTGATCTTCGTGTATTTTAAGTATGTATGTATAACATTGTAATACCATAAAAGTGATAGGTATTACCTGACAAATGACCTTTAAAAGCCATAACAATTTTTAGGTTGCATTATTTTTATTAGAGAATTTTTGTGAGCTAGAAATAGTTTTCTTATTGTTACAATTATTTAATATTAATTGTCTTAGGAGTAATCTTAGCCCAAAGATAATCTTTAAAGTCCAAAAAAATAGTGAATGTAAAAAATATTATATTTTTTTTTTGTTTAGCTAATGCCTCGACAACTAATGCCCATTGGCATGGTAGGTACGGTAATTTTGAACAGTTAGGTACCTAGTGTCATGTGTAAGTATTGTGTGTGTTGAGTAAGTGGCTTGTTACTTTGCAATGTCGACGTCATTGTCTTTGCAAAGAGACGCTAATTGTATCCAAACGTCTGCGGTACCTCCGGTGAGAACCGATCCCACGAGGACAGAAACTATATTCATTTATTAATTTATAATAAATGAAAAATTTCCGACTTTGGTGAGATTCGAACCCACAACCTTTCGGATTTTTTCGATCCAAAGGCAGGCGCTCTTACCACTGAGCCACGGGGGGGGGGGGTAAATATTATATTTATATATCAGCGTCTCTCAAAATTTGGCGCCCCCAAATTCTGGCGCCCCGGGCGGTCGCCCTGCTCGCCCGCCCCTTTATCCGGCGCTGCTTTAAGGCACTAGTGCTTTAAAATTTTTATGGCACTGCAATTCGTATTGATCGTATAGGCAATTTTGATGTAATGTCAAAAAAATATAATAATGGAATGTCAGTCAAGTTCAAGTAAAAGTTTTTGTAGATATTGTCCTGTAATTACGTTTGTAGAAAAAATATTGCATAATATGCGTGTTAAAAAGTGCATTTTTAAGGCACTAATGTGAATTGCAGAACTCGCTGTCGCTCATTCTGCCAACTTTCACATGCGTGCCTTAAACGTGTACTTTTGACACTTATATCATAAATAACTATTGAAATACTGATTACAAAAATTTATAGTATTTTAAGCCTTTCTGAGAGCATATGCGCAAAAATTTCGCTCGAATTATTTTTAATGCGTTAATTTTTTTCGAATACTGAGAAAACCTTAAGTATTTTTAAAAAATTTAAACGCAGAAAGAAATATTACTGTATTATCCATGGTCGAAAGTCCTTGAGAACTTCTATAATATTTATTTTAATAAGTCACAGGGGTGAAAAAAAATAGTCTGATTTTTAATTTTAAATATATATTACAAAAGAAACTTTTTGTTCATTATAAGGGACTTTCTGCCCTCGGGAATAATGTAGTCTTCTATTTTGCGTTTAAATTTTTTAAAAATACCTATTAGTTATCTCAGGATTCGAAAAAAATAAATGCGTTTAAAAAGAACTCGACCGAAATTTTGCGCCTACGCTCTCAAAAAGGATTAAAGTATTAAACATTTTTGTACTGTTTGAATTTATGCGACGATTGACGATCCACTGTTTTAAAGATTGGTTGAACAGATGTTGCCAGTTGTATGGTCCTCACTATGTGTATCATAAGTTATTCAACAGGGCATAGAATATACATGGTTAGAAAATATACGCCAAAGTCAGCGCCTCTATGCGGAAAATCTCTGAACTAAAAATTGATGTGGACCATACAAAGTGAGGTCCCACTTTTTTTTGTAAAAAAACAGTGTTTGCTATCAGTACATGTCTACGAAAAAGTCTTACATTGATTGACTAAGTGAGGTCCGTATACTGGACCTCACTTT
Source organism: Diabrotica virgifera virgifera (assembly GCF_917563875.1). NCBI lineage: Eukaryota > Metazoa > Arthropoda > Insecta > Coleoptera > Chrysomelidae > Diabrotica > Diabrotica virgifera. The sequence continues at coordinate 150,149,979 of NC_065443.1, read as the reverse complement.
GTACAGGACCTCACTTCAACCGCAGTTTCTTTTGGTATGTGGCTCACTTCATACGCTGGGAGTAAATATATATATACATACATATATATATATATATATATATATATATATATATATATATATATATATATATATATATATATATATATATGTATATATATATATATATATATTGATGTGATCTTGATTATTGATATGAGATGATATTCTTATTTGTTATTTAATTTAATCAATGCATTAATAATAATTTAATTAATTAACCAGATCACATATCAATATGTTTTCAATCTCAGGGCGAATTATAAAATTAATTACTTACTTACGTGGCTTCTCAGTATTTCTCAATGGTTCCTAATCGGGATAGGAAAGAAAAGAGTAAAATAATACACACATATGGGTTACAATTATAATCAAAATATTGTTTATTTTATTTAAATGGCAATCACTGCTTAATATGTGCTAGATCTTATTATTCTTAAACATAACATTTACAAATGGGAATCTTATTTCCTTTTGGTTTCCAATTGAAAGTTTTTATTAACATTTAACTATTAGGATTTATTAGCAACAATTCTATTTAAGTTTGATGAAGCTTTTCTGATATTATTGATTATGTTCTTCAATTTATAATGTGGTATTTAATACGAAAAACCCATACATTCATGTCCAAACAAATGAGACTGACCTTTTTCTGGTGAACTGAGAATGTCTTCACACAAGACCCGTTTCCTGCTATCCTTGGCTGCGATCAAAACCTCGTCCTGGCTTTCAGTAATGTTCTCCTTTTGAAGATTAGCTCGTATAGCTCTCGTTCCTGCTTCTGTCGTGATGCTGTGTTCTACCTTTTTCGAAACTGCAATCCGCTACCGGGACACTCTTGGCTCAAGGAGGTTCTTTACTCTCAACCTGGCCTACCTCTCGTTCCACGATAGATCTCCACACTCACGGAACTACACCGGCTTTCTCACTCTCCGTACACTACCGTCTACTACTGGACTTCACTTCTCGACAGCTCAAAACATTCTGATCTCTTTTTTCAGTCATTCACCTACTTTCTAAATATCCCTTCCAGATTCACAAATCAACCTTCCACCACCAACTCTCATTCGCAGTATTCCTCAAAAACCAATTTTTAATCTTTCTAAATATGCTTAATGGATTTCAAAAAAAATATAGTTAATTCCCATTCTAAAATTACTTTCTACTATTTACAAAATTTAATGACCTATTAACTACTTCAACTGAGTCTTATTTAGCATAGGCTAATGATCGAACCTTCCGCGAACAACGATAATGACCTATTATCTCTTTCAACTGAGTCTTATTTAGCATAGGCTAATGATCGAACCTTCCGCGAACAACGATAATGGTACGCGCCATTCACTTTGTTTATTCTCGGCGCATTGTCCCGAGTTCCGTAAGCTTTTTCTAATCACTTCTTAAAATTAAATATAACAATTTGTTGTATACAGGTTGTTCTAAATTTATATGCCCGCGGTTGAGAAAATTGAAAATATTTTATATTAAATTTAATTCTGTTTATAATTATCAAAATTTAATTTTCATATCAAATAGAAATATAACAAATCCCCGCCTTGTATTCGACAAAATTTATCTGCATTTTTAAATAAATTTTCTAGAGGCAAAACCAACTCCCTGTATATTTCCTTACTTTAATCTACGTCTTATATCCTAACTTACTATCTACTTCATGTATCTGTCTTTTATTCGTGATATTTGTATACATCGTGAATATTATAAATTCCTCGGATCTTTTCCGAGTTCCTGTGCCTCAACTCATAACTATTTATCCCATTTTCATTATTCACGATGTACGGGCCTTCGAAAACAGGCATCAACTTTGCGCAAATGCCCCCAGGAAGATTTGATACTCGTAATGCCCTCACGAGTACTTTTTCACCCTTTTGGAAAGTCACTGGTCTTCTTTTTCTATTTTGTTCCTGTCTTTGGATATATTTTTCGTTGCTTCGCCGTAATCTTCTCTGTACGGTTTCAATCACCTGTTGATATTCTTTTGGCTCTTGGTCTTCCCATGGCCTTATCGGCAGTACACCCTTCATGATGTATTCTGGGGTCTCTTTTGTTACTGTGCTAGGAATTGTATTTAGATACCTTTCTATTTCCGCCATTTTCCTGTCCCAGTGGCGATGTTGACCATCTGTTGCAATGCGAAGAAATTTCGTCACTTCCTGTATGAATCGTTCCGACGGATTACTCTGTGGATGCCTGATGCTGACAAAATTTGTCTCTATTCCTCGTTCTCGAAGTTGTCCCTTGAAACGATCATTTCGGAAATACGTTGCATTGTCCAGTAGAATCTTTTTTGGTGTTCCTACTATGGCTATAAAATTGTCGATTTTTCTTAATATTTCTTCCCCCTTTGTGGTGCGGCAACTATATAATTTTACGTATTTTGAAAACACATCCACCATTACCAGAATATGTTTGTTCCTTTTAGTGGTCATAATTAGCTCGCTTAACATATCTATTGCTACAATGTCTAGTTTGTTTCGGGCTTCAATATTTTTGGTAACATTTTCGTTTTTGAAATTCCGACTCTTATATTTTTGACATACATCGCACTTCTGGGTAATTTCCTTTGCAATGCGGTAATCCTGTCGGCTGATGTAATTTTCCCTAAAAACGAGCCAAACTTTTCTGCTACCGATATGCCCATTGTCCTCATGTAATTTCTTTATTATCTTTTCAGCCAATGTCTGTGTCACTAAATATAGTTCCTTTCCGTCTATTCTCTTAAAATATATGTTATTTTCTACTTCCGCTCTTCTTTTCTCTCTTTTCTCTAGGTCTTCTTGGTTTGTTCTTATCTCATTTAACGAATATATCCCTTCTTCTTGTATTAATCTATTTAGTCCCACCTGTAGAGTAATTGTTTCCTTTTTTCCGGTGTCCTCATCCCGTGTTAGAGCGTCGGCTATTATGTTGTCTTTTCCTTTTATATATCGGAACTCAAAATCATACTCCTGTAATAATAGAATGCCTCTATGTATTCTATTATTTACTAATCTATTCTTCATGATATGTACTAAAGCTGCATGGTCTGTTTCGATTGTGAATTTTGCTCCCAATAAGTAAAACCTCAATTTGTTTACGCAATATAGTACACTGGCAAACTCCAATTCTGTAACACTATATTTTCTCTCATGTGTTTTAGTCACTCGAGATATAAAACATATCGGCACTTCTTGGTCGTTTTGTATTTGAGACAGAACTCCTGCAAATTTTTGTATGGACGCATCAGTTCGGAGTATAAAAGGTAAATTGTAAATGGGGTGGTATATTTTCGTTCCTTTTGCGAATTCTCGTTTTAATGTTTCGAAAGCTTCCTCCTGTTCTTCTTTCCAATTCCATTTTATTCCTTTTTTAAGCAATTTTATCAGAGGGATTTCCTTTTGGCTCAAATCGGGAATCAGTTTTTTAAAATAATTAATCGTGCCAAGAAAACCTCTCAATGTTTTCAAATTCGTTGGTCGTGGGTATTCATCTATGAGCTTGATTCTGTCTTCGGCTAATCTTACTGTTTTGGTGTCCAATTGAAAACCCAAATAAATGACTTCTTTTTGAAAAAATTGACATTTTTCAATGTTTAATTTCAATCCCGCTGTGTCCAATTCTTCCAGAATTATTTCTATGTGTTCCAGATGACTCTGAGTATCTTGTGAAAAAATTAATAAATCATCGATATAATGAACTATGAAATCTTCATGGCGATTCAAAATGGTATGTAGAGCTCGGACGAGTGCAGCACAAGCACTCTGCAATCCAAATGGCACTACCTTAAACCGGTAGACAATACCATCAATAGAAAAAGCGGTGTAGTTTCTACACTTTTCAGCTAACGGTATCAACCAAAAACTGTGTTTTAAGTCAATTTTCGAAAATATGTGTGACCCGGTGATTCTTCCAAAAATGGCCTCGATGTTTAGAGGTGATTCATATTGTGATACAGTGTGCTGGTTGATATTCCTGGCATCTAAACATAATCTCAATTCTCCATTGCTTTTCTTTACTATCACAATCGGGTTAACATACGGTGAATCACATCTTTCGATGATTTGATCTTCCAACATTTTATTTATTTCTTCTTTCACCTCTTGTCGATACTTGTATGGAATCGGGTAAGTCTTTGATCGAAAATTTCCCAAGTTTTTCACCTCAAATGAATGTTCGTACTTTTTAGCCACTCTGTTTTCCTCATTGATCAAATTTTCGTAGTTTCTTAACATCAACCGCAATTCTTTTTCTTTCCCTTCTCCACATATCAATTTTCTGTCTTTTTTCTCAGATTCTTCACACATGTTTACCGTGCATTCTGCATCCTCGTTTGCATATACCCCCTCTTCAAATACTACTGTTTCAATCATATTCTTTTCACTTTCATTTTTTAGCTTTATTTCTTCTTCTCCTGAGCTCGTCTCTTCTTTTGAGGAATCCCAGGTTTCCTTTGTTTCTGATACTCTCAAATTTTCTTCTTCTGGGCTCAACTCTTCTTTTGAGGAGCCACAGGTTTCATTTTCTTTTATCTTTTTCTGACCTTTTCTCCTTTTTTTTCTTTGTCCTTGTTTCGCTGCCAAATTCATTTCCACTGTTTGTTCTTTACCTGATTCGTCCGTATTTTGTTTCTCATGTTCCTTGTCCTGTTCTTTTTCTTTTTCTTCTGTTAGTTTCATCGTATTATTTTTAAAATCTATCACTACATGTTTTTCTGCCAATTCGTCAACTCCTACTATCATGTCATGTGACATGTTTGGCATTATTACACATTGTAGTGCATACATATTCTTACCCAGTCGTACCATTACTCGTATGCCTTCATTTATAGTTGCCAATGTCCGTTTGTTTGCGCCCACTAAATTTACCCTAGGTATTTTGTAAATTAAATTTGTTAAGTTAACTTCTTCTATTAGTTTTCTGTTGACCAATGTTATTTCAGATCCAGTGTCTATCATAATTTTAATTGGTTTCTCGTTGATAAATCCATCCACAAATTTTAAATTAACTCCATTTTTCTTTTCGTTGTTTCCTGCCAATTTAATAAACTCCTTGGGGTGACAAAAGATTCCTGTTTGATTTTTGGTTTTTAGTGAGCGCCGTCGTGAAAAGACGCCGGTTGCTCATCGTTGTTTATATTTTCGTCATAATGTCTCTCTCCGTCATATTCATCTGTCTGGGTATTATTTACTTCTCTTCTATTTTCTCTTGGTCTGTCGGATCTGTTTCGGTTTTCTCGATATCCCTGTTCATTTTGTCTACCATTATTTCTGTTTTCTTGATTTGAGCGTGTGGTGTTTCTATTCTGGTATTCTCGATTTCTGTCCTCATTCCATTGCCTATTTCTTTGTTCATAATTTCCTCTTCCGTTGTCTCTATTTTCGTTTTCCCTTCTGGGATTAAAATCTCGTCTTGTATAGTCCCTCCTATTTTGATTTCTATCTCTGTAATCTTGTGTTTCTCGGGGCCTGTAATCTTCTCGCGACCTTCTTGATTTTCTTTCTCTTAGACGTGATTCTCTTATTTGTAGGAATTGGCATAAACTATCTATGTCTTTGTAATTTTGCAATGTGATATGGTCTTCCAGCGTTTCCTCGAAATGTCTTGCAATCAGTTCGACTAATTGTTCCGATGAGTAATTATATTGCAAATGTTTTGCATTATTGTAAATTTGCAAAGCATATGTCCTTTCTGATACACCCATCCTATCATTGTATTTCCCATTTTGCAATTCCTTGTTAATTTCCAATTGTTGGACCTTTCCCCAGAAATAATTCAAAAATTTTTGTTCAAATTGTTGCCAATTGCCGAATTCTTCTTCTTTGCTATCGAACCATAGGCTTGCTTCATATTTGAGATGGTTTCTGATAGTTTCTTTTGCTGTTTCGAAATTTCCGATGTGTTGTATTTTCTTTTTCAGGCTATTTATGAACGGCACTGGGTGTAATCTTCTTACATCCCGCCAAACCTTATCTTCACGTCATCTGTGCTATGTATAACCATTTCTCTTCTTTCTCCTACATTTTGTTGCGTCCGGTTTTCGGTGACTTGTTTTTCTATTTCTGTGATTCTTTTTTCCACTTCTTCTGTATCTACTTGAATAGCATTTTCCAACTTATTTTCCAAATTTTCTAGTTCCTTTTTCTGGCCATTCGTTAACTCCTTTATTTTATCTTGAATTTTCATTTCATACTTTTCTATGCGTTCCTCCATTTTCTTGTTGTTCTCTTCTATGGCTTGTTTTGTTTCCTTCTGATTTTCTTGCATTATTCTTTTTGTTTCATCCATTTTTTGATCCAATTTTTGTTGTGTTTCATCCATTTTTTGTTGTGTTTCATCCATTTTTTGTTGTGTTTCATCCATTTTTTGATCCACTTTATCCATTTTCTTTGATGTTTCTTCCTGATTTTTATCCATTGCTTGTTTTGTTTCCTCCTGATTTTCATCCATTGTCCTTTTTGCTTCATCCATTTTTTGTGATTGGAGTTGCATAAGTTGTAATATCTTTTCTAATTCTGACAATTCTTTTTTTCCTGTTTCCATGATTGTTGTGTCTAAAATATCTTCTTTGTCTGAGTTATCCTCTTGATTTGAATGTTCTTTTTGTTTTTTATTGTCTTTGCTTTGGCTTCTTGTCACAGACATTTGTTTTCAAGAAGTAATGTCCCCGCCAAATATGAAATTTTACTAGTATGTTACCAAGACGACTTTTTCTCACCCAAATATTATAAATTGTCAATAAATATATCAAATGTAAATATCGTAAAAATAAAATATTAAATCAGTTATGTAAAATTTGTACCTAAAGAGATCTAAAATTTTATGTTATCAAATGTAAGTATCTCACTTTTTACCACAGGCATATAAATTTTCAAATACCGGCTTTACTCTTTCTATCCTTCAAATTTGCCACTAGAAATACTTTTCCATGTTTTCCACGTTGGACGACAGTTGATGTGATCTTGATTATTGATATGAGATGATATTCTTATTTGTTATTTAATTTAATCAATGCATTAATAATAATTTAATTAATTAACCAGATCACATATCAATATGTTTTCAATCTCAGGGCGAATTATAAAATTAATTACTTACTTACGTGGCTTCTCAGTATTTCTCAATGGTTCCTAATCGGGATAGGAAAGAAAAGAGTAAAATAATACACACATATGGGTTACAATTATAATCAAAATATTGTTTATTTTATTTAAATGGCAATCACTGCTTAATATGTGCTAGATCTAATTATTCTTAAACATAACATTTACAAATGGGAATCTTATTTCCTTTTGGTTTCCAATTGAAAGTTTTTATTAACATTTAACTATTAGGATTTATTAGCAACAATTCTATTTAAGTTTGATGAAGCTTTTCTGATATTATTGATTATGTTCTTCAATTTATAATGTGGTATTTAATACGAAAAACCCATACATTCATGTCCAAACAAATGAGACTGACCTTTTTCTGGTGAACTGAGAATGTCTTCACACAAGACCCGTTTCCTGCTATCCTTGGCTGCGATCAAAACCTCGTCCTGGCTTTCAGTAATGTTCTCCTTTTGAAGATTAGCTCGTATAGCTCTCGTTCCTGCTTCTGTCGTGATGCTGTGTTCTACCTTTTTCGAAACTGCAATCCGCTACCGGGACACTCTTGGCTCAAGGAGGTTCTTTACTCTCAACCTGGCCTACCTCTCGTTCCACGATAGATCTCCACACTCACGGAACTACACCGGCTTTCTCACTCTCCGTACACTACCGTCTACTACTGGACTTCACTTCTCGACAGCTCAAAACATTCTGATCTCTATTTTCAGTCATTCACCTACTTTCTAAATATCCCTTCCAGATTCACAAATCAACCTTCCACCACCAACTCTCATTCGCAGTATTCCTCAAAAACCAATTTTTAATCTTTCTAAATATGCTTAATGGATTTCAAAAAAAATATAGTTAATTCCCATTCTAAAATTACTTTCTACTATTTACAAAATTTAATGACCTATTATCTACTTCAACTGAGTCTTATTTAGCATAGGCTAATGATCGAACCTTCCGCGAACAACGATAATGACCTATTATCGCTTTCAACTGAGTCTTATTTAGCATAGGCTAATGATCGAACCTTCCGCGAACAACGATAATGGTACGCGCCATTCACTTTGTTTATTCTCGGCGCATTGTCCCGAGTTCCGTAAGCTTTTTCTAATCACTTCTTAAAATTAAATATAACAATTTGTTGTATACAGGTTGTTCTAAATTTATATGCCCGTGGTTGAGAAAATTGAAAATATTTTATATTAAATTGAATTCTGTTTATAATTATCAAAATTTAATTTTCATATCAAATAGAAATATAACAATATATATATATATATATATATATATATATATATATATATATATATATATATATATATATATATATTTGTACAAATATTTTCGACCGTACTGTGTTATAGTGGTTTGCAGTTTCAGCAATTCGGTCATGTGAAATAAAATTCTATTTGTTATTTCTCAATATTTCGTCACACTTTTGTGACTTCTTCAGGAGAAAACTGTAAATTTATTAAGATTAGAAATTAACAAAAGCTAAATATTTAGTTACTTACAACTATAAGAGTATTAATTTAGATTTTTTTGAACATATCGTAAGGGACATTGACTTAATTTTGATTTTGACATTTATTATTTCGGAGTTATGGTAACTGTAATAAATTTTATTTTCATAGAATATTGTCTGATATTTAAAATTCTTTTTTTAATAATGAATAGGTCAAAGTAAACCAAAGAAAATATTAACGGAATTTTAAGGTGGAAAAGTATGATTAATAGTAGAAAAATTTTAGAAAGGGACTAGAGTATATTAAATTGATCTATAAAATGTAAGTGATGGTACATAGTGAGTTAGTATAAGGCTGATATTTTTAGAAATTAAATAAAAATTAAGATGGATTAATTATTAGATGAATAATTTTTATAATAATGAATAATTTCAAACAAATTACTCAATTATTCATCTAATAATTAATCCATCTTAATTTTTATTTAATTTCTAAAAATATCAGCCTTATACTAACTCACTATGTACCATCACATAGATCAATTTAATATACTCTAGTCCCTTTCTAAAATTTTTCTACTATTAATCATACTTTTCCACCTTAAAATTCCGTTAATATTTTCTTTGGTTTACTTTGACCTATTCATTATTAAAAAAAGAATTTTAAATATCAGACAATATTCTATGAAAATAAAATTTATTACAGTTACCATAACTCCGAAATAATAAATGTCGAAATCAAAATTAAGTCAATGTCCCTTACGATATGTTCAAAAAAATCTAAATTAATACTCTTATAGTTGTAAGTAACTAAATATTTAGCTTTTGTTAATTTCTAATCTTAATAAATTTACAGTTTTCTCCTGAAGAAGTCACAAAAGTGTGACGAAATATTGAGAAATAACAAATAGAATTTTATTTCACATGACCGAATTGCTGAAACTTCAAACCACTATATATATATATATATATATATATATATATATATATATATATATATATATATTTTGTTCTTATCTACTTATTTCTACAAAATATGAACCAGAATGAAGTGTTATATCTGTTCAGTATTAACTGCTTTTGTGTTGATTTTATTTTATATACTTTTCTCTCACGTACTACATAATTGCATTAACCTTAACCAGTTTAGCACTTGTAAGATAATTTTTCTTTTATTCTCTTTTTGTTATTTCGGAAGTTCAGACGTAGAAATCTGAATAATGATTGATTATTTGGATAATTTAGATAATGATGAGATAAACACAATGGTGTTTAACAATTTTGAGGATAGCATGCAGAATATGACTGACGGCGATAGATACTCTTTGGGCATCGTTCACTTTAATATAAGTATACAAAAAAATTTTCAGGAACTTCTAGTGTACATTGAAATGTCCAAAAACACATTCGATGTTATAATTTTGTCAGAAACTAGAGAAATAACTGATCTTAGTAACTATATAATACCAGGTTTTACTATTCATTATAATGAATCATTAACTAATAAATGTGATGGTGTTGTTGTTTATATTAGGAATAATTTAGGTGCCTCGGTAAATATATTACCCATCAATGAAAGTAAATTTTTAAGGGTAACGTTTTCTAGTAAAAAATTATTATCTAATACAATTTGCAAAATAGGTATAACGGCTTTTTATAGGCTTCCATCAAGAGATATTAAACAATTTTTAGGGGATTTGGGTGAATATTTTGGAACAATACAAAAACAAAATATTGAAATATTTGCAGGTGATATTAATATTGATTTAAAAAAAAAAGATGAAGTTTATACAAACAGTTATTTGAATATATTAAATTCTAATGGTTTTGTTTCCTATATAAACAAGCCAACGAGAGTGATAATAAATACAAAATCAATCATTGATCATATATTTATAAAAACACAAGCTAATCTAAAACAGCAAATTAGTATTGAGCCGTTCGTTTTTCACACTGACATGACTGATCACTTCACTCCAGCCGTTTTGGTAAATAATGAAACTAAAAAAAACCCTACACCTGAATCTCCAGTCATAATTAAAAACCTTAATATCAGAAAACTACAACAGCTTTTAAAAAATGAACATTGGAATGATATTTATATAAACAAAATAGATTCTCAAGTTGCATATGATACATTTATAAATAACTTAAATAATTACATACAAACCTCTACGGAGGTAAAAAGTATGAATAAAAAAATATCAAAAATAAAACACTGGATAACGGTGGGGCTGATATCGTCAATAAAACGACGAGATTTTCTTAAAAAGAAATTATTAAAACAATTTTCACCAGCACTTAATGCTGATTATAAAAATTATAGAAACAAACTTAATAGTCTACTAAAAAAAACCAAGAATGACTTTTATCAAAATAAAATTCATGAAGCTGGTGGAAACACAAAAAAAAAATGTGGAATATTATAAATGATATCTCTGGTCGGAATCAAAAATCTAAAAACATTGAACACATATCAATTGTTAATGACAATATAACTGTAAGTAATAACAAAGAAAAAGCAGATATGTTTAATAATTTCTTTTCTAATATTGGTGCTGATATGACAAATAGAATACCGGTGACATGTATACCTGATAATTTTATTGCTAATGATAAGGTTGAATCTAGCTTATTCTTAAAACCAGTAACTAAAAATGAAGTAACAATACTAATATCAAAGTTAAAAAATAACTACGCTCCTGGACCAGATAAATTGTATACTAAAACAATAAAAAATATCCATGATCTAATCTCACAGCCTTTAGCTCATATTATAAATTTGTGTTTTCAAAGTGGTAAAATACCACTACAATGGAAAGAATCTACAGTCACCCCCATTTTTAAATCCGAAAATTCGAGTAAACTGAACAACTATAGGCCCATTTCTTTAATAAATAATTTTGCTAAAATATTTGAAATGGCCCTAAAAGAAAGGTTGCTTGAATTTTTTCATATAAATAAGGTTATTTCAGATAAGCAATTTGGTTTTGTAAAAAAATCAACAACAGAAAGGGCTGTTGTTGACCTACTGGAGAAAGTGATAGGAGCTGTGTATGAATCATTGAAATGCTTAGTGGTTTTCCTTGATTTAGCTAAGGCGTTTGACACGGTCTCTCATAAAATTCTCTTAGATAAACTAAGTAATTATGGGGTTAGGGGAATTGCACTAAATCTAATAGCAGATTATTTGTCGGAAAGAGCTCAACGAGTAAAAATTGGCCCAGAATTGAGTTCTGAATCTATAATAAAATTCGGAGTACCACAAGGAACAGTATTAGCACCACTTTTATTTAATATTTATCTGAACAATATCACAAGAATTAATAGTTTCAACGGCCACATTGTTTGTTATACCGATGACACGGCAATATTATTTATGGGGAAAACATGGGAGGAGGTTAAAACCAGCTCTGAAATGAACCTAAAACAGCTAAACTTATGGCTAAAATTTAACAAACTGACATTAAATATTAATAAAACAAAATATATCGCCTTTAGCCCAACAATTGTTGACCAACCTACAAATTTTCATATAAAATTGCATAACGCAAAATGTCAAGGACAAAATTGTGACTGTTCTTCAATAGAAAAAGTTTTCTCTATAAAGTATTTAGGTGTCTTCATAGATCAACATTTACGTTGGTCAGACCATATCACTCATGTCAGTAAACGAATAAGGGCTCTAATGCATAAATTTTATATCTTGAGAGATATTCTACCCAGGAAAAAATTAATCATGGTTTATAACTCGCTTGCAGAATCAGTCTTAAGATATTGTATTGTAGCATGGGGTGGCACGTTTAACAAAACTCTTAACATTTTAGAAACAGTTCAAAATACTCTATTAAAAATAATTTTTAAAAAAAGAAAACTGTATCTAACAAAAAAATTATATGATGAATCCAAGATATTTAGTGTTAAATCCCTCTACATCTACAACTGTCTTTTAAATGTTTATATAAACTTAAACAAATTTAAATTTCAAAACAACCGATTAACTCGATCAGTAACAAATATGGATATTAGTATTCAGCAGTTCAAAAAATCAGTAACCAAGATCCCTTATGTTCTTTGGACGTAAATTTTATAACATAATTCCTATACATATCAAACAAGAACCTAAATTATTTAAATTTAAAAAATACATAAAAACCTATCTAAAAACCCACTTACAATTATTTTTGGACGCAATGTCTTAATGTATGAACGACAGCATAATCAGAGTAAAATTTGGGTGTATATTGGTATTATAATTAACAAAGTATTCAGCAGCTAGAGAGGTTTACCGTCCATCTTGTTCTGTTGCATTATCTCTTCGATAGTTAGGTATGTTACTTCTTAGTTTCAACCTTAATACTACTTTTATGTACAATTGATACAGTTTAGATTGACATAGTACAGTGCAAAACAGGCAATTCTTGCCTAGGCATGGTGCTGAGTCAGTCGACACTAATAGTATAGGATCTAAATGTAAAATGTTGTACACACATATTTTTGAATAAATTTGAAATTTGAAGTTTTAACTCATAGTATAATTATTGAATGAAACATTGAATTGTCTTTCTGTTGTTTTAATTTCCTGCGAAATTTCATCAAAAATCCCGGAAAATTTATAATTTTAAATTCCCATGTAACTAAAATTTGTCATTTTAGTTCCCATTCCAATCAAGAGATGGCGTTAATTCGATCCGAAAGATTAACATGGTCGTGAAACGTGTAGAGTATGTATGGTTTGTAGTAGAAATGATTTACTTACCTTACTGATGCGGCTAGATTTATTGGTAACAATCGAAAAATTGCCCCTTCCAACTGAAAATAAGGTGTAATTGTATTAAATTTTATTAATATATCAACAACGATAAAGAAATAACTAGTCATTACTATTAAATTAGATTCAAGCTATACGGCTCTCACGCACTCTAACGGCAAGATTCACCCATCCCATGTACCCACGCTATCAAACGGATGGACCATTGTTCTCACAAAAAATTTCATATACATCTGGATGTCGAGAGTACGAGCAAAGATTATATTATACTCTCCTAGAAGAAGCTTTTATATGAAACAGATGGTCACGTTTATTCGTCACTTCAAAGCAGGCTTGTTGACGAGGGATGTTGCGGCCGCGGTGCGGGCGGTGGTGAGATCGCGTAAGCTCCGTAGTCGTTGTAAGGTCTATGCACCTACTCAGTGGGAACACAAAATCCTATTCTAAAACGTTACAGGGCAGTACCCTTCTACTCACGTCTATATTCTTTGGTACGAGATTTGTCCTTTTAGTTTTGTATATAGTCGCTTAGAGGGCGCCACCAATAAAACCTTCCGATACAAATGTAACCACAATCTTTTGTTAATAGAGTTTCATTGCGATACAACAAGTTGCGTAGATACCGTGAATTTTTGAAATTCGAAAGTCGGTCGAAAAATGGATCTTAGCCAAAAACATTTTCGAACAATAATTTTTTACAATTTTCGGAGAGGATTATCTCAACAGCAATGTCACGCTAAAATGGTTTCTGTGTTTGGGAATGAAACATCACACCAGTCAACTATTTCCCGCCAGTATTGCGAATTTCAACGTAGTCGCTCCAGTCTCAGCTACGAATCCAGGCCTGATCTATCCAAAACATCAGTCACACAGCAAAACATTGACCGGTTTGTCAGCTAATTAAGGATGACCGCCATGTAACATACCGGGAGATAGAGGCATCTTTGGCCATTTCAAAGACCTCGATCCAAAAGATCCTACTTAAAGAATTGGGTGTTATATATATGTATATATTTTCAAAAAACCTTTTTACCGCATAGTGGTGTAAGGCGACAATACATTACATTATGTTACATTATAATACAATACAAAAACAACTTAATCTTAAATTTAACTAATAACTGCTATACATTTATATTATGTACAAATTTGACCCATTCCTTCTTATTTCTGCCAGCGTCCTCGCTTCTATCCACGTTGTTCCCCTTTTCTCGATAATTTTGCTTAGTGTTCTATCCCATGTTTGTCGTGGTCTACCTTTCTTCTTTGCGTTTTTGCCTGCCAAATTTCTTTCACCGGTTTTCTCTGATCCATTCTCTGAAGATGACCCCACCAACTCAGTTGCCTTCTCTCTATAAATTCTAACGTTAACTCGATTTCCAAATCTTCTCTTATTTGAGTGTTCCGTAGTCTATCTCTTTTGGTAACTTCTCGAACTCGTCTAAGGTATTTCATTTCTACTCCCTGTATTTTACTCTTTTGTCGTTCTGTTAGTACCCATGACTCGCAACCAAAGGTTAATACAGGTCTATATATTGACTTGAACACATTAATTTTTGTTTTTCGTGTTATTTCTTTTTTATTTATGAATTTATTGCTCATTACATGGTATAGGTTCATTGTTTTTTGAATTCTATTATTAATTTCTGTTTCCTGTCTTCCGTTGTCTTCTAATTCTACTCCTAAGTATTGGAATGTTCGTGCTTGTTCTATATTTACTTCTTCAATTTTTATGTTTATCTTTTCTTCTTCTTCCTTTTTTTCATGACCATAACTTTTGTTTTATTTTTATTAATTGTCATTCCATATTTTTTTAGTGTTTCATTCCATATTTCTATATTTCTTTGTAGTTGCTTCTCATTTTCGGCCAATATGACGACGTCATCGGCGAATGCTCCTTCTGAAATGTCTACTCTTCTTAAATTTCTTTAACCCACATGCATTTTTTCACTTTTTTACTTTACATTCTTTAATTATCTCATCCATGTAAATTATAAACAGTGTTGGACTTAATCCTCCTCTTTGTCTTAGTCCTTCATTCGTAGTAAATGATTTTGATGTTCTGTTTTGGCTGATGATATAATTTCACATTGTTGTTGTAAATGTTCTTAATCACCCTTATCATTTTGTTACTTATACCTCTCTTCCCTAATATTTCCCATAATTTTTGCCTTGATACCTTTTCAAAAGCCTTTTCAAGATCTATGTAAGCCATATACATTTTTTTCTCCTGTTGCTGATATTTTTCTATTATTTGCTTGATTGTAAATATATGATCCTGGGTGCTTCTGCCTTTTCTGAAACCGCTTTGTAATTCCTCGAGTGTGCTGTCAATTTTTCCGATTATTCTTTTGTTCAGTATTTTTTCGTATATTTTCATGGCAGTGCTTAACAGTGTTATTCCTCTGTAATTGTTGCAATCTGTTCTATCGCCCTTTTTATAAACCGGCACTATCTGTGCCTTCTGCCAGTCCATCGGTATCTGTTCTTCTCTCCAAACTACATTAAATATTTTTAATAATAGCTCTGTTGCATTTTGTCCCATTTTTTTTATCATTTCACTGGTTATCCTGTCATAGCCTGGTGCTTTTCCGTTTTTCATTTCTGCAATAGCTTCTTGCAGTTCATTTATGGTTATAGGGTCTACATTGTCAACTTCTATTCTTTGGTTCGCTACATTGTTTTCTTCTTGATAGCAGTGAGTTTGTAGCATCTCTTGGCAATATTCTCTCCATCTGTTCATTATTTCATTTTCTTCTGTAAGAATTTCGCCAGTTTTATTCTTTGTGTTCTCTATTTCTTGAATTTTTCTTTT
Source organism: Diabrotica virgifera virgifera (assembly GCF_917563875.1). NCBI lineage: Eukaryota > Metazoa > Arthropoda > Insecta > Coleoptera > Chrysomelidae > Diabrotica > Diabrotica virgifera. The sequence continues at coordinate 150,133,795 of NC_065443.1, read as the reverse complement.
CTCATTGATTTTAATACTCTATAGAATAGTTTTTGATTCTCTTTACTGTTTGTTTCCATATTTTCTCCAAATTCTGTCCATTTGTCCTTCTTTGCCTTTGTAACCAGTTCTTTTACTAGTCTCCTGTGTTTTTTATATTCTTCATAGTTTTCTAGTGTTTTGTTTTGTAAGTATATTTTCCAAGCATGTTTCTTTCTTTTAACTTGTTGTTTTATTTCTTCATTCCATCATGCAGTTTACTTTATTTTATTGCTCTTTTTACTTGTTCCACATACTTCTGTCGCTGTATTTAGTATTATCTCTTTGAAGTAGTTCCATAATTATTGTTCAACGTTTTGACCCTCTCTATTTTCTTTAGTATTTTCTAGTTTTTGATTTATGATCATTTGGTACTTCTCAGTATTCTCTGTATATCTCAACTTATATGACCTAATAGTTTCATATTCTTGCTTTTTTTCTTGCATTTTGTGTTTGTTATTATCTGACATATTTTGTTTTATGTTCATTATTATTAATAGTGGTCACTTCCTATTTCTGGACCACTTCTAACTTTTGTGTCCATTACGTTTTTCTTGTTATTTTTTTCTACTAACATGTAATCAATTATCGATTTTTCTTCTCTAATTTTAACATCTCTTGTGTACTTGTGTATGTTTTTGTGTTCAAAAAATGTTTTAGTTATTACTAAATTGTGCATCATACAGAAATCTAACATTCTTATACCATTGTTGTTTCGTGCTGTTTCTCCATGTTTTCTTAATACCTCTTTATATTCCTGGTTATTTGCTCCTACTCTGCTATTAAAGTCTCCTAGTAAATATATATCTCCTTTTGCTTGTTCCGTGACCAATGCTAATTTTTCCCAGAATGTATCCTTATTATAAGCCGATTCGTCTTCATTTGGACCATATACAATTATTATTGTTTTTAGATTCTTGCCTTTATCTTTTGAAGAATTGGGTGTTACGAAGTTGGTTTCCCGTTGGATCCCTCATTTGCCCAGAGAAGAGGAAAAAGCAATTCGCGTCAATTGGTGTCGAAAAACATTGGAACGGTTCAACAAAGAAAACTCAAAAAACAGTTTTTATTGGATTTACTCCTACGAAGAGGAAAATAAATGTCAATCCAAGTGATCCGTTCTCGAAGTGTGTCAAAGAAAATGACCCCAACTCAAAATCTGGTCATGTGGCAAAAATTGCTTTAGAAGATCGAGGAAGGGTTACTTTTGATTGGTATATAACCGTCTGTTTACCAGAAGTTTTCGCGAAACTCCGACAAAGCAACACACAACAGTGAATCATCCTACATCATGACATTGCAAGTGCTCACACTGCCCAAAAGTCAATAGAGTTTTTGGAGCTTCGAAACATCGAATTGTTAAACCATCCACCGTATAGCTCCGACCTAAGTCACAACGACTTCTTCACGTTCCCAAATATCAAGAATTCAATACGTGGGCAGCCATTCCAGTCTCAAGAAGCCATCGATGCCTTTAAAATACTGTAAAACAATTGGTTTGCACGTATGAAAACGTGTATCGATCTTGGTGGGACATATTTTGAAAAGCAGTAAAGTACATTAAGTTTATATATTTTTTGTCTATATGGCTACATCCAAAACCAAAAAGACAACCCTCGTAGTATATATTTCTGTATGATCTTACATATACAGTGATAAGCACGCTAATAACCGGCAAAATAGCTCAAAAGATGGAAAACACAATACATTGCGAAACAAAGAGATGAAACTAGTGGAGGTGGAAATTATCGTTATAAACGTCTAAAATAATATTACATTACATAGTTTCCCACCTTTAGACGTCTGTGACAGGAGTATTTTATAAAATTCTACTGTCACAGTGACAGTTGCCACACTCCTCTGATACGTCTAAAGGTGGGAAACTATGTAATTTAATGTTATTTTAGACGTTTATAACGATAATTTCCACCTCCACTAGTTTCATCTCTTTTTGTTACGCAATGTATTACGTTTTCCATCTTTTGAGCTATTTTGCCGGTTATTAGTGCGCTCATCACTTTATAGGAATGTATGTTCACTTTTTTTCGGAATCACTCCAGCAGAAAGGGGAATCCATATTAATAACGACATAACCTGCTGTATTCGAACTCAAGAACAATTACGCCTATACACCTTAATATACTGGGGTGCAAAATTAATCGGACACCTTAAAAATGGGTCATTTTTGATGTCTCGAATTTCCTAAACCTGTTTTCTGATTTAAGTGATTTTTTTAATATATTATAGCCTTATTCTTTAGCAATATCTCTGTAATAGTATTGTTGCTAAACAGTTATATTTTCATTGTATACCGGGTGTATCAATCAAACTACGTTTTTTTCTCAAAGTTCGCATCACCCTGTGGAATATTCTAGCATTTATAAAATACTGAAATAAAATCCAACTATAGCCTCATGTTCTCTCAACATTTTGTTTTTTGATTCATTCGCTTATGTTGGATAATAAAAAAGTTAGGTACTTTAACAACTAGCCATGTTTTTCATCAATACAGCGTGTTTTTAAAGAATAATTGGCAAACTTTAAGGGGTAATTTGTTTGCTTTATCAACGATATGTCGACAAATGCTTTGTTTTCGAGATAGGGGGTGTTGAAAGTTTTCTTACAAACTGACGATTTATTTATTGCTTTAAAACCGGTTGAGGTATGCAAATGAAATTTGGTGGGTTTTAAGAAGTAGTTATTGCACATTTTTTGACATACAATTAAGAATTTAATATTCACCATTGGCGCGCATACGGACAATATGAGGGCTTATATTACCCGCATGCGCCAATGGTCAATATTAAATTCTTACTTGTATGTCAAAAAGTGTACAATAACTACGTCTTAGCACCCACCAAATTTCATTTGAATATCTCAACTGCTTTTTAAGCAATAAATAAGTCGTCAGTTTGTAAGAAAAATTTCAACACCCTCTATCTCAGAAATGAAGCATTTGCGGACATAGGTTTATAAAGCAAACTGTCATTATTTTTTCATGTAGAATTACCCCTTAAAGTTTGTCGCACTTATTTAGAAACATCTTGTATTGATAAAGAACATGGCTAGTTGTTAAATTTCCTAACTTTTTTATGGTCCTACTTAAGCGAATGAATCAAAAAACAGAATGTTGAGAAAACATAAGGCTATAGTTGGGTTTTAATTTGAGTATTTATAAATGCTAGAATATTCCACAGGGTGATGCGAAGTTTAAGAAAAAAACATAGTTTCATTGGTACACCCGGTATGCAAAGAAAATTTACCTGTTTAGCCACAATATTATTACAGCGATATTGATAAAGAACAAGGCTATAACATATTAAAAAATCACTTAAATCGGACAACAGGTTTAGGAAATTCGAGACATCAAAAATTACCCATTTTTAAGGTGTCCGGTTAATTTTGCACCCAGTGTATTAAGAAAACATTAAGTAATAGCAAGAACCAAGATTAAAATAAATTATAAAAACCAAACAGCCAAATACAATCTGAAAAAATTAGTTCCCATTTACATATTCTTCTTTTAATTACTTGAAACTTACCACTACTAATCGCAAATTCTTTTCCGCTGATAATGTGATGGAGCAAATTTTTCATTTCGAATGGACTTAAATTGAGAAGATGTTCTGATGCTTCATCACCATCACATATAAGAGTTCTTGAAAGTTCAGTAGCCATGACCTGCAAGTGGGAAGAAAATATTTTTATAATTTTAATATAGCACCAAAAATACACAAACTTTTAGGATTTTACCGCATTTTTGTAATACAGTATATAATGGGCTGTGCAATCAATGTAACTAAGATCTAACAATAAAACCCTGAAAACGTTTGTTTTCTATACTTCCACAAAATTTATTACAACTATGTGACTACAGCTGTTTCGGCAGAGTGCCTTTCTCAAGTGATTTAGATTACTATGGGTTTGCCTTTTTAAAAGTCTTTAACTGAAGAGGTTGAGGAGTGGGGAGCTGTTTGTCTCGAGTTGGTCATTCAGAATTATATCTGTATTTTTCAATTTATTAATTTCCATAGATTCTAATAATAGCTGAAGGCCTTTATTTTGAATATGCAGAATTTGAAACTGTTCATTAAAAGAATGATTATGATCTAGAAGGTGAAGTGCGTATGTGGAAGTGTCTGTTTTTCTATTGTTGAAAGCCCTTTTGTGTTCTGCTATCCGTTTGTCAAATGTTCTGCCAGTTTGACCGATCTAAGTTTTCGGACAGTCACCACAAGTTAGTTTGTAAACACCACTCTGTAGTTTTATTTTTCGGCTTTTATTGTTCTTAATATATTTGCTTAAGTTGTTGTTAGTTCTGAAAGCTGGTGTTATTCCTTTCTTTTTTATGTATCTGCCTATTTTTGTTGTTATCTTGCCAGTATATGTGATAGAACAGAAGGTACTGGGTTCTTTCTGTGGTGGTGGATATACTAATTTTTGGTCTTTCTTATGGAGTTTTTGGTTTAAAATTTTGTTAATTGTTTGTTCGTTATAGCCATTGTTTACTGCTATTTGTTTAATGATGTTCAGTTCTATCTCGAAGTTATTTTTTGACCTGGGAATTTCTGTCAGTCTATGTATCATGCTAAGGTAGGCTGCTAATTTGTGTTGTGTAGGATGGGATGATGAATTGTCTACACAATCAGTACACACAAGAGTGGTGTTTACAAACTAACTTGTGGTGACTGTCCGAAAACTTACATCGGTCAAACTGGCAGAACCTTTGACAAACGGATAGCAGAACACAAAAGGGCTTTCAACAATAGAAAAACAGACACTTCTACATACGCACTTCACCTTCTAAGTAGATCATAATCAAACATGAAGAGAAGTATCCATATTACTCAAATGTGGTCTCGAGGTAACCAGTTACAAAAAAACTCGAACAGGTACCACAAGGTTATTTATTATTGTTAAAAATCATAAAAGGACGCGTTTCGGCTTTTACAAGCCATCATCAGCTTAAATACAGGACATAGAAAACAACGGACTGACCTACAATGTAAAAATATCCAACATTACACATGAGAATAAAGCAAGTGGTGACAACGCCCACCTCAGTTAAGGAACTTACCAGAAACAGGAAGGAGGTAGAATCACCCAGTTTACATTATATAGTATAGAGATGCACACACTTCATCATTAGTATGTAGCTATTTATAGCATTTTGTTCTTATTGTATTGTAAAATCTTGAAGAACTTCAGCATGTAGATGAACCATCATGTGAGCCGGTCAGGTCAGGTGTAAAGACCTTCCGGTGAAAAGTCAAATTACTGTCAATGATGACATAGAGTACTCAACAATGAAGTGTCATTAATGGTGGTAAACTTTGTAACTAGGAGACCGCTCGAACTAATAAAAGAAAAAGAAGAAGATAAACGTCAGAATTAATTTAAGTGGATTGAACCGAGTGGAAAGGAAACTGAGACTGTATTAAAGTGTGACAGAGATGGAAACAACGAGAGAATGTCTGAAATAATGTTGAATAGCAATACCTTTATGTAAGTAACTACTGAGGTGGACGAGACCAAGCAAGGTTGGATAGAAGTAGGCCGTAGGCCAGTTAACAAAAAGATTCAATCAGGACAAAACATATTACGGTAGCACCAAATAAATTACAATAAGATAATACTCCGAATTAGGTATCATAGTCAGGGATGAAAAAGTAAAATAAATAATATCTATTACAATATCTGTTTAGGTAAAATGGTTTAAAAACCGTAATAACACCCAGTACACTCACAAGTGTTTGAACTAAAAGAGTACATAGACTAAATGTTTAAGGTTATTTGGTGAGAGTATGGGTGTTACAACAGTTCTATTACAAGAAGTTACAAAAGTGATGAACTACAATAATTAGGTGAAAAAATGTAATATTGTACAAAAAATCATGAGTGAATTTGAACATGTTACTTGGCAGTGACACCATGAGAATTATGTGAAATAAAATTTTTTTATAAATTGATATTAATTGATTATTTTATTTTAACAAAATTGATATGGAAAAGAAGGCAAGTTGAAAAAGAGGGATTTAAATGATAAAAGATTCTTTAAGAACACTAGATCAGGTCACAACAAAAACAAAACCCAACTCTCAGACAACGCCACAAACAATCTTTAAAGTATATTGAAATAAAAGGAAGGGTTTACCTGGCTGGAAGGAAGAGGTGAAGATTGGGATCAATGAGAGGATATATCTAGATGTGTGTATTATGAATAGGTGATTAGTGTAAGAGATTTTATGAAAAAATGTTCTACAGGAGGAAGCATCCTGTGAGTCTGTTTAATGAAAAGAGAAAAGAGACAGATTATGTTAAAATCAAGAATGAGAGCATATTAACTGAGAATGTGGGTAAGATCAAATATCTTAGTGACTGAAAAAACTTTATTAGAACGTTAAATTAAGACAAATGTAAGGTTCAGTAGGTAGGAGTTGTTCATTAAGAACATTTAAAGATGTGTTATTGGTAGCTTCATGTATTTCAAAAGCTTCTAGTATATTTAATCTATTGCCTTTATTACAAGAATGAACCATATGAAAGTCAGAGGTAGAAAAATTATGATTGGTAGTTAGAATGTGATTAGCAAAGGCAGAATTAGTGTTGAAGATATCCGTGTCTTTATATTTTTCAATAAATTTCAAATGTTCTGCAAAACGGGTGTGTAGACGTCTCCCACTCTGTCCAATATAAACGGAATTACAAGAAGAACAGCAAAGTTTGTATACTCCTGATTTGTGGAAAAGTGGAACTGAATCTTTAGAGTTTACTATGGAACTAAGGTTATGATTAGTTTTGAAAGCAATAGGGATGTCATATTTTTTGAAAATTTTTTGAACTTGGTAGGAGTGAGGACCTAGAAAATGTAATGAACCATAAAATGAGGAAGTGGTATTAGTCGTTATAGTAGGGTATATTAAATTCAGCTTATTATGAAGTCTGAGCAAGAATTTATCAATTAACTGTAATGGAAAATTGTTGTTAACTGCTAATTGTCGAATTATGTTAATTTCTTTATTGAAAGCTGTGTCAGAAAGAGGTAGTTTTAAGGCACGTGTAAAAAAGCAGTTGAATGAGGCAAGTTTATGTGAGAATGGATGATTAGAAAGATAATTGATCAAAGTATCAGTGGTTGTTGGTTTTCTGTAAACTTCAAAAGTAAGGGTTTTGTTAGGTGGGTTCCTAGTAATAAGAAGGCCTAGGAAAGGAAGTGAGAGCTTATCTTCAAACTCAATGGTGAACTTTATTCTGTCATGTAAGGTATTAAGATAACTGAGAAATTTTAACGCTTCTTATTTAGTACCATCCCAAAGAACAAGACAATCATCAACATATCTAAAGTAAAAGACAACATTATTTTGAAATCAGAATTATGTAGAAAAACTGTTTCTAGATTATTCATAAAAATCTCTGCCAAAAGAGGGGACAAATTACTGCCCATGGATAAGCCTGTATTTTGAATGAAAAAGTTATCATTAAACTTAAAGAAATTTTGCTCTAAACACAACCCTAAAAGTGAACAAATATCCAAAGTATTGTGTGTTGGAACATTGTTTGAGAAGAGTAAAGTTCTGACTAATTCTATACATTCAAAAGGTGGAATACTAGGAAAAAAATTGGTAACGTCCAGCGAAAGCAAGATACCGTTATCTGGAACCATAGTGTTCTTTATTTTATTAGCAAGATCTACTGAATTCCGTATTGAATAAGGGTTAGTAAAATTAGTTAGCTTTTTTAAGTTGGAATTTAAAAAGGAAGCTAATTTACTACAAGGTGAGTTTGAAAAGTTAACAACAGGACGGATAGGAATGTTTGGTTTATGTATTTTAGGCAAACCTCTAAGGAGTGGGGTGGTAGGATTCATAGTAGTTAAGCGCAAAGGTGAGCTGTCTAAGGATTGAAGGCATGACTTATAAAGTTTTAGAGAATTCCTTAAATATGAGTGAAATTTAACAGTAGAATCTTGGTTAATTAATTGAAAAGAAGAATCTGATTCTAAAAAAGAGGAGAAGATTCTGGTAAGTTCCTTAACTGAGGTGGGCGTTGTCACCACTTGCTTTATTCTCAGTTTCAAATTTCACAGTTTCAAATTCTGCATATTCAAAATAATGGCCTTAAGCTATCTTTATTAGAATCTATGGAAATTATGAAATTGAAAAATACAGATATAATTCTGAATGGCCAACTCGAGACAAACAGCTCCCCACTCTTCAACCTCTTCAGTTAAAGACTTTAAAAAGGCAAACCCACAGTAATCTAAATCACTTGAGAAAGGCACTCTGCCGAAACAGCTGTAGTCACATAGTTGTAATACATTTTGTGGAAGTATAGAAAACAAACGTTTTCAGTGGTTTATTGTTAGATATACTGAATTCGCTCTATCGAGATTCACTTTCACACTGACGTTAGTAATTTCTTTTTTGGGAAATTCAGTTGTCAGAAGTGACTGGAAATTACTACACAACCAACGCACCTGCTCATAGCCAATATTATTAAGAGTAAACAGACATAAAAATAACATAAACCTTACGCTAATTAATAATTATTTATTTACACCATTATAATGTATTGATAACAAATGAGAAAATTATTTATTGTACAAAATAAAAATATTTTGTAGAAATAAACTTCACGAAACTTTATGAGATTTGTAGACACTCCCACTATTCCTAATAATTCTTCTTTTTTTAATGAAAGATTAAGTTGATTTTAGCAGTTAATAGTGTGAGGTAGGAATTTTTGTGTTGTATGTTTCCTATTCTAAATGTGTCAAATTGAATCTCGGTAGAGCGAATTAAGTATAAAATGAACTTCCATCAAGTAACGGTCGAATCCATCAATTAGTAACTAAGATCTGATGATCAATAATAGAAGACTTAAAACAAATCATATACTTCACAATTGACAGATGACAGATGATTGATAGCACAAGATAACATCTTCTTCTTGGCAAGACGCCGTCTTCTTTCGAAGGTTGGCGATCATATTTATTTGAACTTTAGACGAGCATTTTAACCACTCTCTAATAATGAAGCTGGTGGTTTGTTCCTCTCATCTCTTTATTTCATTATTTAGTTCTGTTTATTTTCAGAAAATTTTCGCAAGACTTCTTCATTGGTTACTCTGTACTCTGTGTATGTAAGATATTCTCGGAATTCTTCTGTGAAAACTTTCACTTTCCTCATTATCACGTATAAGAGGATACTAAATTTATGTAACATCCAAGCATGTTACATTTTTATGTTGACACTAAAATTTCTATTGCAAAAAAATATTTCATTTTCTACAATGTAGCTACAATTTGTTGTATTCTGTATTCTCCATTACAGTTTGCACACGTAGCTGGCGTTTCTTTTTCTACTTTGGAATTTTATAGTGCATTGTGCATAGTCTTGACAATTAAGGCACTTTGTAGGCCCTACGTTTCTTTTTAATTCTTCTATTATTATTTAAATAATAATAATAAGAATCTACCACACATACACCAAGTGGTGAATTTCTAAGTAGTAGACAGATTTGTATACTTGGACTCCCTGATAACCAACAATGGCGATTGCTCCTCAGAAATCAAGCGTAGAGTAGCATTGGTCTCAACGGCAACAGCTAAATTAATTTAAATAAGTATAGAAACATTGAACAATAACAAGGAATACTAAAGTTCAGGTTGATCAATGCCTTATTTTTCTTGTTGCTACATATGCAGCTGAAAACATGGACTCTCATCGATACAAGTAAGATTGAAGTCTTCGAAATATGTGTTTACAGAAGAATTCTAGACGGGTCATGGACACATATCACATAATAAACCAACCTGTCAATTCTGAAACAGCTTCTTATAAGAGACAGGCTATTAAAAAAGTAAACCGAACATTCCTAAATTACTTCGATCACATAGTCAGAAGAACGGGGACTATGGAACTATTGGTAGTAGAAGAAAAGGTAGAAGGTGGAAGACCAAGAGGAAGATCTGCATCACGATGGTCAGACCAAATGAAGACCCTGGTGGGAAAATCCCTAAATAAAGCCGTCCATCTGGTACAGAATCGCAGCCAATGGAAACAGCCAACACGCCCTGACAAGGGGTCAAGGAATAAGAAGGGCAGTTATGTTCATGCAACAGAGGTGGTCCATTTTTATTCATTTTTTTATCGTCTCTATTTTTTAATCTTTAAATTGTGATTTTTTGGCATATATATATATATATATATATATATATATATATATATATATATATATATATATATATATATATATACACACCGGCAAAATTAGCCGAACACGTTAAAAATGGGACATGTTTGATGTCTCGTATTTCATAAACCAGTGGTCCGATTTGAGTGATTGTTTTAGTATGTTATAGCCTCATTATTTAAGAATATCGGTGTAATAATATTGTTGCTAGAGAGGTAAATGTCATTTTATACCGGGTGGAACAAGCATACTGTGCTTTTTTCTTAAAGTTCGGAACACCCTGTGGAATATTCCAGCATATACAAAATATTAAAATTAAAACTCGATTGTAGAATTATGCTTTCTTAACATTTTCCTTTTTCAAAATTGGAAAGAAATACTTTGTAAAAGGTATACAATTTTTTTATTAAAAATCCCTTAAAAGGGCTACATCACAACAAAACGTTTTCGATTTTTATAAAAAATCATCATCAGTGTTCGATAAACTGGATGCTAGCTGAGCCACAAAAGAAAAATATCTGGGTAAAAACCCTTTACATATAATATAGATGCCTTAAAAGTGCATACTTCGATGAAAAGGCCTGTGATGGTCACATGGCAAACAGGATAATGCCCTAAGGTAAGGTATACAGGTTTCCCAACACGTGGGATCAAAATTGAGTTGATCACATTTCAATGACTTAATGGCAACTAATGTGATCAACTCAATGTGATCAACTCAATTTTGATCCCACGTGTTGGGAAACCTGTATACCTTACCTTAGGGCATTATCCTGTTTGCCATGTGACCATCACAGGCCTTTTCATCGAAGTATGCACTTTCAAGGCATCTATATTATATGTAAAGGGTTTTTACCCAGATATTTTTCTTTTGTGGCTCAGCTAGCATCCAGTTTATCGAACACTGATGATGATTTTTTATAAAAATCGAAAACGTTTTGTTGTGATGTAGCCCTTTTAAGGGATTTTTAATAAAAAAAAAATTTTATACCTTTTACAAAGGATTTCTTTCCAATTTTGTGATTGATGGTATACAGCCAACTACAGGAAAACCTTTTCTTTTCCTTGTGGATTTTCCTTTTTGATTCATTTGCTTATGTTGGAAAATAAAAAAGTTATGTGCTTTAACAACTAACCATATTTTTTATCAATAAATCCTCATAGTAGGGGAGAAAAGTATGCTAAATTTGCAATTACTCGAGCGTTCTTGTGACCTGGAGTGGATTGTGAAGAGTGGGTGCTACAACCAAAAAAGTTAAGTTAAGTTTTCCATAAAGTGTGGGACTCTCCATTTTTCAATTTAATTTTCCATTTCCACCAATCGTCTTTTCCGATTATAGCGCCATTTATCCATAATAGGAAAAAATGTTGCGAATAAAAGTTGCTCATTTTTACGTCAAGGATCCAAATCTGCAATAAAAATTGGGGCTCCTATTTAATATTTTAATGTAACCCCCCACCCCACCTCCGTGGGGGGTCGTGTTTGGTGCCATTCGGTAGCTTTTTGAAAAATATTGAATAGGTGTATTTTGCAGTTTTACGATCTGATGTTCATTTCGCAAAATATGGCAGGGTTCGTATTTATAATTTTTAATTTACCCCCCACCCCTCTCGGTGGGGTGTCACGAGCCCCCACGGAGGTGGGTGGGGGATTTAATTTAAAATCTTAAATAGTAGCCCCCAATTTTTATTGCAGATTTGGATTCTTTACGTAAAAATAAGCAAATTTTATTCGACATATTTTTTCGAATTATGTATAGATAGCGCTATAATCGGAGTAAAATGATTTCAAATAAAAAATTAAATTAAAAAATAAAAAGTCTCCCACTTTATGGAAAACTTAACTTAACCCTTTTCTGATTTTAGCACATACTCTTCACAATCCAATAGGTCCCCATAACGCTCGAGTAACTGCAAATTTAGTATACTTTCATCCCCTACTATGAGGATTTATTGATGAAAAACATGGATAGTTGTTAACGAACATAACTTTTTTATCATCTCACATAAGTAAATGAATCGAAAAGGAAAATGTTAAGCAAGCCTAAGTCTACAATCGAGTATTAATTCTAATATTTTACATATGCTAGAATATTCCACAGGGTGTTCCAAACTTTAAGAAAAAAACACAGTATGATTGGTACACCCGGTATAAAATGGTATTTACCTGTCTAGCATCAATATTATTACAACGATATTCTTAAATAATAAGGCTATAACATACTAAAAGAATCACTCAAATCGGACCACTGGTTTATGAAATACGAGACATCAAACATGTCCCATTTTTAACGTGTTCGGCTAATTTTGCCGGTGTGTGTAATACTAGTGACGTTGTCCATCTGCGCGTGATGACGTCATCGATGATTTTTTTTTAAATGAGAATAGGGATCGTGTGCTACCTCATTTGAAAAGTTATTCAATTCTCTATTCAATAATATAAACATAATGTAATTATTTATACAAGGATGCCAAACAATTTTTTTTATTAAATTAATTGACAAAAAAGAAGAATGTAATGTAATTTATTTAATTCAAGATACATTTTACTGCTGTCTGAAATCAGAAAAAAATGTTTATTTCACAAATAAACATTGCTTTTCGCTTAAATTAAATGTTCAAACTTCCAAGAGGCAGGCAACCGGCGAGAGCTGCTTGAACATTGAATTTAAGCAACAATCAATGTTTATTTCTGAAATAAACATTTTTTTATTTCTGAACAGTGTATCTTAAATTAAATAAATTACATTAAATTCTTCTTTTTTGGTCAATTAATTTTTTGTTGTTGAAACCCTCTATAAATAATTATGTTAATTATAAAGGATAATTAGGTAATTGAACTCAGGTTTTAGGGTTTTTACAATGAAAATCGCGAAAAACGACCGAATGGTGCATTTTCGTCTTTTCTATACAAAGTCCACCTTACACCGTTAGGTAGAAAGGTTAAGATTATATTCTATATAAAGTCTGAAAGCTAACTAAGTAAAATAGACGCCAAATAACATTGTTTTCAACTCGCATCTGGAAAATATTAAAAACATAAACACAACACTCCAACGACACATATTAGGGCATTAGGCCCACACAAGTATCGGTTCCCGGAAAGGCGCGGGCAAGGGGCTGGTTTGTTACAGTCTCCCCCTGGCATCGATCTCGTTAGAGGAGGGGCCAACAGAAGATGCAGTTTTCTTCCTGGGATGTCCTCGTCTTCGTCTTGGCACTACAGGCGTTGGAGCTTCAGAGTCATTGAGGTTCGCATGTATAAGCGCCGATACGTGGAACACACCAAGGGCAGTAGGGGTGTCCACTCCACAAAGCGCATAACTTACAGGCGATACCACTCGCTTGATCCTATAGGGTCCATATCTCTTCGGATAGAATTTAGCCGTCTAACCTTTCGACATGTTACTAGGAGCAGTTGTGTTGGCCCATACTAAATCTCCCTCTTTAAATGTACTAAATTCCTTCAAACGTCGATCAGCATGTTTCTTTTGCCTATCCTGGGCGTTGTCATGTTTAATCTTCGATTCATGCCATGTTTCAGTTATGCGTTTTAAGTATGGAGATATCTGAGGTATAAAATTCTCAGTTTCTACAACTTGGCGGATCTTTCGATTAACTTGGTCTAGAGTTCGCAGCTCACGTCCAAAAGTTAAGTAAGCAGCGGTTTGTCCTGTAGACTCGCTCCATACTGAGTTCATGGCAAATCTAACCATTGGCAACTTCTCAGGCCAAATGTTATGCTCCGTTCCTACAAGCATAGCAAGTCTCGGCTTCAAATCTCTATTCTTGCGCTCTAGAGAGTTTAATGAAATGGTAACAAATCAATTGGAAGTTCTGTCCGACAAAATACATGGAACGTTTTCGTAGTCTGACGTTCCAAATTTTTAACCTGTTCCACAATTAAAACCTCCCCTGTTCCAGTGTTCCCATACATCAAAGTTTGTCCGACTAGACACCGTTAAGCTATTAACAAATTTTCAGCTTTCTATTAATCAACTTTTTTTGGTACGCGGGATCCAGGTCTATATGTTTATTCCTTGATAATGAATTAAGTATTTTCGATGGGAAATAAGCCACAATTTTACCAAAAAAAAAAAATAAATTTATTAACGTTTTGACGCCCAAGTCGGGTGTCGTTGTCAAAATACAAAATAATACTAAATAAACAAAAATGTTGTTGCTTAGTAAAAAATTCTTCTAATAATTTATTTAATCTGACTCATTTATATCGACAATTCAGGCATGTATTATACATTTTAAAGTAGAAGACTTTAAAATGATATTGCCAATATTGATGAGTTGCGTTCCTGGGACGACTTTACTAAAAGATAGTTCATTCGATTACATGAAATCAACCCCAACTCAAGAATATCCGCCACAAAAAATCATAGCGTGTGATCTGTCTTTAAAAAGACAACCAAATGCAACGATGGCAGTAAAACTCTCGCGCTAGAGATTCCATAGTAAATCACGAGGGAAAACAAGGAAAAAACCTCGTGATACTATCGCGACATCGTAAGTATTTGGGCTTACATTAAGTTTACTCTCAAAACTAATACCAAATTCTGACTTTAATGTATATATGCTATTTTAAATTAAAAATAATATTAATAATACGTTAAATTATATAAATAATACTAAAATATAAAATATGTACTAACTCGATATGTTAATGACTAATCGTGGTATTTTCTTTCTATTGACTTCCTCTTTTAGTATGGGTAACCACATCCTACTACATTCTACCGAGGAATTTGCGACACAATTGTTTTCATTTAGCATAATTAGAGCCGCTTCTTTGATTTTTCTCTTTTTACTATCTGTTTCTTTTAGGACTATACTTGAATCTCTCCACTGAACTCTATGTTCCTTATCCGATGCATGTTGACATATTTGAGATCTATCAAATTCTCTATTTTTAACATAAGATTGATGTACTAATAATACCTATTTTCAACTAAATAATGAATTCTATAAACAAAATTTTGGTCTAGCAATGGGCTCTTCTTTATCTCCATTATTGGCTAATATATTTATGGAGGATTTCGAAACTAATATCATTTCTAAACAAAATTTAAAACCAACAGTATGGTGGAGATATGTAGATGATGTGTTTTCAATATGGCCTCATAGATCAGAATTGTTGGATACATTCCTAAATATATTCCTAAATATATAAACGATCAAGAAGATACAATAAAATTTACAATGGAAAAGGAATATAATAATACTCTGCCTTTCCTCTTTTATCTTTTAGTCTCAAAGATGGATACTGGATATGAAACTCAAGTGTATAGGAAACCAACACACCAACAGATATCTCAATTACAAATCGAATCACAACATCAACGGGAATCATTAAATCCTTATATGATAGAGCCAAAATTACTTGTTCTAACGAAAATTCATTTTTAGAAGAAAACCATTTGTTAACATTTGTTTTATTAAAAAATGATTATCCTTTATCGTTTATAAATAAGGAGTTGTCAAGATTGGATCGAATGGAACAGAACAACGTAGAACGGGATCCTATAACATCCACAAGAAATAATACGAGGAAAATATCAATACCATATATAAAAGGACTATCCGAGAAACTTAAAACAATAGGAAATAAATTCAATATTTCAACAACATTCAAAACAAGAAATACACTGAGATCTATTCTATCTAATACTAAACCTAACAATGAACAAGAAAGAACAAAGAATTGTGTTTATAAAATACCTTGTGAATGCGAACAATTTTATTTAGGTGAAACATCAAGACCATTAGACGTTAGAATAAGTAAACATCAATCTTATATTAAAAATAGAGAATTTGATAGATCTCAAATATGTCAACATGTATGGGATAATGAACATAGAGTTCAGTGGAGAGATTCAAGTATAGTCCTAAAACAAACAGATAGTAAAAAGAGAAAAATCAAAGAAGCGGCTCTAATTATGCTAAATGAAAACAATTGTGTCGCAAATTCCTCGGTAGAATGCAGTAGGATGTGGTTACCCATACTAAAAGAGGAAGTCAATAGAAAGAAAATACCACGATTAGTAAGTCATTAACATATCGAGTTAGTACATATTTTATATTTTAGTATTATTTATATAATATCTATGTATTATTAATACTATTTATAATTTAAAATAGCATATATACATTAAAGTCAGAATTTGGTATCAGTTTTGAGAGTAAACTAAATGTAAGCCCAAATACTTACGATGTCGGGATAGTATCACGAGGTTTGTTCCTGGTTTTCCCTCGTGATTTACTATGGAATCTCTAGCGCGAGAATTTTACTGCCACCGTTGCATTTGGTTGTCTTTTTAAAGACAGATCACATGCTATGATTTTTTGTGGCGGATATTCTTGAGTTGGGGTTGATTTCATGTAACCGAATTAACTATCTTTTAGTAAAGTCGTCCCAGGAACGCAACTCATCAATATTGGCAATACGATTTTAAAGTCTTCTACTTTAAAATGTATAATACATGCCAGAATTGCCGATATAAATGAGTCAGATTAAATAAATTATTAGAAGAATTATTTACTAAGCAACAACATTTTTGTTTATTTAGTATTATTTTGTATTTGGACAACGACACCCGACTTGGGCGTCGAAACGTTAATAAATTCATTTTTTTGGTAAAATTGTGGCTTATTTCCCATCGAAAATACTTAATTATAAAAATGCCACAAGGAAATAGCTTCAGAACAAATTGATAATGAAGTCTATAGATGGTAGTTCCATCAGTAAAAATTAGTTTATCTTTAAAAAGATACGTATTTCCCATGATTAACTATGTCTCATTTCTCCAAAAATATTGATTTTAGCACATTTTACCAAAAGCACGACATAAATTTAAATCTATCGATTTCTACTGAGTTTGGAGAAGATTATCCACCGAAAATACGATTTTGGTAGTGACAACCACGCTTGTTTAGTCTATTCACTCAAAGCGAATTTATGGGCTAGAATTTGAATCCAAAATGCGAAGAGATCAATATAAGTAATGCCTTATTGTGATGTTTTAAATCTATTGGGAATTTTAAAGTAATATTATTTATAGATATAATCATATTCATACATTAAGCTTTAATTATTACAAAATTTTGTATACGCTTCCTATAAAACTGTCGAAAGTAAATGTTATTTGCGAACATTAAAAAGAATAAAAACTTTTTTAAAACGCACGATGTCCTAATTATTAATAATACAGTTAATAACTAACACAGTTAATAGCTAACTATACCCAGACGCCAACACCATAACAGAAATTAAGTCCAGAAGACTCCATTGGGCAGGACACCTCAGAATAAATTTTGACCAAAGAACAGTAGGGGTATGGGAAGAAGTCTCAACTGGAAGAAGACCATGCGGACGCCCTCGACTCCGGTGGCGAGATAATAGGTTTGTTCCAACATGAACTTTTGGACGGTCCAGAAACCGTCACGAAACTACTTGTACCGTTTCTTGTGCGCATGTTCGTAATTGTATCGCCCAGTTATCATCCCATGACGGTAATTTGGAAACCGATGTTGGAACGGTTATCTGACTGATAACTGATTTATATATCATTATCACATATTTGTCAATTTTGTTGGTGACAGCTTGTGTGCTTTTAGTCGATCAAAGGCTCAAATAATTTAAAGAATTAAATCCTAGTGCGCAAGTCAGTCCAACCAGCACATTATGCTTGCCCGATTACTGAAATAATCATCACGAAACCGTCACCGAAAGATAACAATTCTTGTTGGAACAGTGGGAAGGACGATCCGATGACGATCATATTTTTGTTGGAACGGATTTTGTTTACTGCGCAGGAGCGTTACCGTTTCGTGACGGTTCTCAGTCGTGTTGGAACAAACCTAATATAGCAGGAGACCCAAAAGCTATGGGCGTGGAGAATTGGATAGAGATTGCTCAAGATAGAGCAGAGTGGAGGCTTGTTGTCGAGTCGGCTAAAACCCATGAAGGGTTGTAACGCCACGGAGTAAGTAAGTAAGTTAATAGCTTAGCAAAGTAAAAACAAAATAACAAATTAAACACATAATTCTATGAGACGTTTACAACTTGTAACAAAATATACTTTATTATTTTTAATGCAATCCTCACACTATAATTAGGTGGGTCACATACCTGGATGATCAGTCCAACTCGTAATCTTAACATCTCCAAAAACAACTGCGGTTCAGTCCTAATAAACATAGCTAAATAGGATAATAATTCTTGTGTCAACATAGCTGTACTGTCATCTTCTCCATAGGCTTCGTGTATCAATAATCTTAAATCGTTTTCTGGTAGTGGGGCTGTAATTGTGTGTTCGTTGTTTGGAGGCATACCTAGAACGGGATCGAATAATTTTTGTGTACACAATTTTACTAATTAGTAAGACAAATAATAGTAATATACTGAATTCGCTCTATCGAGATTCACTTTGACACTGACGTTAGTAATTTTTTTTTGAAAAGTTCAGTTGTCAGAATTGACTGGAAATTACTACAAAACCAACGCACCTGCTCATAGCCAATATTATTAACAGTAAACAGACATAAAAATAACATAAACCTTACGCCAATCAATAATTATTTATTTGCACCATTATAATGTATTGATAACAAATGAGAAAATTATTTATTGTACAAAATAAAAATATTTTGTGGAAATAAACTTCACAAAATTTTATGAGATTAGTAGACACTCCCACTATTTCTAATAATTATTCTTTTTTTAATGAAAGAATAATTTGATTTGAGTTGATTTTAGCAGTTAATAGTGTGAGGTAGGAATTTTTGTGTTGTATGTTTCCTATTCCGAATGTGTCAAAAAAAATCTCGAGAGAGCGAATGTAGTATACCTAGTATAATATATGCGCTTAGAAGTGAATCTGATAAAAAAAAGTTATAAAGAAGATCAGGATGCATTCAAGGCTACTCTTTAACAAAAAAGTGCCACTCGTTATGGACGGTGCCGGAATGTAAACAAACAAGTTTTGTAACCCGGCCGATACAGGCGCTAATAAATCAATTTTTAAAAAATATCTCCTTGTATATTCTAACAAATATCTCCTTGATACATCCATCTGCTCATGATATTGAGGAACTTATAAAACAGGTCATGTGAAAAAATTATTAAGAGAAATCACGAAATATAAGTTGGATATACAAGAAACTAAACAACTTGGGACTGAAACAGAAAATATAGGTAATAGTATTTATTCGGTAGGCAACAGACAAATTATGTGTGTTAAGAAAAAAAAAAGGAAAAGACATACCCATAACCATAAAAAATGTGTTCTCCTATAAACGATACAGAAGAAGATGAAAAATAATTGTTTTACGAAATTTTAGACCAAGAGTCTGAAAAAGAGCCGAACCAACACGGGAAAATAATAATAGGAGATTGTAACACGTAACTAAAGCAAATCTATACACAAACGAGAGAGTCTCCAGATGACAAATCAAAAAGTGAATCAAATTAACCACGTGTTAATAGAGAAAAAATATATGTATCTATACACGAGTAAGAAGTATGACAGGAGCAGAGTGTAATTCATATCTCTTAAAGAACGAAGAAATAAACAAAACTAGAGACCAGGTAGAAACGGGGTTGGCCACAAATACGCTAGAATTAGAAACTGATAAATATGGAAACAAACAGAAGGAAGAAAAATTACGGATTATTTAAGATGGATAAACAACAAAGTTGGTAAGAAGAGCCAGACAAAACATGCTAATAAAAGAGAATTAAAGTAACAAAACAGTTTCTAAAGATGTAATAGAAATGAAAAAACTATGTAGAAACAAGGAAATAATATATCACGAAATTAAGCCGCCAGAAATAAAGGAAACATTTTAAACTAAAGCAATAAGGTCATTTCTCCACTAAATTAATAGGACATAGATTAGAAGGATGCCAGAATCAGCTGTATATATCAAAAACAAAGGAGCGACACTAATAAGTGAGACATCAGATGTAGTGGAAAGATGGAAGACCTATTTCCACGGCTTTACTATCTGTATCTGTAGAGTAGGGAGGATGAGCCAAGTCCCACAGCACTTGGGCCACAATTGACCTATTGTGCATCCTCCCAGGGGGTTGTCTGTCGTACTTAACTCATTGTGCATCCTGCTATTTCCAGGAAGGTGGACAAATCACCAGGGAACATCTCCCCTATGTCGGCAGGTGTAGGCCAAGGATCGCCGAATGCATACTCTAATATTGACGATAACTCCGGACATTCACATAGGACATGCTAAACAGTTTCGTCGTCTCGTTCACACTTTCTGCATATAAGGTGTCTCTATTAGCCCCAGTAAGTGGAGGTGCATGGTTTTACTAAATAACACAGAAGAAGAAGAACAGGATATGACACATATTAGAGCACACAAGATAGAAGAAAATAAACTAGAAATAAGAAACATCATTAAAAATTTTAAAAATAATAAAAGTCCTGGACAGACGTCAATAACAGGGAGCTGAAATGATAAAAGGAGGAGAGCGGCTATGTAAATATATTTACTTACTAAGAAGCTTTGAAAAGATGAAAAAATTTATGATAGCAAGGATATATCATATACACAAAAGAGGTTAAACAACTAGACGTAAATCATAGAGCCATTGCACTTAGAGCAACATGTCATAAGATACTACTGCAAGCGCCAGTTAACTTGGCGAGACGCATTGCACAGTGGCTTATGGGATGATCATCAGTCTCAGTGTCGTTGTGCGTATTCGCTGTCGCCAAGTTAACTGGCGCTTGCAGTAGCTCAATGCTTACGAGGTAGACTAAATGAATATAACATCGAAAACATAGTGGGAGATTACCACATAGGCTTCAGAAATAACCGATCAATAATAGACAAGATCTTTGCACGAAAATACACACAAGCAAGTTGTGTCTTGTATCGAATACAAGAGTGTTATGTATGTTATTTTTGTCGATTTCATTTTTGTCATATTAAGTATATTATGTACTTACCAACAGTAATCTGCTTTTGACGTACTAACAAATCAGTAACAGACTTCGCCAAATCTTCTACTCGCTTTCCTAACATTCCAGCTGTGTGTCGCACTAAACCCCACATCTTTTGGTGGCAGGCCTTTTCGTATAATCCTTTTAACAGATCTTTTACTGTAACTACCCGGCCATATTCGAGCATACCAGTATTGTAGTCCAAACCTT
Organism: Diabrotica virgifera virgifera; assembly: GCF_917563875.1. Classification (NCBI taxonomy): domain Eukaryota; kingdom Metazoa; phylum Arthropoda; class Insecta; order Coleoptera; family Chrysomelidae; genus Diabrotica; species Diabrotica virgifera. The sequence continues at coordinate 150,112,397 of NC_065443.1, read as the reverse complement.
TAGTATCAACTAAATACTGCAAGATGTCACCTTGTTCATCCAGGGAATCTGATTCTCTAAGCATAGCAAACAGTTCATCTACCTAAAATTTAAAAACCTTAGTTTGATCGTATAGTTTAACATAAAAACGAAACATGGAATATGTAGGACAATGTACATTTAAAAAAATATTGTTCGTGAGAAGAAAATAAAAATATCTAAACAATAAAATTCAAACAATCTAAACAAAACAATTCTGCTTTTTCGCGCAACCTTATGTTTCTTGAAACGTCAAGATAAATTGTATTTCATTTTATACATGCTTTCTTCTCGTTAACTTCTTGCATCTGTTTTGCCTTTTTCTGACAATTTTTCAATTTGGTATTGCCATTTTTTTCAACACTTTTTCAGACCAGGATCTGTTATGCTAACTCTTTCTATTTTTTTCTATTTTATGCGATTGTATTTGTTAGATAAATTTCTAAAATATATACAATGACTATTGGCCAAAAATTGTGACAAGTCACAACTACCTATTCTAGAATATGTATGAATTGCGTGGTATGTTCAAATCGTATTTTGCTATACAAAGGAAGGATGAAAGCGAAACAGCCAAATAATTTATTAACTGAAAACGACTGGTATCAAACATTTAAATTCAGAAAAAGTTAGCGAAGAGGTGCAAGTAAACACAACAAAAGTTTCGATGGTCTGGAGGGAATTCAATCATTATTATATATGAACTGCGAAGTAAAAATAAATCAACTACTAGAACTAGACAATCAGGTAAAATATTAAACATCAACATAAGGGCCCACATCCAGGTTCTGACCTCTGTTAAATGCATGACGTACAATTGGTGTAGTTAATGGTGCGCTAATGTATGGTACCCGTAACGAAAGGTTAAGATGGTTCTGGCAGGTTCAATGTCGAGACATTAATCATCCCATACGAATAATTGCTGATTTGCAAGTTCCTTGGATGAGTCAAAGATGAAGACCTGGGCAGACGATTAGGCAGACATGTCGGTAAATGGAATTGATATTGGTATATGTAAAAAATAATAAACTGTATCAATATAATGGGCCAGTTTTTACTAGATGAAAACTGAAACTTTCAAATAGTTGAAGAATGAAGACGAAGGTCTACATTTACAAAAAATGCGTCAGGAATGATGACAAGTTATGGAGAAGCTGGTCAAGTATAACCAAATCCACAAGCTGGTCAAATATTTAGTACCCTTCCAAGGCTGGCAGCTGGTTAAAAAAAACAAGCCTGTGTGTGAAGATAAGAAAATTTATTGACAACAAACAAAACTGAGTACAGTAAAATATGAGGATAGTCCGTCACTTAACTGTCCATTTGGATAACATCCGTAGAACAACGAATAAGCACTTTAAATGTTTATGATATTTATGACGAGTGTCTACCTTTTGGCGACCGCGTGATGATTTACGAGCAGATGTTTTCAGCCCTAGAGCGATGTTTCAGGTCATGACTGCGTTTGACTACGATTGAACATCGACCGACTGACTGTCTTTAGGATTAGGTCGAAGTTCTATGTATCATATTCCCGATATCCGACATACGAAAATCGTCTCTTTTCGTAGTACCTAGTTTAGCAGCTATCACATGGTTGCGATTATCGGATACGAAAATCCGTATAAACTGTCAACTGTCCATGGTCAAATGTCAATTTTTTGTTTATTGTTTGACATTTGTTTTTGTTATTTGTTTGGTTTGGTTAGTAATTGCAATATTGTTGTAAATTGTAATTGTTTTATGGATAACGTTAAACAAACAATGGAGGAGATGCAAGAAACTATGAAGGAGTTGAAATATTTATGAGCATCATTTAGCTTCATTCCCTGCAATAAATTATTAAAAGCCCCTTATGACTTTCTTTGCTTAAATATATCACGGACCCAATATCTTCTTGGCCGCATTGTACGTTTTGGTTTGGTTTGGTTAATTTGGTTTTGGTTTGTTTTTGCGAATTAAAAGAAGCAGGCATGATAATAGGGTTTTATTAACTATACGAACATAACTTCTTCGATTCAAATCTATGTTTCAGTCTTTGTTTGAATTTCGAACGAGACAGTCGATATTACCAGTCTGCTTATCTTTAGTTAAATATAAATACAAAAATAAAAATCCAGTTTTTGTGGTGAAACAAATTAAACGATTGTTAATGGGACCCAAAAAACGAAAATGGATTCCGCTTCGACGGCGATAAATCAGAATATTCTGCAATCTAACGAACCTATGCAATGCGACGCAATGGGTACTAGCCAGCAGCCAGTGGCGTACGTTCCAAAATACCAAATGTGCACTGATCAACAATTACAAGGTAATATGCAAATTTCTCAACCATTAAACACATCTTACTCTCAACCCTTAAAGTAACCCCAATATACTAACCCACCTTCCACCTCATTAAATCAAAGCGAATGGAAAACAGTCGAAAACTCCAACAAAAGACATCGACCTAGTCCAGACAAAAGAATTGTAAAGCAAACAAAAATAAACGATTACTGGCTGAACTCGCCGACTACCACTTTTAACAGATTCGAGGCACTAAATAGCGAGTCAAAAGATGATGAAATAAATGACAATGAAAGCACAAGTGAAAAAGAGAAAATAACCAAACCGCCTCCAATATTTATTAAGGGGGTTAAACACATACCCCCACTTATCGAATTACTAAACCAAATTGCTGAAAATAATTACGAATTAAAAGTTCTTAGCTCCGATCAAGTTAAACTTCAGCCAAAATTTGCTGACTACTATAGTACAATAACAAAAGCCCTATCGGAAAAAAAGACAGACTTTCATACTAATCAAATAAAAAACGAGCGCAGTTTCAGGGTTGTTCTTAAGAACATGCATTACTCGATGGACACAAATCTTATAAAAAAGGAAATAGAAGAGAAAGGCCACACTGTTAGAAACATTTGGAACATCAAACACCTAAAACTAAAGATCAGCTATCACTATTTTTCGTCGACCTGGAACCTTCTGATAATAATAGAAATATATATATATATATATATATATATATATAAAAACAAGGTTGAAATATTGGGGTAGCAGCAATCTCAAAGAAAACTCTTTATAATAATTCCAAGCTTTCGATAATGTTTATTATCATCTTCAGGGAAACTACAAATATAAATATACAGTATTTAACAATTAGTCTAACTAAAATCAATAAAAATTGTTATCTTTGTGCCATCAAAAATTTCTTTGAGATTGCTGCTACCCCAATATTTCAACCTTGTTTTCCTAACTGTTCAGCAAAGATTATATACCTGTTATATATATATATATATATATATATATATATAAAAAAGTACTGAGATAACAGCTGGGAAAACCCTGGTACTGAGGAAGCAATGAAAGACTGGTGCTTCAAAGTGAGTGCCTTTTATTTTGGTCAAGCTTTCGCCTATTGTTTTTAGGCTTCTTCAGGACTTGCTACAAATATATATATATATATATATATATATATATATATATATATATATATATATATATATATATATATATATATATATATATATGACATTGAGTTCCTATTAAACCATAAGATTAAAATTGAACCACTGAACCACCGTACCAAAAAAAGAGAGATACCACAATGTTCTAGATGTCAACGATACGGACATACCAAATCATACTACCACCTTAGACCACGATGTGTAAAGTGCACAGGGGATCATGCAACAGAGCAATGCACTAATAAAGAAAGAAGTGCCAACGTCAAGTGTGTACTCTGCGAGGGAGACCACCCAGCAAACTACAAAGGTTGCAGGGTATACAAGGAGCTACAAACGAAAAAATTCCCAACGATTAGACCCAAGCCTAGCATGCCAATCAATCATGCACAACATGTCCAAGCAGGAGTTACCTACGCCCAAATGATTAACAACTTACAATAAATTACGAATAGTAATACAAACCAAACAGAAGTAATTACTACCAATACTCCCGCCTCAAATGACATGGCTGAACTAAAGAATATTGTAGCGGAAAAGAAATCTTGGCCGATCCCCGTATAACAGTAAACACCTCGAGAATGACGTAATCGGATGTGCTAGGCCTCGCCGGAGAATTCTGGAAGGTACGTCACGTAGGCGGAACAAGCCGATAGCTCGAGATGGGAGTCGATTGTTCCAGAATAACAACTGGGTATAAATACGGGCATATTTTGTGAATAAGTTTAGTGTATAAGATAAATTCGTCTGTAACTTATATAAATAAAGTCGTATATAAATTACGAACCGCTAGTTTTATTGTAATTAGAAGTAATTACACTAATCACGCTACAGTTGGTGTCGGTGTTCGGTAAACTTAGTGCGATATAAATAAGTGAATTACAGAGAGACTTTAAAAGACTTTTGAACTTTATTCGTCGGGAATAACCGGAGTGCGTTAATTGTTCGGTATTCGGAAAGACTTTAAAAGACTTTTGGACTTTATTCGTCGGGAATAGTTAAAGTGCGTTGATTGTTCGGTATTCGGAAAGACTTTTAAAAGACATTTTGGAAAGTACGTGTGTGCCGACCAAAGATGTTGCTACGAGAACTTACAGTAAAACAGCTCCGTGAACAGCTAGAGGAACGGGATCTGGACAGCAGTGGGCTCAAGATAGTCCTACAAGCACGACTCGAGGAAGTCCTAACGAAGAACGGAGATGATCCAGAGACGTTCCACTTCCAGTCAGCAGAACAAGCAATCTTATCGAAATTAAAAACTGTTTCTGAAACGATTGATGATACTTCTAAGTTAAGCAACGAGAAATTTGAAAGTGTTTCTCAAAAGATCGATGAAACTTCTAGACAGAACAACGAGAAATTTGAAAGTGTTTCTCAAAAGATCGATGAAACTTCTAGAAAAAGCGACGAGAAACTTGAAGAAGTTAGTAAAAAAAAACAATGAGAAATTCGAAACCATTTCTCAAAAGATCGATGAAACTTGTAGAAAAAGCGATGAGAAATTTGAAAGTGTTTCTCAAGTAATAAAAGACGTTTGTAAACAGACCGACGAGAAATTTGAAGAAGTTTCCAGAACATTCGATAAGATACAGAAAAGTGTAGACGACAATAAAGAAATGCTAGAAGAGAAGATCAAACAACTAGAGAGCATGATAATTGATACAAAAGTACAACCATCAGTTAATGCAGTAGCTTTAGATCTTGTAGTGAAGGATGAAACACCGAGAGACGAAACATCGCATCATATGAGATTTAAATTACCACCATTCGATGGGAAGTCCTCTTGGTCCATATACCTTAGACAATTCGAAGCTATTGCGACCGCCAACCATTGGACCGAACAAGAAAAGGCTGTTTCCTTGACTGCTGCTTTGCGAGGTGATGCTGCAGATATATTAAGATCAATTCCTAAGGGTCAAGAAAAATGTTACCAGACCTTGTTCACTCGTCTAGAAAAACGCTATGGAGATGCCCATCTACAACAAGTATACAAAGCACAACTGAGAAATAGAAGTCAACGAGCAAGTGAGAATCTGCAAGAATTTGAAGCAGATGTGGCTCGTGTGGTGCGGTTGGCTTATCCGGAGGTGCCAGACAGCGTTTTAGAAGAAATTGCGGTAGATACCTTTGTCAATGGGCTGAAAGATAGTGAACTACAGAAAGCTTTACGACTAGCAAGACCGAAAGTTTTAGATGAAGCACTTGCTATTGCATTGGAACACGAAACGGCTAGTCAAACTTCACGAAGCCATAGAGTAAGAACCATTGAAGAAAGTGACGAACACAACGATGAACGTCTGGAGGAAATGATACGGAGAGTATTGAGTAATCAGATGCCAAAGAGACGCGAGCCTAGATGTTGGAATTGCGGAGACGTAGGCCACATTCGACGTAATTGTAAGAAGATCGTACAGCCGTCGGAAAACTAGAGCGGGTCGACACCAAGGGGCAACTGCCGACCTCGAGAACTAGAGCCCCCATAGTAACTGTCAACCTTACGTCCTCCGGTGGAATCCACAACTTATACATCGAAGGTCGTATCAATAATAGATGTAGATCATTTTTGGTGGATACAGGTGCAACGAGAACTATCGCACGTCCAGATGTAGTACGAGACCATAATAAATTATCACCTGCAACAGTAAAGCTTAGAACAGCAACTGGTGAGCTAATTAATACATATGGCGAGGCTAATATGTCAGTATCCATTGGCCAGACCACAGTTGAACATCAAGTATTAATTGCCGAGATCTCCGACGAGTTCATATTGGGGATGGACGTACTACGAAAAGTGGGGGCAATATTGGATGTTCAAAATGGAGTTCTCAGGATCAACGGTGAAGAGTTGCCCTTTCACGACGACAAAGAAGATGTCATCCGCTTACTAACTACATGCGACGTAACCATACCCGGTAATAGTGAGAAAATTCTGATGACCATGCTTGATGGACACTGCCGAGAGGGAAGTTTAAGGATGGTCGAAGATGTAGAAAATGTCGAGTTCCTAACGGCGAAAACTTTGGTAAAAGTTCGAGATGTCATCCCTGTAAGAGTTATGAATTTAAGGGAAACTGCTATTAAGTTAAGTAGAGGAGCTTTGATCGGACAGTGTGTTCCCGTGGCTTCAATTTGCTCTATGAATACCAATGAGAAATCATCAAAGTCAAAGTATCCAAAAGACCTTGTCGAGATGATCATTGAAAGATGCCAAGACCTTGACTATGAACGAACGGAAAAAGTAAGGTCTATGCTGATAGAGTATCAAGATGTTTTTGCTATTGATAAGAAGGATAAGGGCAAAACAAGCATAGTAACGCATAAAATAAATACCGGAGACGCTCAGCCAATCAGACAACGGCCTAGACGACTTCCATTTGCGAAAAGAGATGAGGCCGAAGAGATTATCAAGGATATGGACAAACAAGGAGTAATTGAACCATCGAACAGTCCATGGACATCACCAGTAGTTCTGGTAAAGAAGAAAGATGGTTCAACGCGTTTTTGTATCGACTACCGCCAGCTCAATGCGGTAACAAAAAAAGATAGTTATCCTTTGCCCAGAATAGACGATACATTGGATACTCTCTCCGGTTCTCGTTGGTTTTCCACACTCGATTTAAAAAGTGGATATTGGCAAGTAGACATGGAGCCAGCCGATCGGGAGAAAACCGCATTTTCGATAGGATCAGGGCTTTGGCAGTTCACGGCTATGCCGTTTGGTTTATGTAATGCCCCTGCCACATTTGAAAGATTAATGGAAGCCGTTTTAAGAGGTCTAACATGGAAAACATGCCTGGTTTACTTGGATGATGTAATTGTGGTTGGAAGGTCCTTTGATGAACATGCCAAGAATCTAATAGACGTCTTTCAACGATTGAGGGCAGCGAACTTGAAGTTAAGTCCGAAGAAATGTCACATGTTTCGACGAGAAGTTAAGTACTTAGGACATATTGTATCGAGTAATGGTGTAACAGCTGATCCTGAAAAGATTGATGCAATTAAAGATTGGCCAGTACCAAAAGATAAACATGAAATTAGAAGTTTCCTTGGCCTATGTACATATTACCGACGATTTGTCAAAGGATTTGCCAATATCTCCAAGCCCCTAACAAAGTTGACGGAGGAGGGCAAAGAATATACATGGAGTGAAGAGTGCCAAAAAGCTTTCGAACAACTACAAATGGCTCTGATCAGTGCACCGATATTAAGCTACCCGGGACAGGCAGGAAAATTTGTTTTGGATACCGATGCTAGCAACAGTGCTATAGGAGCTGTTCTCTCCCAAATCCAGGACGGACAGGAAAAAGTCATCGCTTATTTCAGCAAAGTCCTGTCGAAACCGGAAAGAAACTATTGCGTTACCAGAAGAGAACTGCTGGGTGTAGTGAAGGCTTGCGAACATTTCCATAAATACTTGTATGGCAGAAAGTTCCTTCTTCGCACCGATCACGCTGCTCTAAAATGGCTCATACAATTCCGTAATCCAGAGGGCCAGATGGCAAGATGGTTAGAACGATTACAAGAATATGATTACGAGATAGAACACAGGGCCGGAAGAGTTCACTCAAATGCTGATGCCCTTTCGAGACGACCATGCAGTGCGAATTGTAATCACTGTGCCAAATTAGAGGAACGATTTTGCCCCGTGAGACGAACCACCGTAATTAATGAGCAATGGCAGCCCCAACAGTTACAAGACGCCCAAGAAGATGATCCATGTATAAAAAGAGTATTGGATTGGATGCGGCAAGGTGAGAGACCTAGTTGGCAGAACATTAGTGCATGTAGTCCAGAAGTCAAGGCCTACTGGAGCCAATGGAATTGCCTGGTACTAAAAGATGATCTTCTGTACAGAACCTTTGAGAACGATGATGGTACAGAATCTAAGCTTCAGTTAATTGTACCTAAAAGTAAAGTGTCAGAAGTATTGCGTCAGTTGCATGACGGTACATCAGGTGGACACTTTGGTATTACGAAGACTCTGCAAAAGGTTCGAGAACGGTTCTATTGGGTGAACTGTAAAGATGATGTAAGAAGATGGTGCCGAAAATGTGAACTGTGTGCATCCGGTAATGGTCCGGTTGGTAAAAAGAGAGCACCCATGAGACAGTACAATGTTGGAAGTCCTATGGAAAGAGTAGCTATCGACATTGCAGGTCCATTTCCAGAAACCGATGCTGGAAATAAATACATCCTGGTAGCCATGGATTATTTTACAAAATGGACTGAGGCCTATGCATTACCAAATCAAGAAGCTGCTACCGTTGCAGAGGTACTTGTTAAAGAATTCTTTAGCCGATTTGGTGTTCCCTTGGAGATCCACTCCGACCAAGGGCGAAACTTTGAGTCAGCTCTTTTCCAAAACGTTTGTAAATTGATTTGTGCCAATAAGACCAGAACAACACCCCTGCATCCTCAATCAGATGGGATGGTCGAGAGGATGAACCGAACGATGGGTAAACACTTGTCCAAAGTTGTATCTGAACATCAGCGAGATTGGGACCAACACATTCATTTATTCCTGATGGCCTACCGCTCGGCCGTAAATGAAACTACAGGTCAAACACCAACCTGCCTGATGTTGGGTCGTGAAGTTCGGTTGCCCTGCGACCTAGAGTTTGGCTGCGGACCTTCCGAGGAACATGTTGCAGGCGAAGACTACGTTGACCGCCTGAAATTACGAATGAACAACATTCATGAACTTGCCCGACAACACATCCAGATAGCCAGTGACAGAATGAAAGATCAATATGATTCTCGATGCAAGAATGAAAGCTTCGAAGTAGGTGATCTTGTCTGGCTTTATAATCCGCAACGTCGTCGAGGCTTATGTCCTAAACTGCAAAGACAATGGGAAGGTCCATATGAAGTTAAGAAGAAAATAAATGACGTAATATATAGAATTAAGAAGTTGCCAAACGGTAAACCAAAAGTTATTCACATAAATCGTCTTGCACCATATGCTGGCTCAAATGAAACAGAAGAAGCACGAGTCCTCCAACAGGAGATGAAAGATGTCGCACAGCCAAGTTTTAATCAATTTATGTCAAATTACGCAGCGAGAAAGAGTGCTAGATTCGGCGTGACCACAGAAGTTCAGCAAGATCTGTTTGGTGTTCCAGAAAACGTCTCTCTGGCCCACTGTGTTGCCCAAGACCTCGAGATGACTAAAGGAATATCGTCCGTATTCAATAGAAAGTTCGGCCGCCTGGACGAGTTAAGAAATCAGCAGCCTAAAATTGGAAGAGTACTGCGATTGGAAGATGGTCCTCGATCTTTGCTGTATATGGTGACCAGAAAGTCTTATACGGACACGCCAAGCTACGAGAACATATGGCGTGCTCTAACTAATTTGAAGAAAATCGTGTGTAATTATGACATCAAAAATTTGGCTTTACCAAAAATAGGCCATGCAGTAGAAAATCTGGATTGGAAGATTGTGAGAAGCATGCTTGAAGTGGTCTTCAGAGGAACTGGTGTACAAATCACTGTGTGTTGCATGAACCCGAAGATGTCGTACCCTTCAAAGACAGTAGACTGTTATTTCTTCTTGAAGGGTGTATGCAGAGCTGGAGAGTCGTGTAGATTCCGCCATCCTGGGCCTTCATTTAGAGTTGCTGATCGAGACGCTCAGATCTTAAGAGGGGAGCAGTGTAGCGGAAAAGAAATCTTGGCCGATCCCCGTATAACAGTAAACACCTCGAGAATGACGTAATCGGATGTGCTAGGCCTCGCCGGAGAATTCTGGAAGGTACGTCACGTAGGCGGAACAAGCCGATAGCTCGAGATGGGAGTCGATTGTTCCAGAATAACAACTGGGTATAAATACGGGCATATTTTGTGAATAAGTTTAGTGTATAAGATAAATTCGTCTGTAACTTATATAAATAAAGTCGTATATAAATTACGAACCGCTAGTTTTATTGTAATTAGAAGTAATTACACTAATCACGCTACAATATGTTAAAAGTCCTGATGGAACAAATGGGTACACTGTTAAACCTTCTCACCACCGTCGTCACTAAATTAACAAAATGATCAAATTCTTAAAAATAGCTATTTGGAATGCCAACGGGCTAACAAATCATGCTCAAGAGGTTAAAGCTTTTATACTAATACACAACATCGACACAATGTTAATATCTGAAACACACTTTACAAATAGAAGCTATCTGAGAATTCCCAACTATGCAATATATAACACCAAACATCCAGATGTCACTGCACATGGAGGAACTGCAATCATAATTAAGTCATCGATAAAACACCACGAGTTAAATAAGTTTAAAAGAGACTATATACAAGCAACAAGTATTAGCATAGAAGACTGGAACGGTCCTTTAACAGTAACTGCAATATATAGTCCACCACGACATACTATAGCCAAAAATCAATACCAAGAATTCTTCAACACACTTGGAAACAGGTTTCTAGCAGGCGGCGATTATAACGCAAAACACACTCTTTGGGGATCCAGGCTAATAACCCCGAAAGGTAGGCAATTATACATGGCAATGGAAACCAACAACCTTAAATACATATCTACTGGCGAACCCACATACTGGCCCACAGACACAAACAAAATTCCAGATTTGGTTGATTTCTGTGTGATGAAAGGAATACCATTTGAATCCCAGACAGCACAATCTTGTTTCGATCTTTCATCCGACCACTCTCCTGTCTTGGTCATGATATCCACGAATATCCTCGAAACAGAACCTCCACCATATCTAAGTAGTACATATACCAATTGGATTAAATTCCGGGATATCCTTGATGAGAGACTGGACCTAAATATCCCACTAAAATCGGATGGCGAAATTGACGAAGCAGTAAATCAATTAAATAGGATAATTCAGGAAGCTGGCTGGCAGTCAACACCTAAACAACCAAGAACAATCATACACAAAGATTTACCCAACGAAATAAAAGAAAAAATCGCAGAAAAAAGAAGACTAAGGAAAGTATGGCAAAGAACCCGTGCACCCCAGAATAAAAATAGATTAAACCAAGCTACAGCGCGACTAAAAACTTTGTTAAACAACAATAAAAACAACGCATAAAACGATATCTACAAAATCTATCTGCCACGGAAACCTCCGAATACTCGCTATGGAAGGCAACACGAAAGATTAACAGACCACAACTCTCTAATCCACCTATCCGGGCCAGTAACGGACGATGGGCTAAAAGTAACAACGAAAAAGCTGCAGGCTTTGCCAAATACCTGGAGGAAGTGTTCCAACCACATGCCCAAAACAACAACTCTGATGCAGAAGATAATGTTCAATTGTATTTAGAATATCCATACCAACTAGAAGCACCGTTGGAGAAATTCACAGCCAAACAAGTTTTCAACAAAATCCAAACAGATATGAATCCGAAAAAGTCCCCATGGTTCGACTTAATCACTGCAAGAATTTTAAAAGAACTTCCAAAGAAAGGCGTGCAATATTTGACACAGATTTTTAACGCAATCTTAAGAACTGGTTACTATCCCCTTTTGTGGAAAGTGGCACAAATCATCTTAATACCCAAACCAGGCAAGCCTGTAGAAGAAGTTAAGTCCTATAGACCTATCAGTCTACTTTCAGTGATGTCAAAGGTTTTTGAAAAACTCTTACTAGACAGATTACAGCTAATCCTCGTGGAAAAGCAGCTAATACCCAACCACCAGTTTGGATTTAGACAACAACATGCTACCACCGAGCAAATTCATCGAGTCTGCAATTCCATAAACAAAGCCTTAGAAGAGAAGCAATACTGCTCTGCAGCCTTTTTGGATGTCTCGCAGGCTTTTGATAAAGTCTGGCACACTGGCTTGCTATACAAAATAAGAAAAGTCCTTCCTCTCAACTACTTTCTAATCCTCAAGTCCTATCTCTTCGACCGCCATTTCCTTGTAAAAGTTAAAGATCAGTGCACTAACTTATATCCAATCAACGCTGAAGTACCTCAGGGTAGTGTCCTTGGACCAGTTCTCTACCTACTCTACACAGCAGACCTTCCTACAAGCCAAAACATCATCACAGCCACATATGCAGATGACACAGCAATCACTGCAGCTCATTCAAACCCGTACATCGCCTCGCAACTGCTCCAGACAAATCTCGACAGTATAAATATCTGGTTACAAACATGGCGAATTAAAGTAAACGAAAGCAAGTCAGTACATATAACGTTCACTAATCGAAAAGATACGTGCCCAACCGTCTCAATAAATTATCAAGTACTACAACAAAAGGATGACGTAAAATACCTAGGTATGCACTTGGACCGCAGAGTAACGTGGAAGAAACACACATTCACGAAAAGAAAACAGTTGGGTCTGAAACTCAATAAAATGTACTGGCTGATAGGAAAAAGGTCACAACTGAGTTTGTACAATAAAATTTTAGTATACAAGGCAGTGATTAAGCCAATATGGAGCTATGGTATCCAACTGTGGGGATCTGCGTCGAGATCCAATATCGACATCCTGGAGAGATTCCAATCGAAAACCTTGCGCATTATCACAAATGCACCGTGGTACATGCCCAATGAACACATCAATCGTGATCTCCAAATGAAGACTGTCAAAGAAGAAATTGCCAGTTACGCCCAAAAATACGACATCCGACTACAGAACCACCCCAACAGGCTAGCGAAGAACCTAATGAGACCCCAGGCAAACAGAAGACTAAAGCGCCACACTCCAAGCGATCTACGAACAAAATTTTAAATTTTCAAAAATATTTTAATTATTATATTGTTTTATTTATAGGGTTTTATTTATTAGTCACAAATAATTTTGTTAAGTACTAAAATTATGATTTTATAGGTTATTGTCACTGGACAGTCTCCTGTAAGTCTCTTTTAATTGTTAAACAATTTACTTATTGTAATCATTATTACAGATTGTAAATAAATGGGATGTTAAAAAAAATCTGTTTCAATAAATTGAATGCACAGAAATAAGATGAGGTTACGTTACAATTACAAAACGTACGTTATATCGGAAAAAGTTAAAATAATTTCATCTTTATCCGATGTCGGAAGCGTAGTTAAAAATTTCGGATAAGTTTCAGCGCGAAAATATTCTGATTCGATTCTGACCAATGAGAATACATTCGGATCAACGTATCGTCGGAAATCGGATACATGGGACTCCGCCCTTATGCATATGTAAATATATCCCTAAGCACTGTGTTGCCGCGACACAAAAATTTAATGAAATTAATTGAAAACATATGAGGGCGTAAACACCGTTATTATTCTATTTCTGCTCATACATCCGCCTTTTTCGACCATACAGGCGAGGAAATAAAGCATTTCACTTCCAACTTTTTTAAAGTAAGACGCATCGTTATGAAACCTTTTGCAACCGATTCAGGAGAGCTTCAGGAAAAAAGTTGACCCATTGGCATGAGGAACAAATGAAAATTGCATTGTTGTAGGCGGAAAATGCATTTTCCAAAGTGCATATCAAAGTGTTTAAAAAATAAAAATTCTCAACTCGGAAAATTCATGGAAATAAGTTCAATTTTCATACTCAGGTGTTTTTGAGGTCGCTGAACAGGGATATTGTGTCAGCGAAGCTGGTGCCCGGTATCAACGTCGTCTCCTGAAGTTTTATGGAAATTCGTTATGAACATAGTTGAAATTTATTATATTGGAGATTTTGAGGTCGCTGAACACACATATTGCATCAAAGGTGCTGTACGAGGTACCTGGTGCCCGGTATCTACGTCATCTCCTTGAGTTTTATGAACATTCGTTATGAAAATCGTTTAAACTTGTTATCCCGAGGTTTTTGAGGTCGCTGAAAACGAATATCGGGTCGGCGAAGCAGTAAGAGGTACCTGGTGCCCGGTGTCTACGTTGTATCGTGGGGTTTTATGGAAATTCGTAATGAAAATAGTTAAAATTTATTATCTCGGGGTTTTTGAGGTCGCTGGACACGAATATTTCATCGCAGATGCTGTATGAGGTAAGCACCTGGTGACCGGTATTTACGTCATCTGCTGGAGTTTTCTAAAATTTATTATGAAAATAGTTGAATTTATTATATCGGGGTAAATTATATTTAAAATTATAATTATGATGCACTATTCGTGTCTAGCGACCTCAAAAACCCCGAAATAATAAAGTACCCCGCACAAACCTTATGGAAATTAGGTCCCAGTGGATTTTGTTCATACTTTGGGAAAATACTTATTGAAGCATCCTGACAAAAAGTTTTCATGGGCACAACTCAATCGTATGAAGGATTTTAAAGATATACAGGCACAAACTCCGAAAATTATAAGATTTACTGGGTATTCGAATTACCTGAGTTACTGGTTATCTGGCAACATGTAGAAATTTGGATCAAGGAAAAGTACTACTGTCCGTCCCACCTTGACTTTATAGTATAAGGAACATAGGCAATGCAGTTCTCATAGGAGTTTTTAGCGCGGTAATGCCAATTTTGTCAAAAATAATTTGTAATCGAACGTTAGAGAGATCAAATTAAAACTGTTTTAGAAAGGCAATCTACAATTTTACGATTCATATGCGTAATAACTATAGTATATCAAATAAATTTATATGAATCCTAAAATTCATTGAAAACGCATATATGAATCCTAAAATTTTAGATTGCCTTTCTAAAAGAGTTTTAATTTAATCTCTCTAATGTTCGATTATAAATTATTTTTGATAAAATCGCCATCACTGCTCTAAGAACTCTCATAAAGACTGCATTGCCTGTGTTCCTTATACTGTAAAGTCAAAGTGGAACGGACTATAGTAGTCTAGTATTTTTTCCTGGCTATCCAATGGCGACCTTTACTTTGAACTTGACCTTTAACGGACGTCATCTTCTAGAGTTTCGAGGGTTTTTGGCATTAAATTGATATAAACAGATTACTCATGGGGTTTTGGGATCGCTAAACACGAATATACCATCAGAATTGACCTCCGGAGGACGTGGTGGCCAGAGCTACTGCAAGGGACGTCATCGCCTAGTTTCGATGGTTTTCGGCATTTAATTGATGCCAATGAATTACTGGAGGGTTTTTTGAGGTCGCTAAACACGAATATGCCACCGGACCGGCTCCCGGAGCACCTGGTTTCCAAGGTCAATGAAAGGCGCTCCTGGAGTTTCGAAGGTCTTTCGTACTACAATAATGCAAACGGATTAATTATAGGTTTTTGGGGTTACTGAACACGAATGCGTGATCAGGACAGACACAGGAGCACCTGGTGCCTAAGACAGGTTATCTTCTGGAGTTAAAAACCTAAGAGTAATCCATTTGATTCCTCCATTTGATTTCTCCGAAACTCCAGAAGATGCCTGTCTTATACACCAGGTGCTCCTGAGTCTATGCTGATCACGTATTCGTGTTCAGCAACCCCAAAAACTTATAACTAATCCGTTTGCATTAATGTAGTACCTATGTACCAAAGACCCTCGAAACTCCAGGAGCCTCTTTCATTGACCTTAGAAAACAGGTGCTGCGGGAGTCGGTTCTGGTGGCATATTCGTGTTTAGCGACCTCAAAGAACCCTCCAGTAATTCATTTGCATCAATTAAATTCCGAAAATCATCGAAACTCTAGAAGATGACGTTCCTTGCAGTGGCCTTGGCCACCACGTCCTCTCGAGGTTAATTCTGATGGCGTATTCGTGTTTAGCGATCCCAAAAACCCATGAGTAATCTGTTTATATCAATTTAATGCCAAAAACCCTCGAAACTCTAGAAGATGACGTCCGTTGAAGGTCAAGGTCAAAGTAAAGGTCGCCATTGGATAGCCAGGAAAAAATCCTAGACTACTAGTACTTTTCCTTGATCCAAACTTCTACATGTTGCCAGATAACCAGTAACTCAGGGAATTGGAATATGCTTTTTCTCATGAGGATCTTTCAGCGCGTCACAGTTTTTCGATTTCTTTCTAACGCATTAAATTGTATGTGAGCGAAAAAAATGCACGTCGGTGATTACATTTCGTCGGTGACATTTATAACATTTATTCTAGTTGTCAATAGATAGCGCTATAATCGAAAAAAAATTATTTACTAATTATATAATATATCTACGAATATAATCTGTACAATTTATAAGACTATACAAATCAAAGAAAATACCATTTTATAAATGCAATAAACGGAATTGATTTGTTTTTATGCCAAATTGCAAATAAAATGTGACAACTGTCAGATTTAACTAAAATGTCATGTTAGAATAAATGTCATAAATGTGTATTATCACGGACTTACCTTTTTTTCTATCATTTGTGACGCACTGAAAAATGCTCACGAAAAGAAGCATACCCAGTAAATCTTATAATTTTCCGAGTTTGTGCCTCTATATCTTGAAAATCCTTCAAACGATTGAGTTGTGCCCATGAGAACTTTTTATCAGCATGCTTCAAAGAGTATTTTCCCAAAGTATGAACGAAATCCACTGGGACCTAATTTCCATAAGGTTTGTGCGGGGTACTTACAACTATTTTCAATATAAATTTCCATGAAACTTCAGGAGACGACGTGATTACCGAAATACCTGGCACCAGATACCTGTTACAGTTTCGACGACCCGATATTCGTGTGCAGCGACCTCAAAAACACCCCGAGTATGAAAATTGAACTCATTTCCATGATTAGTTTCCGAGTTGTGAATTTTTATTTTTTGGACACTTTGAGATGCACTTTGGAAAATGCATTTTCTGCCTCCAACAACTTTTTTCCTGAAGCTCTCCCGAATCGAATGCAAAAGGCTTTATAACGATCCGTCTTACTTTAAAAAAGTTAGAGGTTTAGGCGATTTTAGTGCTTTATATTATCCTCGCCTACTTGGTAGTACCACAAACTTGGAAATAATGGTGAGATTTTTGGGCATCCCATAAGACAAACGTCGAATATTAGAACAATGTCTTTTCTTCTTCTAGTTCCACGGACGTTATCGACCGTTAAATATCATATTCGCTATATCGGCTTTATGGAAACTAGCTCTAAATAATTATATAATCAATTTTCCGAGTAGTATTGGAAATATGTGTCATTTCAACTCGAATGTCAATACTAAGATTGGGGTTGCAAAAGGCGTTTCCCATTTTTACGAACGTCGTTTGCGCTTATTATATTCGGCTTTTAATTTAAACGGTCGGATCCTAACTCTCATTGATCTGAATGCCAAGATACATGAATTTCTCCGTTCTGTCCAGTACTGCATCCCCGCGTACCGCATAATATCACAGTGTCGTAGTCACATTAAAAATATTAGAAAATTCAGGATCTAAAGGGTGGCCAAACCTCTGGTTTTCTTTGATTACGGCTAAACTATGGGATATACAAAAAAATTTTTAACATAACTAATGTATATCAAAACCATCTATAATTTAAAATTATTTTCGATTATACAGGGTGAGTCAGAACGACAGTATGAACCAAAGTTGTATATTTTTAATGGAACACCCTATATATTTAACCATTTTTGAATATAGTGTTTAAAAATATGAAAAATTTGTATAAGGTCTTATAGGCCTAAAGTTAATAATTTTTGAAATATTTACATTTTTATTGAGAAAAATGGTAATATTTTAGGGCTGTGGATTATGTTTCCAAGGTAATAAAAATTTAAGTGGTAGGTCAAAGTTTTTATAATATAGTGTCATTTTTAAATAATTTAATATCTTTTACTTATAGCCATAAAATATCCAGTGTGTTCACTATTTGCAAATTCAAAATTTTCTCATTTTTTTTTAAATGGAACACCCTGTATATTATTGTATTGCAATTAGGAGTAAATATTACAACATTTCTTTCGGTATAAGATTGTATGTACATAGCATGTTTGGTTTTGTAAATATTTAATAAAGAACTATAGATTTTACGTGTAGCGGATATTTTATATACGCGATAATTTTAATTAAATTATTTTCCAAAAAAAATATAATCTGATTTCAGGAACATACTCTAAAATATGAAAGATGAAAATAAAAACGTACTTAAAGAAAAAAATAAAACGTATGCAAGTGCAACTTAATTGAATTTAATAACTTTAAAATTATGTTACTAACAATCTTTTACCATACTAATAAGTAATTAATATGGATAAATTATTTATTAAATTAAACAACCAATTTTAAAATCTACCTTAGAAATTTTTCTACCCGAATAACTTTATTGTACCCAATTTTGTTAGTTAAATTGTATTTACGAGTAAGATCAGTTAATAACTTTTTAATTTACCTACATCTTGAGAACGTATAAAGTATGCTTTCAAACAAATGAACGTTATATTGTCCTTTTCATGAACATTTTTCAGTGCGTAACAAATGATAGGAAAAAGGGTAAGTCCGTGATAATACACATTTATGACATTTATTCTAACATGACATTTTAGTTAAATCTGACAGTTGTCACATTTTATTTTCAATTTCGAATAAAAACAAATCAAATGTGTTTCTTGCATTTATAAAATGGTATTTCCTTTGATTTGTATAGTCTTATAAATTATACAGATTATATTTGTAATATTATTATCTAAATAAAAAAAATATTTTTTTATTATGGCGCCATCTATCGACAACTAGAATAACTAGAATAAATGTTATAAATGTCACCGACGAAATGTAATCACCGACGTGCGTTTTTTTCTGTCACATACAATTTAATGCTTTAGAAAGAAATCGAAAAACTGTGACGCACTGAAAGATGATCATGAGAAAAAGAATAGAAATATATTATGAAGTAAATAGTATCTATGTAGTCGTGTCACAAAAGCTGGTAATAATTTCTAATGGTTTCACCCAAAAAAAATGTCATATCCATCAGTTATTCGGTTGAAAAATTAAAATTTAAAATATAAAAAAATGTTACAAAAATTTCAACTACAAAACTATTACCAGCTTTTGTGACACCAGTTAATACTATTTATATTAATAAATAATTTGGCTAATACATTTAACAATCATTTGTTTCAAAGCATACTTTATGTTTTCAAGATGTAAGTAAATTTAAAAGGTAAATTAAAAGTTTAACAGATCTTACTCGTAAATACAATATAACTAACAATTAAATTGGTACAGGAAAGTTGCTGTGCTAGAAAAATTACTAGGGTAGATATCAAATTTGGTTTTTTATTTAATTTAGTAACTAATTTATGCATTCATTAGTATGGTAATATTTTTTGTAAAATAATTTGGGGTTTTTTCAGAAACATCACTCATTTCGCATTCAGTTGCCATTAAGTCATTGAAATGTAAACAACTCAATTTGGATCCCACATGTTGGGAAATTTCAATACATTACCTAAGTCATTGAAATGTAAACAACTCAATTTGGATCCCACATGTTGGGAAATTTCAATACATTACCTCAGGGCATTATCCTGCTTGCCATGTGATGTAGCCCCTTTAAGGGATTTTAATAAAAAAAAAAAAATTTTTATACCTTTTACAAAGGATTTTTTTCCAATTTTTTTAATACTTATTCTATCGTTTAGAGCAAATGTGAAATAATATTGGCCAGTTTTTCAACTAACTTTCTAAGCATTCCGATAAAGTATTCCAACGAACATCCTAATGCAATACAAGAGCAGAATCACCAATATTTGCAATTTTTTGACACTGTTCTTTATTCCTGGCACTTCTATATCGTGGGCAAGTAAGTTCATAATATGGGCTGAACAGCCATAAGTTATTATATGTATTTGTGCTGCCTAATTCCTTAAACAGATCCTTCTCATTGTAAGAAATATGATTTACACAATGTTTTTTCTACGTTTTATTTGTTTAAAACACGTAATTTAAAAACGAAGAATAAAACATGTTTAAAACAAAAAAAACCGTTTAAAACAAAAAAAAAAACGTTTGTTTTGTATAAAATAAAAAAAACATGTTTTTTTTCAACCCTGGATTTAATATATAGGGTGTTCCATTTAAAAAAACATAACTTTGGTTCGTACCGTCGTTCTGACTCACCCTGTATAATCGAAAATAATTTTAAATTATAGACGACTTCGATATACATTAATTTTGTTAAAAACATTTTTTTGTATATCCCA
The DNA here is from genome assembly GCF_917563875.1 of Diabrotica virgifera virgifera. Taxonomy (NCBI): domain Eukaryota; kingdom Metazoa; phylum Arthropoda; class Insecta; order Coleoptera; family Chrysomelidae; genus Diabrotica; species Diabrotica virgifera. The sequence goes on along the minus strand of NC_065443.1, from coordinate 150,091,892 downwards.
TAATTTAGCCGTAATCAAAGAAAACCAGAGGTTTGGCGCACCCTGTATATTGAGAATACCACTTTGCGTTATATTTACCTCTGTATCAGCATACTGGGTTTCAGACTGGTGCCTATGTCTAGAAACATTGATGCTAGGTTTCGGCATCAGCGGTTTTTTCTCGGGTGAAGGGGTTCTCATCGAATCATCCTTCGCGTTATCTACTTGGTCCAAAACAGCTGGAGAAAAGAACATCGACGATCTTCTTTCTAACGAAGTGTTACCTTCCATACCTAGAGTTTCAGCTGAAAATAACATAATATAACATAATTTCATTCGGCATAAAGTAGGTTGTAATAAAAGAAGTAAATTCATTTTTTTGCCACTCATTAACTCGAGTAGAAAAAACTAATAAAGCACATTTATTTTTGGACGTATAAACGTACTCTTCCTAAGATGTCTTCATTTTCATCTGTGGCGACAGTTGCAAAGAGGACTTTTCAAACAGAAATGTAGTTCTAGCGGAACACTATTCAAAAGAAATTTTACCTGCGTCTCCAATAATGTACATTCTAAAAATAAATTTATACAATTATTAGAACACATAATTATTTATTGTTCTGAATCTATTTTCTTGTGGCATCTCAAGGCAATTTACTATTTTTGTTGGGAACTAGCCACAATTTTACTTTAAAATAAGTTTATCTGACGTTTCGATTTCCACCTCCGAAATCGTTCTCAAAATAGAAAACATTAATAAACTAAATAAATTTTGTTTTTTGGTTATTTGATATAAAATTTTAAACAATTGTAATAATTTAATTTTATCTGACTCACTGTGTGTACGTTTGAGTCATTTGAGGTTTGCGGACGACATAGTATTATTCAGTACATATATCAAGGAACTGGAGCAAATGATGAAGGAATTAAACCAGCAGTCAAATAAAATAGGTCTCAAAATGAATCTTCAGAAAACAAAAATAATGAGTAATGTACAAACTAATCTTGTTATTGACAACGTCAGTCTTGTAAATGTAGACTACTATAAGGCACTTTTTTTTCATTCTCTCTTTGCCTTATCCCGGGGTCGGCTTCCCTAATTGCATTTCTCCACACAATTCTATCTTGGGTCATATCAATATTAATCCCCTTTACCAACATGTCCTGCCTTATCGTCTCCCCCCAGGTCTTCTTTGGTCTTCCTCTCCTACTCCTCCCAGGAATCTGCACTTCAGCTATTCTTCGTATTGGGTGATTAACGTCTCGACGTTGAACATGACCCAACCATCTTAACCTATACTCTCTCATTTTGGCATCAATTGGTGCCACACCTAGACTTCCCCTAATATACTCATTTCTAATTTTATCCTTCTTTGTCACTCCACTCATGCGAGGCACTTATGGAATAAAATTATTTCTGTCCTTGTTTTAATTTTTTTTAAAAATGCTAAGACCCGTCCATTTTTAAATACAAATATACGCTATTTAAACCTAAATTTGAATATACAGGGTGATTCACGCAAGCCTAGCATAGTCCATAAGATTTATTTGTAATGGAACACCCTGTATATTTTTATATTTTTAAAAGCTGCTTAACAACATGGTTTTAACGAACCATATCATGTATGGTATATTATGAATAATACAGGGTGCAATTTTGAAATTATAGTGTGTGGACACCAGTTATGGAATAAAAAATTATTTTTGTCCTTAGTTTAAAAAATTATAAAAAACGTTAGGATATGTCAGCTTTTAAATTCAAATATGCACTGTTTAAACATAAACTTTAATATACAAGGTGATTCACACAAGTCTAGCATAGTCCATGATCTTTAATTTTAATGAAACATCCTGTATATTTTTATGATTTAAAAATCTGCTAAACAACCTCACATCAGAAAAGTGTATTATATAGGACTATTATGAATAATACAAGGTGAAATTTTAAAATTGTGTGTAATTTTCGTCAAGATATTACATACCTACGACCTACATACAATTTTGAAATTAATAATTTATCATACTTTACATAAAGGTATTATTTTTTTAAATATTCGATATATTTTAAATAGACCAAAAGCGATATATGGATGTGTGACATGGATACTCAACCAAACAAAAAAAGAAACAGTAAGATGGGAAAGAATATACTCAGAAGAATATTAGGAGGGAAGAGAAAAGAGGAAGGATATATAAGAAGGACAAACGAGGAAATTTATAATATTTACAAAGAACCACAAATATACAGCGTAATAAAATCAAGAAGGTTGCAGTGGCTGGGCCATATAGAAAGAATGAACGATGACAGAGTGGTCAAGAGAATAGCATGGAGAGTATCAGATTATAAAAGAGAGGAAGACCACGAAGCGATGGAGAGGCGGTAGTTGAAGACCTAAAAGAAAAGGGAATAACAGACTGGAAGAAGTTGACAAGTAACAGAAAGCTATGGAAAAGAACAACAAAGCTCTACATTTTCTAAACTAAGTATAAATCTATCGAGTTTTGTATTTAATGTCTTGACGAAATTTAAAAATAATTTCAAAATTTTACCTTGTATAATGGACACTACAAAATACATTTTTGTGAGATGAGGTTGTAAAGTCGCTTCTAAAAACATAAAGATATACAGGGTGATCCATTAAAACTAGAGATCATGGACTATGCTGTACTTGCGTGAATCACCCTGTATATTTAAATTTATGTTTATAAAGCGCCCATTTGAATTAAAAGTCGACGTGTCCCAGTATTTTTTATAATTTTCTAAAATAAGGACACAAACAATTTTATTCCATAAGTGGTTTCCATACTGTATAATTTTAAAATTTCACCCTGTATTATTCATAATACACCCTATATAATATAGTTTGTTGAAATCAGGTTATTAAGCAGCTTTTAAAAATATAAAAATATACAGGGTGCTCCATTCAAACTAAAGCTTATAGACTCTGCTAGACTTGAACGAATCACCCTGTACATTTAAATTTATCTTTAAAAAGTGCACAAATTTATTTAAAAATCGACGGGTCTCAGCCATTTTTAAAATTTTTTAAAACAAGGACAGTAATAATTTTATTCCATAAGTGCCTTCCACACTGTATATCTTGGACATACCATTAAAATCGGCAAAGAAAACCAAATAGCCGAAATAAAACGACGCATACAACTGTCTTGGGTAGTTTTCGGCAAGTTAAGCTTTATCTTGAAGAATAAAATATACCAATGTGTCTAAAACGTAGAGTTTATGACAAACGTATCTTGCCTGTAACTACATATGGACTGGAGACCATGGCCTTTACAAAGAAAACCTTAGAACAGCTCAGTACAACCCAAACAGCGATGGAGACGGCCATGCTAGGGATTAGTTTGAGAGACAGAATTCGAAAGATCGACATTCGTGAAAGAACAAAGATTACTGACGTCGCAGAACGTATAGCAAGGCTCAAGTGGCATGGGTCGGACATGTTGCCCGAGATAATCCCGAAAAATGGACACAGAGACTAACATACTGGAGACCAAGAAAGAACAGGCGAGGAGTAGGCAGACCGCAGAAGAGGTGGACAGATGATATCAAACAAGTCGCGGGCAAGCAGTGGATGAGAATTGCCAAGAGTAGAAATCGATGGAAGCAAATGGAAGAAGCCTATGTCCAGCAGTGGACGAACCCAGGCTGAAGAAGAAGAAGAAGATCTGACTCACACATATTGACAATTCAGACATATATATTATACATTTTACAGTAGGTAACTTTAAAATGATATTGCTATTATATTCCTGGGACCACTTTATAGGGCTTTTCATTCACAGTCAATTGTTTCGAGCTTCTGTCATGTGTCACATAATATTAATTTATCTACGTCGTACGTTATTGGTATGTACCAATGATACAAACCAAAGACGTATGACGTAGATATATTAATATTATGTGACACATGACAGAAGCTCGAAACAAATGACAATCGATGAAAAGCCCTATTGGAAGATAGTTCATTCGATTACATAAAATCAACTACAACTTAAGAATACCCGTCAGAGAAATGAGGTTATGTGGTTGTCTTTAAAAAGACAAGCCTGATCACTGTATTATAATGACAGAGTTTTAAGTTTAAAGATAAGCTACTGCTTTTGTACAGATCTTTGCAAAGATACAATGCATTCTTGACGTTTGTAATGAACTCAATTTTATCGAATGCTGTTTTCTTCACGTACACTCATATTCTGCAAAATGTAATTGAAATGATGGGTGGGTTGCAGATGTGAGTCCATTTCCAATGGGTTGTAGAAATAAAATTCATACTTACTCACAATCTGTTTTATTGAACCATAGGAATCTTACCATTTACTTAGCACCATAGCATAAAGGATCGTATCACTCATTCATTCACAGTCAATTGTTTCGAGCTTCTGTCATGTGTCACATAATATTAATTTATCTACGTCGTACGTTATTGGTATGTACCAATGATACAAACCAAAGACGTATGACGTAGATATATTAATATTATGTGACACATGACAGAAGCTCGAAACAAATGACAATCGATGAAAAGCCCTATTGGAAGATAGTTCATTCGATTACATAAAATCAACTACAACTTAAGAATACCCGTCAGAGAAATGAGGTTATGTGGTTGTCTTTAAAAAGACAAGCCTGATCACTGTATTATAATGACAGAGTTTTAAGTTTAAAGATAAGCTACTGCTTTTGTACAGATCTTTGCAAAGATACAATGCATTCTTGACGTTTGTAATGAACTCAATTTTATCGAATGCTGTTTTCTTCACGTACACTCATATTCTGCAAAATGTAATTGAAATGATGGGTGGGTTGCAGATGTGAGTCCATTTCCAATGGGTTGTAGAAATAAAATTCATACTTACTCACAATCTGTTTTATTGAACCATAGGAATCTTACCATTTACTTAGCACCATAGCATAAAGGATCGTATTGTGCGCATATTTTTAACTTCTTCTTCTTTACGTGCCGTGTCTGTATTCAGACGTTGGCCGTCATCATGTTTACAATTTTCTGAAATCTCTCTCTATCGGCTGCTGCGCGAAATAATTCTTCTACTGTGCAGCCACACCATTGTCTAATATTACGCAGCCATGAAAGTTTCTTTCGATCAATCCATTTCCTTGTATTATAAGGCGAAGCAGATGGTATTTAGGTCCTCTAATGAAATGGGCGAAGTATTCTGTTTTTCTCCTCTTTATGATGCTTATGAGCAGACGTTCTGAATTCAGCATTTGAAGAACATCTTCATTGGAAGTGTGCGAAACCCACTATCTTTAGGATTCGTCGATAGCACCACAATTCGAATGCTTCTATTTTGTTTAGCATTGTGGTTTTTAACGTCCATGTCTCACAACCATACAATAGGATAGACCACACATAAAATTTCAGCACCTTCTTTGGAATATTCATCGACAGGTTTCTGTTGCAAAAAACTGGTTTCCAGGTCATAAAAGCCTTCCGTGATATTTCGATCCTAGTTATTATCTCTTCATCAGAGTCACAATTTACATTTAACCAGCTGCCAAGGCACTTGAAATTATTTTACCCATTCTAACTCCTCTCCATCAAGAGAAAGCTGACCTTGATCTATATTAATCTGTCCAACTGCCATCCACTTTGTTTTTGAAATGTCGATTTTAAGGCCTCTCCGATAACTTGCTTCACTGACTAGATTTAGTAGTAAGATCTTGTAAATTTTCAGCAAGAATGGCTGTATCGTCAGCGTATCTAATATTGTTGATTACTTCTCCGCCTAGCCTTGCTCCCTCTTGTCTGTCATCCAAAGCCTCCCTAAAGATTTCTTCAGAGTACAGATTAAAAAGGGTGGGTGATAAAACACATTAAATTACTTATTAAATTTCTTAAGGTAGATTACGCAAATTGCAATTTTTTTTTTAAATTTTGCAATAGATTGTTACTTATTTTTATTTCACTTTATCATGTTTTATTTATATTGACGATTTGTATAATTTTAGTAAATTGTATTTGTTATTGTTTTTATTTATGATTCTTGTAAGCTTTGTCTATAAAATTATTAAATTTTTCATGACAATAAAGCATATTCCTATTCTATTTTAACACAACCTTGTCGTACTCCACGTTTTATCGGCAGTTTTTCAGTACGACTGTCTCCAGTTTGGATAGAGGCTACTTGATTTTAACATAAGTATTTCAGCAGTCTTATATCGTAGTGGTCAAGTCCTGCTGCCTGCAGGCAATCGAAAAGTGTATCATGTTGTACTCGGTCGAATGCCTTCTCGAAGTCGATGAAACAAACATAAACGTTCTTTCGGAATTCACAACTTTTTTGTAATAGAACGCGCATACAAAATAGTGCTTCTCTAGTTCCTAGACCATTTCTAAATCCAAATTGCTTATTACCCATTCTAGTTTCGCACAGAAGGAATACTCGGTTTTGTATAATACGTAAAAGTATCTTAAGTGTGTGACTCATCAAACATTAAACTGATTAGTCTAAAATCGCTGCATTTGGTGGGCCTGCTTTTCTTTGGTAATGTTATAAACAGTGACTCCAACCAATCATCTGGTATTTTTCCTTCGTTGTAAATTTTGTTAAAGAAAGTAGTCAAGTAGGTATGTTTAGTATGTTTTCCGCATCTAAAAGTTTAAGTAGCTCAACAGGGATTTGATCTGGTCCAGGTGCTTTATTGTTTTTGGCTTGTATGGCTTTTATGACTTCTGACTTCAGTATACTGGGACCTCTGTCTAATTGGTTGTCACAGGTAGTATTTGGATCATTTTCTCGAGAAGCATCGTCAAAAAGGTCACTGATGTGTCTCTCCCATTCTTTGCACTGTTGCTCGTGATCACAAATTTTTCCGTCTGCGGTTTCAAGTACGTGAGCATTTTTCTGTTTTTAATTCCGGACGTATATTTAAGTTTCTTGTGGAGGTTGAAACTGTCATGCTTTTTTTGGAGGTCTTCTATTTCTTTACATGAATTCTCGAGACAGGATTCTTTGGCCTGTTTAATTTTTCTTTTTATGAGTTTGTTGATTTCACGGTATTTGATAATATTTCTATTTTTGTATTTTCGTCGAACTTCCATCAGGTCTAGAATTTCTTGGTTCATCCAGTCATTTTTTGCCAACATTGTAGGTGTTTTTAAAGATTCCCTTAGGTCCTCTAAAATCGAGTTTTGAATATCGTACCAACATTCGTTAATAGTTCTGTTTTCGTTTGGTATATGTATTTGATATTCTGTGCATTTTACTATTTATCTGCTGTGATATGTGTTCGCGCGTTTGGTTGTTTTTAGTGGGGTCTAGATATATCTTACTAGGCTTAGTTGGCTTTGTTAGTTTCTTTAATTTAATTTGTATTTTGGAGCACAGTAAATTATGATTTGAGTTTATGTCGGCGCCGGGGTAAGTTTTTACATCTATAATATTGTTCCGAAATCGGTGGTTTATTAGGATGTAGTCTATTTGATTCCGTACTATTCTACCTTGATGTCCATCTTGAGGGGATTTCCACGTGTAGAGACGCCTTTCTGGAAGTCTGGAACCAGGTATTTGTAATGACGAAGTCATTTTCTTGGCAGAATTCTATTAGACGCTCACCTCTTTTATTTCTCTCTCCAAAGCCAAACTTTCCGGTGATGTTTTGTGTCATCATTTGTCCAACTATAGCGTTAAAGTCTCCCATAATTATTGTTGTTTCGTGTTTCTTTGTTGTTTTTAGCACTTCTTCTATTTGATGGTAGAATTCTTCAATTTTCTGCTCATCTGCATCTGTAGTGGGAGCATAAACTTGGATTATATTTATATTTACAGGTTTAGCATTCAGCTGTATTAAAATAACTCTGTCTGACATTGGGATGAAGTTAGTCACATATTTACTAATATGCTGTTTCATAATTATCCCTACTCCGTTTAGATGCATATTTTCTTGATTTCCAGAAAAATAAACGGCGTATTCGTGTGCTATGAAATTCCCTGTATTTGGCCATCTTGTTTCACTCACCCCCATGATAGTAATGTTTAGTCTGTCCATTTCAGAGAGTAGATTTCTCAGCTTACCGGCTTCATATAAAGTTGTTACATTCCATGTAGCTATTTTATACGGATTCTTCATTTTCATCTTATGTCTGGTGATGTTTTGCTCACAGGAATTTCGCTGGCTAGCGACCTGGGAAGCCCTGTGGTTTAATTTTGTATTCCTTCCCCTGCCGGATCTTGAGTTCCGCAGCCCATGATCAGTAATGTTATTCGTTTCACTAATTGATTTCATGATAACTTTACTAGGGATTATAATGGGGTGGTTTCCCGTTGCCTTCCCCATCGCAGTGTTTTAGCCGTATCAATCTAATATAGTAATTGTCGCCTGAAAGTGTCCGTATTAAACTGCTCCAAAACTTTTTCTCCACCTTAACACAGTAATGAAAATGTTGCTTTCCATTTCCATGTGTTAGATTTTATACTAACCCTAAAATCCGGGGTCGCCACTTCCGCCATCCTCGCCGTACCGAAGGTTTCCCTCTCCGCCGTGGCTGCCGTTGTGGTCTTCATCCGTAACCCTGGACAAGGGACCCTAAGCAGGTACTAGTTTCCCGGGCCAAGAAACACCTGGAATCTGTGGGGGGCAGGGAATGATTCAGTTTCCCTGATAGGACTATCCAAGGAGTTCTTACCCACTACCCATATATTTTTAACTACAGTCTTTTTAACTATGAATATATTCCTTAAACCGGCATTATTTTAAGCTCATCTTACCGGAGACCTGAAGATGGACAGTAAATTTTAGTGCCCGAAACTGGTCGTCCTATGGATCAATCAAATAGATTGTGAGTAAGTCTGAATTTTATTTCTACAACCCATTAGTAATTAAGAAAAATGTAAATGACTTAGGTTATGTATGTATTATTAGGTATAGTTATGTATGTTTTATTGCTTAGACTACTTTAATTAAATTTTTTTATTATATAAGCTGCAATTTGATGATCTAAATAATTAACATTGTGAGGAATTAACTAAGAGTCTATGGTAACCATGTTGTTACGATATTTCTATATGAATATGATTAAAATGATCGCTATTGTATAAAATGGTTTATAAAGTACCCCGCACAAACCTTATGGAAATTAGGTCCCAGTGGATTTCGTTCTTACTTTGGGAAAATACTCTTCGAAGCATCCTGATAAATAGTTCTCATGGGCACAACTCAATCGTATGAAGGATTTTCAAGATATAGAGGCACAAACTCGGAAAATTATAAGATTTACTGGGTATTCCAATTCCCTGAGTTACTGGTTATCTGGCAACATGTAGAAGTTTGGATCAAGGAAAAGTACTAGTAGTCTAGGATTTTTTCCTGGCTATCCAATGGCGACCTTTACTTTGACCTTGACCTTTAACGGACGTCATCTTCTAGAGTTTCGAGAGGCTTCGGCATTAAATTGATATAAACAGATTACTCATAGGTTTTTGGGATCGCTAAACACGAATATGCCATCAGAATTGACCTCCGACGGACGTGGTGGCCAGGGCCACTGCAAGGGACGTCATCTTCTAGAGTTTCGATGGTTTTTGGCATTTAATAAATGCAAATGAATTACTGGAGGGTTTTTTGAGGTCGCTAAACACGAATATGCCACCAGAACCGACTCCCGGAGCACCTGGTTTCCAAGGTCAATGAAAGGGGATCCTGGAGTTTCGAGGGGCTTTGGTACTACATTAATGCAAACGGATTAGTTATAGGTTTTTGGGGTTGCTGAACACGAATGCGTGATCAGTACAGACACAGGAGTACCTGGTGCCTAAGACAGCTTATCTTCTGGAGTTTTGGAGGAATCAAATGGATTACTCTTAGGTTTTTAACTCCAGAAGATAACCTGTCTTGGGCACCAGCTGCTCCTGTGTCTGTGCTGATCATGTATTCGTGTTCAGCAACCCCAAAAACCTATAACTAATACGTTTGCATTAATGTAGTACCAAAGACCCTCGAAACTCCAGGAGCCCCTTTCATTGACCTTGGAAACCAGGTGCTCCGGGAGTCGGTTCTGGTGGCATATTCGTGTTTAGCGACCTCAAAAAACCCTCCAGTAATTCATTTGCATCAATTAATGCCGAAAACCATCGAAACTCTAGAAGATGACGTCCCTTGCAGTGGTCCTGGCCACCACGTCCTCTGGAGGTCAATTCTGATGGCATATTCGTGTTTAGCGATCCCAAAAACCCAGGAGTAATCTGTTTATATAAATTTAATGCCAAAAACCCTCGAAACTCTAGAAGATGACGTCCGTTGAAGGTCAAGGTCAAAGTAAAGGTCGCCATTGGATAGCCAGGAAAAAATCCTAGACTACTAGTACTTTTCCTTGATCCAAACTTCTACATGTTGCCAGATAACCAGTAACTCAGGGAATTGGAATACCCAGTAAATCTTATAATTTTCCGAGTTTGTGCCTCTATATCTTGAAAATCCTTCATACGATTGAGTTGTGCCCATGAGAACTTTTTATCAGGATGCTTCGAAGAGTATTTTCCCAAAGTATGAACGAAATCCACTGGGACCTAATTTCCATAAAGTTTGAGAGGGGTACTTTTATATTTTATTATGATTATGTAATGAAGCACAAGGCAATAAACGAACGTTATAAGAGAAAATGACATTATAAAATTGTATCCTGTTTTGTACAAATGACACAGCCACAATTTACAAAGCAAATGATCTGTGGAAATTTTTGGATATATATACTAGTAGGTAATACATGGAATAATAGTATAAGAGCTGTGAGACATTTTTGAGTAGGTATTTTAGGCAACCTGAAAATTTTTCTGGTGACTTTTCTATAAAAGCCTAATACAAAAATGCCGGTCTGGCTGGAGGGTAGCGGTTACTTTCCCCAAAAATCCTCCCCCAAAGTTTAAAAAGGGTAAAAATTGTTATTACAAAAAATATCATTGATATGCCTTGAAAGTAAATTTAAATATTCAAATATAAAGAAAATAAACAAGCCAGGCGATTTGAGGGCGATTTTAACTCTGCAAGATACTTGCATGGGCGCCCCAGGATTATTTTAAGAGGGTGCATCTGAACTTCAGAAGATTTCATCTGAATCTGTACATACTGTTAACGAGTATAAAATATACAACTATACATGCATAGCTATGTACATTCCTTCCGGACAGGGAGGTGCAATTGTTATTTTGACAGGGTACTTTTTAATTTTAAAAATAAATATTCTACAAAAGACAGGTTTAAAAAAAAAAAAAACCGCTATAAGTAAGCAGCAGTGTGAGACAGAGCGTATACCGATAGCTGTTTGCGTCCTCTGTTGTAGTTGAGCGAGTCCGTTCGCTCGAGAAAATCACGTGACCTGGCGATATCCATGTTGTTGTGTCTCGAAACGTTAGAGTAATTATTATATATATTATAGTTTTTTAAGTAATTTTTCTTAATTAAAGGAAAGTAATACGTACTATACAATAGATTTTGCAAATATGATAGAAAAAGACAAATTTATTATTATAAATATACAGGTAGAAAAGTATAAAACTATAAACTAAATTAATTCGGTGTCCGAATCTTGTACTTTTTCTTCAAACTCCTCATCTGAGCTTAAATGTTCATTCTGTTCTTCTTCGTCAGACTTCGTCAGAATATGTATTTAGAATTAATTAAAAATTAATCAGTGATTAATTAATTGAGTTGCTACGTATTATCTGTAATTTTATACGGAGTCGAAGCCTGGAGAATCACGGGCGCACCTGAAGAATGACTTACCATTGTTGAGATGTGGTGTTATCGAATAATGTAAAAAATATCATGGACACAACACTTAACAAACACGGAAACATTAAGAAAGATGAAAAAGGCAAAAGAAATACTCAACACTATGAAGGAAAGAAAAATGAGCTAAAATAAATATTCATTCTCTTCTTCTTCGTCAGACTCCCCTCGAGACTCAATTTCTTCTACCTGATCTGTAAATATTTGTAATACTTATTTAGAATTAGTGAAAAATTACTAACGCTTAATACTTTTCCTTATATAACCAATAACATCACGTGTTTTATTTCTTAGTGTAGGTATGACCAAAGTAGCTCATGTTTCTTTCTTTTATAGTGTTGAGTATTTCTTTTGCCTTTTTCATATTTATTATTGTTTCCGCTTTTATTACGTGTGTCCATGATATATTTAACATTATTCGATAACTCCACATCTCAACAACGGCAAGTCTTTCTTCAGATGCGCCCGTAGCATCTCAACTAGTTAATCACTAATTAATTTTTAATTAATTCTAAATACATATTACAACTATTTACAGATCATGTAGAAGAGGAATCTGAGTCTCGAGGGGAGTCTGACGAGGAAGAAGAGAATGAATATTTAAGCTCAGCTGAGGAGTTTGAAGAAGAAGTACGGACACAGAATTAATATAGTTTATAGTTTTATTCTTTTCTACCTATATATTTATAATAATAAATTTGTCTTTTTCTATCATATTTCCAAAATCTATTGTATAGTACGTATTATTTTTCTTTAATTAAGAAAAAGTTACTTAAAAAACTATAATATATTATAATAAACACTCTAACGTTCCGAGGAACAACAACATGGATATCGCCAGGTCACGTGATTTTTCTCGAGCGAACGGACTCGCTCAGCTACAACTAGGACACAAAAAGCTATCGGTACACGCTCTTTCTCACACTGCTGCTTGCCTATAGCGCTTTTCATTTATATGCACGCGTAATTTGTTTAATCACCTGACAGTTGGAAAATTTCACCAAAAAGAACCTGTCTTTTTAGAATGTTTTTTTTAATATTAAAAAATACCCTGTCAAAATAACAATTGCACCTCCCTGTCCGGAAGGAATGTACATAGCTATGCATGTATAGTTGTATATTTTATACTCGTTAATAGTGTGTACAGATTCAGATGAAATCTTCTGAAGTTCAGACGCACCCCCTTAAAATAATCCTGGGGCGCCCATGCAAGTATCTTGCAGAGTTAAAATCGCCCTTAAATCGCCTGGCCTGTTTATTTTCTTTATATTTGAATATTTAAATTTACTTTCAAGTCATATCAATTATATTTTTTTGTAATAACAATTTTTACCCTTTTTAAACTTTGGGGGGGATTTTTGGGGAAAATAACCGCTACCCTCCAGCCAGACCGGCATTTTTGTATTAGGCTTTTATAGAAAAGTCACCTGAAAAATTTTCAGGTTGCCTAAAATACCTACTCAAAAATGTCTCACAGCTCTTGGACCATAAGCAAAGGTTATAAAATGTTGCCTGCTTATACTTTTCGCTGCCAATGGGCACATATGTAAGCTACAATATGCCCGAAAAAATGGTTCTCATGAAAAAATCAGAATTACTGCCTCAACTCTAGTAGTTACGCTGAATGTGTCTAGCTTCTACTAAGAAAAAGATATAAATCTAAGACCGTGCATAAGTTAAACTCAAACATTTCAAAGACGAGCAGAATGGTGTTGAAAAATTGCAATTCTTGCGATATTTTGCCTTTTGTTGTTGAATGTTAAGTAATTTCAGGATGAGAAAGGGGCATATCCGTTGGTAGCAGAAGAAGCAATAGCTTAAGCAACGCAGATGATACAACGCTTTTCACCGAATCCTTAGAAGTGACGGAGTTGCTAGAGGGAGTAGAATGAGTGAGTTTTGAACTGCTGTCTATCAACAAATAAAAAAAAATTGTTATCAAAGTTAGAAAAAAAAAATAACAGAATATAAATTTTCAGAATCAATGACATCGAAGTAGTGAATTAATTTGTATATCTGGATACTCTTATAACCAAATATGGAGGATGCAGCCAAGATATCAAAAGATCAGCAATAGCCAAGAAAGCAATGACAAAGCTGACCAAAAATATGGAAAGGTCACAATATGACCATACGTACAAAGACGAGGCTTCTCAAAACAATGGTCTTCTCCATTTATAATTCTGAATGCTGATCCTTGAAGAAAGTTGATAAACGCACTATAGACGCATCGAAATGTTTTGTTTGCGAATAATGTTGCAAATATCCTGCACTGCAAGAAGAATCAACGAGTCGATCCTTAAAAGGTTAAAGAGAAAAAGGCTCCGAAACATTGTTACCGAAAAAAATCACCGCTTACTTTGGTGATGTGGTGCGTAGAGATGGTCTCGAGAAGCTGACCTTTCTGGAACCGGTACAAGGAGCGAGCGTCCTGGGAAAACACCAAGATTTGTGGATCACATTACAAAAGAAGTCAGAGCCCCATTAAACATTGCTTCAGAGTTGCAGAAGACAGAGCAAGTTGGAAACAAATCAAGAAAGATGATTGGGAATTCAAGATAGTATGATGTCCAAAGCGGGTAACCGACTAGGAAGAAAAGAAAGTAGTTTGTAAGAAACTTTCAGTGAACAATACAAAAATCTAAACATAATTATATGTTTATCATGTAATTACTTCTTTAGATCTATTTAGAAATTTAGATCACTATTTGCAACAGTCTATATGAGAATAGCTCTCTTTAAATTGGACATAAGTTTCTCTGTCCTTCTCTCTTGTCTCAAAATTAAGTAAAATAACATACAGCAGTATTCAATTTGATACAAATTTTTAGCAAGTTTCTGATTTGTTTTTGGTGCATATTTATGTACCGGTATCGCTAAGTGACTTGGGCTAAATTCAGTCATATAACATGTAATGATAATGAGTTGCAGATCGAAAAACTGAAAAATTCGTGTTTAAATATTTTTCAAAAATCTATCGAATTATACCAAACACGACCCCCACGGAGGGAATGGGGGTAACTTTAAAATTTTAAATAGAAACCCCGCGATATTTCGCGAAATGAACATCAGACCGAAAAACTGAAAAATACGTGTTCAATATTTTTCAAAAATCTATCGAATGATAGAAAGCACGACTCCCCACGGAGGTGAGTTTCTTTAAAGTCTTAAATAGGAACCCCCAATTTTTATTGCAGATTTGATTCCTTACGTAAAAATAAGTAACTTTTATTCGAGAGTTTTTTCGAATTATGGATAGATGGCGCTATAATGGGAAAAATAGATTTTTGGAAATGGAAAATTAAATTAAAAAATGGAAAATCCCCACTAAAATGGAAAACTTAACTTTCTTTGGTTTTAGGACCTAATCTTCACAACCCAATAGGTCCCCATGACGTTTTAATAACTGCAAAGTTAGCATCCAGGACTCCCCTACTATCTCTCTCTTCAATCCTGACCCCTCGGAGGGAGTGTAGTGGTCGACGTGATGTCGTGTATTGTCCGTCTCCAAAGATCTGTGTCACTGGTCATTTCTTTTAACTCATGCATAGATCTTTTGCATATTCCTGTAATTTGATCAATCCATCTTGTTGGGGATCTTCCTCGTGATCTTCGGCCTTCCACCTTTCCTTGTATAATGAGCCTTTCCATGTTTTCTGTGTTTGCTCCCCTACTATAATGCTCCTAGATAACCAGATGATACGCCGCCCCATTTCCTTCATTGCATTCACTGCCTGGTACCCTTATGAATTCCTGACGAAGTTAGATTTGCACATAAGTGAATCTAAGCTATGCTTGCAGACCAGACAGCACATTAGCGCTGCCCGGCTAAACGAAAGGGATATTTTTCCTTTCCTAAGCCATATCTATCCATTATAACTACTTATATTAGCAGACAATACAATTACAACAAAGTGTTTATAAATAATCAATGTGGCAATTGTTCAACTCTTCATCTAATACAATGTGCAGGTATTCCTACTTACATTAGTCCTACAAATAGTCCATTCTTTCACGGTTTTTGCTCTAAATTTTAAAGAACCGCTTGGATTGACATGAAATTTGGCATGCGTATAGCTTACATGTCAAAGAAAAAAAGTGATATTGTGCCGATGTGTGCTTTTATCCTGGGGGTGACTTTCACCCCCTGTTGGGGGGTGAAAAAATATATGTCCAAAATAAGTCAGGAAATGGGTAAACTGACTAATTTTAAGTAACTTTTGTTCTATAGAGCTTTTTCGCTAAGTCAACACTTTTTGAGTTATTTGCGAGTGAATATGTTCATTTTTCAACAAAATAACCACATTTTTAGACGATTTTTCGCAAATAACGCAAGAAGTAAGTATTTTGTCGAAAAAAACGTTCTTAGCAAAAATATAGCTTATAAAAAAGTAAAAAAAAAAATGGTGTACGCGTTAGGTCTCTGGATCTCGTAGAACCAGAGTTATAGCCAATGAAAAATAGATTCATATTCATCAAATTTCAAATAGAATATTTCGACGTGAAATATCCAACAAATTAAGCACTTTTTGGGGAAAACCCATTATAACTTTTTTAAAGTGTTTAAAAAAAGCTTTATTTCTGTTTTTACAAAAAGTTTCTAGCGTTAAATTTAAGCAAGTTACGCTCAAAATAAAGTTGGTCCCTTTTGTTTTCGCAAAAAAAAAATCGGGAAGACCAACCGCTAATTAGCAACTTAAATGAAATTAATCGTTACCGCTCCACAAATTATTTTACTTATGTTGTGTTTATATGATCTGTAAGTTTCATCGATTCAAAGTGCTTATTTTTGAAAAAATTTGGTTTCAAAATAATACTTTTAAAAATTTAAATTTTGAAAAATATGCTTTTTTTCAAAATAACTTAAAAATTGTTAGAGATACCAAAAATCTCAAAAAGCAAAACAAGTCAGATTTGCTTTTTTGAATATCATGTATTTTTTTGTTTTTCTGTTAGACCAAAATTGATTAAGATTTGGTGTTTCAAAATTTGCATACATTCGTGATCAGTGACTCGTTCGACCCCTTTTAACTGCAGCCCTTTCAATAATAAGGACTTTGAACCGATGAAACTTACAGATCCTATAAACAATGTATACACGAGTCAAGAAACTTGTGAAGTCGTAACGATTAAGTTCATTTTTTGATTTTCTCGATTTTTTTACCAAAACCAAAAGGGACTAACTTTATTTTGAGCGTAACTTGTTTAATTTTGATGCTAGAAATTTTTTTTATAAAACAAAAATGAAGCTTTTTTTAAACACTTTAAATAAGTTGTAATGAGTTTTCCCCGAAATGTGCTTCATTTTTGGTTATTTCACGTTAAAGTATTCCATTTGGAATTTGACGAATATGAACCTATTATTCATTAGCTATATCTCTGCTTCTACTAGGTGTATAGACGTGATGTATACACCATTTTTTTTAAAAATTTTACAGGCTATATTTTTGCTAAGAATGTTTTTTCGACAAAATACTTACTATTTGAGTTATTTGCGAAAAACCGTCTAAAAGCGTGATTATTGTGTTGAAAAAATGAACATATTCACTGCCAAATAACTCGAAAAGTATTGACTTAGTGAAAAAACTCTATAGAACAAAAGGTACTTAAAATTAGCCAGTTTATCCATTTCCTGACTTTCTTTGGACGAATATTTTTTCACCCCCAAGAGGAGGTGAAAACCACCCCCAGGGCAAAAGCACATATCGGCACAATACCACTTTTTTTCTTTGACTTGTTAGCTATGTGTATGCCAAATTTCATGTCAATCCAAGCGGTTCTTTAAAATTTAGAGGTTTTGCAATATTTTACCGCTAAAGAACGGACTAAAACAGTATTTCGATAGTTGCAAACCAGACGTTTGACAGTCGTCCTGATCTATCTTAGCACATTTAACTAACAGCCTTTGCAAAACAGGTGTATAAAATAAACAAAAATACTCCACAAACCATTGCAAGTGAATAAGCGATATGGTAATACATTACAGATGATTGTTTTATTCCCCGTTTGATTCAAGGCGTGTACTACAATTTTATAATATAAAATAAAAACTTACCAAAAGGTGGAAGTACTGTAAAAATATTGATATGTTAATAGCTTTTAATCTAAAAAAAACTCCAGTAAACAGTGAGCGGATTGAAGTAATGGCGGGGCGCAAGAGGTACATGAAAGTATGCATGTCAAGTTACGACCCGCTCGCGAGGTGTAAGCGTGGCGTGAGTTCAAATTGCATTCCACACTTTTCTTTCCCACTGTCACCCAAACACTATTCCTCAATATTTACTGCAAGGTTTATAGACAAGGCGAAAACGGCGGGTTCGAAGGGAAAATATTCCCATGAGATTTTTTTGCATAATCACATTCGTGAGACATCCCAGAATAAGGTTCAAGAAGTCGCCCAAGTGAAAAGTGGGCCAATTTTTTTTTAACAATTTTTTTTTTAATCAAATTGCAAGAATCAATATTTTTGGCCCGAACAATTTTTTCTTTAATTTTTTGGACCATTCTGGACAAATAAGGTCTCTTATAATTTTTCTCTAAAGTTGATCGTTTTCGACTTATAAGCAATTTAAAATTGAAAAAAACGAAAAATGGCGATTTTCAAGGCTTAATAACTCGGTTTAAAGTTATTATTATGAAAGTCAATATATGACTAAATCAAAGTTTGAAGCCCCCCCTACAAGATCCTGAAGAAATTTTTGTCATTATTTTATTACTAAGCTGTTATTTTTAAGTAATAATAATAAGCGTCATGCACGTGTGCGGGGCTGTAAATGCTGAGTGCGAGAGAGAAGCTATTCCAGCAGTCCAATTGTGCATCTTACTCGCACTCACATTTACAGCAGCGTCAATACGATACAACCACTCATTTTATTAATTAGAAATAACAGCTTAGTAGTAAATTAATGACACAGATTTCTTCAGGATCATGTAACGGCGACTTTAAACTTTGATTTAGTCACTTTCTGACTTTCAAAATAATAATTTTTGACCGAGTTATTAAGCCTTAAAAATGGCAATTTTCGCGTTTTTCAAATTTTAACTTGCTTATGACTCGAAAAAGATCAACTTTAGAGAAAAATTTTAAGAGACCTTTTTTGTCAAGAATGGTTCAAAAAACCTAATAAAAAATTAGTCCGGGCCAAAATATTGATTTTTGCAATTTGATTAAAAAAAATTGTTAAAAAAAATTGGCCCACTTTTCTCGTGGGCGACTTCTTGAACCTTATTCTGGGATGTCTCACGAATGTGATTATGCAAAAATATCTCATGGGAATATTTTTCCCAACGAACCCGCCATTTCCGCCTTGTCTATTAATAATATCTTCATTTTCTATCTTTAATCAAAAGATCACAAGTTATTTAAAGCTTTTTATTTTTCAAAGAGGAATTAGGCAAGGTTGTATAATCCCGCCATTATTATTTAACCTAAACTCTTCTTCTTCTACGGCACTACAGCCCAAATTGAGCCTTGGCCTCCTTTATTTTTTGCCTCCACCCTTGCCTGTCTGTGGCTGCTCTTCTCCATACACGGACTCCTAAAAGGGCTTGTGCGTCGCTGTTTACTGTGTCTTCCCAGCGCTTTCGTGGCTTCCCAACCGGTCTCTTTCCTTGCATTCTAGCATTCAGTGCTCGTTTTGGTAGCCTATCCTCTCCCATTCTTATCACATGTCCGGCCCATTGCAATCTTTGTAATCTAATGAAGTCTGACAGGGGCGTTTCCTTATAAAGTTGATAAAGCTCGTTGTTGTATCGACTTCTGAAGATTCCGTTTTCCCTCACAGGTCCTAGTATTCTCCTAAGTACTTTCCTTTCGAATGTGTCGAGTTTGTTTTTGGATGTTTCTTTCAGCACCCAGACTTCACTGCCATAGCATGTTATTGGTCGAATTAAGGTTTTATAGATTCTCATCTTTGTATTTCGGTGGACACTTTTTGACCGAAATATATGGGAGAGGGCAAAATAAGCTCTGTTTGCCTGCGTTATTCTCTTCCTTATTTCTCCATCTTCTGATCCGTCGGCATATATTTCTACTCCCAGGTATGTAAACTTTCCAACCGTTTCAATGTCATCTTCATGTATAATGTTTTCTGGGACTATATTTCTTCTCGTCTGAGTCATTATTTTTGTTTTTTCTGTGTTAATTTCCAGACCTAGCATTTTTGTTTGTGTTTTTAACTCTGCATATGTTTCCTGTGCTCCTGTTGATGTTCTACTCATAATATTAATATCATCAGCATAAGCGGCCAGTTGAACCGTTCGGTTGATCAGTAGATTTCCTCGTCCAGTTTGCATTTGCCTAACCGCATACTCCAGTGCCAGGTTAAACAATGTTGGGGCCAGCCCATCTCCCTGTTTTAGTCCCTGCGAAATGTTAAAAAAGTCTGTCCGGTGGTTTTGTATTCGTACACATGCCTGAGTTTCATCCATTGTGGCTTTAATGAGTCTTATTAACTTGTGTGGTATTGCCAATTCAGCCAATATATAGTATAGTTTGTTCCTTTTGACTGAGTCGTATGCCTGTTTGAAGTCTACAAACACGTTGTGAACATCAATATCGTGTTCCCATGCTTTGCTCAAGATCTGTTTTACTGTGAATATTTGATCCAGTGTCGATCTTCCCCGTCGGAAGCCCGTCTGATACTCTCCAATAATATTTTCTGCTAGTGGTTGGAGCCGCTGGTTTATAATATACGTGAGGACTTTATATGCTGTACATAGTAGAGAGATTCCACGGTAGTTTTTGCACTGGAGTTTGTCTCCTTTTTTATAGATCGGGCATACTATACTTTTCTTCCAGTCGTCGGGTATTTTCTCTTCTTGCCATACGTCTCTGATGAGCGCGTGGATGTGACTTGCTAGGTGGTCGCCACCTACCTTATATAGTTCTGCTGGTATTTCATCAACTCCCGGAGCTTTATTGTTTTTCTGGGCCTTAATGGCTTCGAAAACTTCCTCTATGGTTGGAGCTTCTACTCCATTCTCTTCTACGTAGATCATACCCATTTCATCTTCCATGTCTACTTGAGTTCCAAGTAGTGTCTGAAAATAATGCTTCCAGGTTTCTGTGACTTTCTGTTGGTCACTGATTATTTGCCCACTTTCATCTTTACATAGACTTGTTTGAGGTTTATACCCACTTTTTATCTTTTTTAGGTATTCGTAAGCCCCTCTAATTTCGTTATTTTTGAAATGTTCTTCCATTTTTTCTATTTGTCCATTTTCATAGGCTCTCTTTTTATTTCTACATGTCTTGTCTGCTTTCCGTCTTGCGACTTCAAATAATGTTCGTCTTTCCCGTGTTCTTCTTGTTATGTACATTTTGTGTGCTTCATTTCTTTCCTCGATTGCTTGTCTGCACTCGTCATCAAACCATGCTGCTCTTCTCTCCTTTTTCTTGTTTCCCAGGGTGGACGCTGCTGCTGTCAGTACTGCTGTTTTGATATTAGTCCATTTGCCCTCTATGGAGTGCAGTTCTAGCGTCCTTAACTCATTTGCGACTTCTTGTTCGAACTTCTCTTTACATTCCTGAATCTTCAGTTTTTCCAGGTCCAATTTGTTTGTTCTTTGTTGTCTTTCGTTTCTTTTGCTGTTAACTCTGCATCTAAATTTGGTTTGTACTAAAAGATGGTCTGATCCACAGCATGCTCCTCGTCGTGTTCTCACATCGGAGATACTACTGGCTGCCCTTTTGTCTATCAGCACATGGTCAATTTGATTGGTTGTGGTTCCATCTGGTGAAATCCATGTCATTTTGTGTATGCCTTTATGTGGGAAGCATGTGGAACTTATAACCATGTTTTTACTGGTGGCAAAATTTATCAAAAACTCCCCATTCTCGCTTGTTTCATTGTGCAGAGAGTGTTTTCCTATTGTGCCATAGAACTGCGGTTCCTTGCCTATTTTAGCATTCATATCACCCATTATAATCTTGATGTCATTTTTTGGCGCATTATCATATACTATCTCCAGCTGTTGGTAAAAGCTTTCCTTTGTATGTTGCTCTTGATCTTCTGTTGGACAGTGAATGTTTATCATTGTTAGGTTGAAGAAGTGGGTGCGAATTCTCAACTTACATATCCTTTCACTGACTGCCTGGAAGTCGATGATTTTTGACTTAAAATCATTATCCACCACAAATGCGACTCCACATTCTTTGCTTCCTTGTTCCTTCCCACTATATAGAATTGTGTGCGTTTTAGTGTCCCTGACACCTTTCCCCAGCCATCTCGTCTCTTGAAGAGCAGTAATCATGATCTTATATCTTTTAGTTCTTGCAGAAGTGCGGTTTGAGCTCCTGGTCTATTTAGCGTCCTCACATTCCAGTTTCCAAATGCATAGTCCATGTTTCGTAGCTTGAGTTGTTTCCGAAAGTTCCGTCCTGTATTCCGAGGCAAATGTTCAGGTTTCGTAACAGTGTGTTTTTTCCGGGAGTGGGTTGTCAGCCCACTGCCCAACCTTCCTCCTTTATCCGGGCTTAGGACCGGCAGTGGTGACTCCTGAGCTACTCGATTCACCCATTTGTCACCACAGGCGGAGTTACTCAGTTTACTCAGTTAACCTAAACTCAGATAGACATATTTGCACATCAACTCTTTGCACATGCTCTGGATGAAGCACAAGGTGTTAAAGTCAATGGAAGAATTTGTTGATACTATCAGAAATGCCGACGACACGGTACTAATTCCCGGAAGCGAACACGAACTACCAAAATTGGGTGAACAAAATAGTGAGTGAGGGTGAAGAATATATGAACCTTAAAATTAATGAAAAAAAAATTAACCAATAGTAATCACGAAAAAGAATATTCCAAACATATTAGTAACTGTCAAACTAATTGAGCAAGTTGAAAAATTTAAATATCTAGTACATAAAAACAAAAAGTCTGATGCTGTTATCAGCAGGAAAAATATATCAAAAAATTTGGTACACAGACTTTTTGGAATAATGAGAGAAAATATACTTAGGTACAACTAAAAATCTATTTAATATGTGTAAAGTCTTTTGTCTCCTGTGCTGTTCAACCTCTATGTGGAGAATGTTTTTGCAGAGGAGACCGTTGTTGTTTACAAATAGCATACTAAGTTGAGATTCGTTAGATCGTTCATCGTTCATGACCATGACTTTTGTAGATTCTACCCACAGATAGAATCTCGGTATTCTCACGCCAAGAGCAACAATGACTTGACTTTCTTGTTTGACCAGTTTGCTATAATTCAATACATTACAGCATGCGTATGTTGTGATGTATTGTCATATTAATAAAATGTATTACCTCGCCAATACCACGACCTAATCACTATATAACGGAGCCTTTTCGAAATACTGTTTAACAGTTCTATACCTAAATATATATGAAAAATATAAATGATTAATATCATATATCAAATAATATTGATATGCTTATGATATTGATATACGAAATAGGGAAGTCGACAAACTAGAGTTAGTATATTAAATATTTATTTTTCCACTTACAGTCCACGTTGATCGATCTTGTTTTCTTGACAGCACCTCTCACGGACATTTTTCGCATTAAATGTTTATTCTTTGGACCAACTCTGGATACTGTTAATAAAGAGTATCTGTGAGATAATGTTTTGACGGAGTGTTCTTCCATGTATTGTTGAACTTGTGGGTTTAATTCTGAAAATAAATATTATGATATTATACTTTCTATATCGCTATAATAATTATAAAGTAAAGAAAACAATGAAGTAAAATATACAAATACAGTGAGCCCGAAATAAACAGTACTGAAGCTGAAACATAGGTGTCTCTTTATGCGCGCTGTCATACCCAAATTAACTAGCATAGACTTGCGAAAGACCTGTTAAGAGACAGAGAACTTTTGACCACCATTAAAAGGAGAAAGACAGCATTTGGGGCACATACTTGCAAATGATAAGTAGAAGTTATTGCAGCTGATTATGAAGGGTAGAATCGAAGGAAAAATGGGTCCTGGTAGACGACAAATATCCTGGCTGAAAAAAATTCGCGACTGGACCGGGTTGAACACACAGACGCTTTTAAGAAAAGCAGAAGGTAGAGACGCATTTGCAATGGTTATATCCAACCTCCATTAGTAGAGTCGGCACTAGAAGAAGAAGAAGACCTGTCAAGTAATTCTTAAATAATTAATTAGTAAGGACTAATTGTTAAAAATGGTGTTAAGTAAAGAGGAGAAAATGTTTTTGGTGAAGCATTATTTTCGCTCATACGGAATCGACCGACGTAATGGTGCAATCACGTGTGTGATAAATTCACATAACGGGTTAATAAACGTCCTTAAAAAGTTCAGAAATACGGGTAATGTATTGTGCCAACGAAAAGGAAACTCGGGTTGTCCCAGGAGAGTGAACAATAACAATAACCATGAACATGTTTTTGAGCGAATCTTGAAGGAGCTGGGTGCATTTTCGTATATGATGCAGGTACACCAACAATTAAATCCTCGGGATTATCAGGACAACAAGTCGAAAAAAATTTTAGAGATCGAGTGTAATTCTCTGAGAATATTTCATGTATAAAACTGTCTTTTTAAATCATTTTAACTAATATTTTATTGATATCTTCACCTGAATATTGGTTAAACCTGTTTCTTGGTGTTCTCTGTGACAAGTTGTAAAATATTAATTGTCATTAATGTCACCGAATGTTCATTCTTGCGTAGTAACGAAGGGCATCCGATGTAATGCTTGACGACGGGATATTATCAATTATCAAAAATTATCAGTAGTAATTGCACCAGAGCTCTAAAACTATATATTAATTTTAGAGATCGAGTGCAATTTGTTGCGATTATTTCATGAATAAAACTGTTCAAAACCAAAATTTTATTGTAATTTATTTATGTAAGTAGAAATTAGTACAATTAAACACACAGTTGTTATAAATATTTTACGGTTGAAAGTCATCACTTTTATAATTTTTAAAACATTAATTGTCATTAATGTCACTGAATGTATTTTTTCATAGCAACGAAGGGCATCTGACGTAATATACTTGACGACGGGAATTTATCAAAAATTATCAGTCTAATTTAGATTTCTGTAGCTTTCTATTGGTCAGAATCTCCTATGAATGAAATAATCGCTGTAATTTTTATCTCTGTAGCTTTCTATTGGTCAGAATCTCCTATGAATGAAATAATCGCAGTATTGCGTTACAGTATGAAAATACTAAATTTTTGAAAAATGTATGGTGTTCAGAAGAAGCACATTTTAATTTGTAGGGCCATGTAAACCGTAGCAGAA
Source organism: Diabrotica virgifera virgifera (assembly GCF_917563875.1). Taxonomy (NCBI): domain Eukaryota; kingdom Metazoa; phylum Arthropoda; class Insecta; order Coleoptera; family Chrysomelidae; genus Diabrotica; species Diabrotica virgifera. The sequence continues at coordinate 150,066,890 of NC_065443.1, read as the reverse complement.
ATCGATTTCTGGGCTTTGCCAGACCAGATGGAGTTCAAGAAGTTCCTTTACATAGTGCAAAAGTGAATGTCTGGTGTGCAGTTTCGGGACACAGAATCAATGGCCCGTACTTTATCGCAGAAAATGGTAGGAAAGTCACACTTAATCAACAGATGTACATACAACTTTTAACACGCTTTATTCCTGATCTACGACAATTCTGTCGAGCACGTCATTTGGCATTTCGAGACCAATTTTTCCAGCAGGACCCTACTTCTGTCGCAGTTCGTCAATTTCTTCAGGGACATTTTCCAAGCAGATTCATCTAACGATTTACTGAGTTCCATTATCCTTCACATTCTCCAGACCTCACATTTCCAGACGCATACATTTGAGGCATGGTTAAAACTGCCGTTTTTAAACGGGCACCACAAACCATCGATGAATTAAAGGATGCCGTTAGAGCTTTTTTCGCTGACCTGAGACAACCCTTATTCCATAACATGACAAGAAACTTGGCACATCGGTATGAAGTCTGTATTGAGTGAAGAGGAGCACATTGAGAACATGTATAAAGAAAGTGATAATAATATGTATTTCTTAAAACAATAAAAGAATTACAAGTTCAGTACTGTTTTTGGGCTATACTGTATGAGGCTTCATCATCATGATGTCGTGATTAACGAATCATTTTATTTGTAATTTGGCCGTGAGACAAGGCACTCCTTAATTTTAAAAGATTGAATTTATTTTGCTTTGAAGCTGTTTCTTTGTGGCATCTTATACAATTTACTATTTTATTGGGAATTTTATTTATCCTAAAGATACTTCAATAAATCTCCAAAACATAAAGCCTTGAGTAAATTTTACAGTCTCCTTTAGACAATATATAATATGGTTTATAATGAAGGCTTTAACTGATGTCGCATGTTGTGCTAGCCCAGCATTTCATAGTTACTTTGAGGAATTTAATCATTTCGTTAATGTGGTTAATTTTGTTATTCAAAATTTTGTGTTTCAAACTTTGTTTTTTTTTATCAAAAATAAATATAACCTCCAAAAACAGTGTATTATTACTATAACGATGAAATTAAATGTAAACTAATAATGGTAGTGCTACCAGATTTGAAATACATCATCATGGAATATATAGGTTGAGGCAGGTATACCGTCAAGTAGAAATATCTCGATAACTAAAGGCAACTGAATCATGAAAATGGAATGAAGGGGTTTTGAAGAGTGATCTATTTAATAAAAATATTGTCATCTATTTCTAACTGTCATCTGTCATCTAATTTCGTTTTTAAATGAGACACCGTGTATATTTCTAAATTTTTGTATTCACCTCGATGTCATCTTTCTTAAAATATGAGGTTTTGTAATTTTATACAAGGGATTTTAAAAAATATTTACATTTTTTTATTAATTTCGTAGCAACTTTCACACCCTGCAGAATTGTAGTAGTTTAACATCAAAAAGTCTATGTTCAAATGATTTTTAATATTGTCTACTATTGTTAAAGGTTATTAGTATAGCTAAATGTTTAATCATAGTAGACAGGGTTGGTCGAAACTCGGAATGAGTATTTTCTGAGTTTTCTTAAATGGATCACGCTGTATTGTAACAAAATAATATTTTATCGTACTTTTTTATTTCTTAAGAATTCCCTATACCTAACTGCTTTAATTTGTGCTTAATTGTTAATCGCACCAACAATCTTAACTACGTAGGTATTTAGATATCTGAACCATTATTACTAATTTTAAGGATCAGTCTAGATTAATATGTATTTGTAAAATAAGAAAATTCATTTAATATTTTCGATTTTTCGAAAAATTATTTGTGATGTAATATTTTCACGGCCAACCTAATAAAATTTCACGTATTTTTTGTTGCAGTTAATGATTGGCTTTAATCACCAATAACTCACAAATTAAAGCAGTTAGGTATAGGCTATGCTTAAGAAATTAAAAAATATCATTTCATTACAATACTCAAATACAGGGTGTTCCATTTAAGAACACTCAGAGAATAAACATTTCGAGTTTCGACCAACCATGTATACTAAAATTAAAAATTTAGTTATACATACTAATAATTTTTAAGAATAGTAGACTATATTAAAAATCATTTGAACATAAATAGAGTTTTTGATGTCAAATGTCCTACAGGGAGTGAATGTTGCTAAGAAATTAATAAAAAAACGTAATTATCTTTTAAACTACCCAGTATAACATTACAAAACCTCATATTTTAAGAAACAAGACATCGAGGAGAATCCAAAAATGTAAAAATATACACGATGTCCCATTAAAAAAAAACAAAGTTATAAGTCGGTTAACGAAGTCCGGTATAACCGGAAGTAGCAAATAGATGACAATATTTTCATTAAACAGATCACTCTTCAAAACCCTCTTCATTCCAATTTTCACGATTCAGTTGCCTTTAGTTCTCGAGATATTTCTAATTGGCTGTTTGTTTGCCTCACCCTGTATATACCGTGAAATGAGAATTTATTTTTTTCTGTAGATATGGGGAACTGTATATACCATTCTAATGGTAAAGTAAAATAATATTTTCCTATATCAGCCGAAGAGTTTCAGATATGTTACTTACTATCAGGGAGACCATCTTCATGACATCCAAGAAAGCTTAGATTAGTAATACAACTGGTACTCAAGAAGTCGTTGAGGTTTCCAAGAGTAACTCTGGTTCCATTTATATATCCCGATTTTAGTTTTTTCATTGTAGTTATCATAGCTAGTGGTAATTTGCCATCCTCTAAAAACATATTACGAATATACATATAACAACAGTAAAAATGATGTAGTAAAAAAGATTAATACTTGGCATTAAAAACATGATAGGTGCTAGTTATAACATACATGTTCAGTGTCATGAAGAGTTAGTTTAAGGCATACGAAGAAGCTTTTGGTCTATTTTATTGGTTTAGTAGTCTAATCAACATAATAATACAATAGGTTTATCAAACAAACATACAATTTTCGTACTTAAATATTGCACATATATAAAATTAGGACCAGTAAACTTAAGTTTTGATTTCAAATAGATACTGTTTTGTTACGGGTAAAGTTAGGTAAACGGGTAATCCTAGGTAACGTACGAAGTACCCGCGTGGTATCGGTAATATCCGATAGTACCTAAGTCCGAAATATAATTTAAATATGTAGTTCAAATTTCGAGCTTTACTCGGGTTAAACACATTCTACCTGCTGCCTCGTGGTTAAATGCTTAATTGGGTAAACTAGTAATGACAAGGCCGTAACTGTTTGAAAGATATCTTAATTTAAGAAAAAACGCATTTTACAAAACTAAGAAAAGAAAAAATTATAAATACTGCAAAAATAAAAATTATAACCTATTTGTTAAAAAAGGCAAGCTGCTATGGCATTTGGAGTTACAGATATTTCCAGCAGCTTTACATTTGCATTTATTTTACCAAAACCTGGCAGGTACTTCGTACTTTACCGGGGTAATGCCAGAATTACCCGTTAGCCTAACTTTACCCGTAACAGTTCTATTAAATAGATATCATATTACAGAACACCATAAAATGATGGAAATATTATTTTGACAGAAAAATACTTGAAAGGATGAAGTACGCAGAATTACGCAAGGTAGTTCAAAAGAAATAAAACCACTTAAATAAGGTACTTGGATATATAGAAAACCTGAACAGAGAAACATCAGAAAGTCAAAATAACAAAAAATAATTCAAGCCCTCTACAAACCAATGCAGAAGTGTCAATGGCGCCTATTAGCAACGATGACAGAATGGATAATATATTGAATCGATGGGTGGAATATTTTAACCGGGTACTTAATATAAAGGAAGAAGAAGAAAGTCTTGAATACGAAAGATATGAGCTAAGGGAAATAGACAAGAAGGAAGAGGAACCACGAAAGATCCTTGAAGTTAAAGACGGAGTTAAAAAAAACTAACCAGAAATCGGAATAGATAATCTCCCAGTGGAACTAGATAAAGAAGGTGGCCATGATACCATAATGACATTACAGCAGCTCATAACAGAAATATGGATAAAGAAATGCCTTCTCAGTGATTGGAATACTTTGCACAATTCACAAAAAAGATTTGACTGTGAATGCTCTAACCACAGAGGAATTACGCTCCTAAAAGCGTATAAAATATTCTCCACTATCTTATGCTACTGTATGACACCATATGCAGAACGAATAATAGGAAAATATTAGGCTGGTTTTACAGGTGGTAAATCGACAATTAATCAGATTGGAACTCTATGACAAATTTTATAAAAAACACTGAAATACAAAACAAAAACTTGAAAGTAGAGTACGAATCCAAAGTGAATTGTCGAGACCCTCTTCTGTAGACTGTACAATCTGGCTGGTAGAACAATGAAAGCGGCGGAAGAAACCTACGTTGAGTTGAAACAGAGTGCAGAAGCTGTAGGGCTAACAATAAATACAAATAAAACAAAACTACTCCTACAAATTAGATCAAATAGACAGGAGCAACAACAACTTTGAAGTGAAAACAACAACTGGCGAATTAGGTATAATAAAGAAATATATCGAACCAACACTAGCACAATACACTAAACTTCAGAGATTACGGTGGGCAGAAGAAGAAGAAAGTGAGAAAAAGACCTGTTGGAAGTCCAAAAAAGAGATGGGCAGACGAAGTATTCTTCGTCAAAAACCTCCTAAAGACGCGTTCATGGATAAGAATAGCAGTAAATCGAAATGATTGAAGAAGCTTGCTGAAGGAGCCAAGGCCCGGTTTGTGCTGTAGTGCCATTGGATGGATGGAAATTGACAATTCATCAGATTGGAACCCTGAGACAAATTTTATAAAAAAACACGAGAATACAAAACAAAAACTTGAGAATTGTCGAGACCCTCTCCTGTAGACTATACAATCTGGCTCTGGAGAAAGCAATAAGTATGTCAAAAATCATAACCACTGGTTCAATATTTATAAGAAATCAGTGCAAGTCCTTGTCTATGCTGATTATTATCATCAGTAATGAAAACATCTCAGGATTTCTCGAAAGAAAAGTACTAAGTAGAATCTATGGAGTATGGAGCGGTGAATGACAATTAAGCGTGGAGAAAACGATACAACTCTGTCGCTATAGAATATACCATAAACTAGATATCGTCAAATAATTAAGATAGGACGTCTGAATTGCGTATGCGGATAAAAAACGAACACAGCTGAAAAAAAGTTCCAAGGAGCCATTGATCAGAGAAATTGATGAAACTGAGAAATATTGGCATAAGTGCTTGGCGGAGGAAGACAACAGATATGAAGGGCTGAAGAGAAATTCTTGAGGAATCTAGGACACAAACGGAGTTGTAAAATCAGAATGATAATGACGATGACAAGGATGGGTATTCTTATCATATCTAAGTTGAAGATACTTCCTTGGCAATACTCATAAGATGCGAAGACTTATAGCCCGATCAGGGGACACAAAATTTTACGAAAACCTCCAAAAAAATAAAGGAAGGCTGAAAATTTGGAAATAGGTAGTTGAAATTGTCTATTATTATATAAGAAAAAGTTTACAATTCTACATCCCCTCCATTTACCAAAAATTGGAAAATACGGGGTGAAAAATATTTTCTCGGGAGTAAAAAAATATATGTTTAAAATAAGTCCGGAATTGGATAAAATGACTAATTCTAAGCTACTTTTGTTCTAGTGAGTTTTTTCATTAAGTCAATACTTTTCGAGTTATTTACGAGTGAATATATTCATTTTTAACGAAAAAAACACATTTTTTTGGACGGTTTTTCGCAGATCATTGGGTTTAAAATAAAACATTTTTTTTAATTTTGAAAAAAAAATGGAATTGTTCATGAAATTAACTTAAAAATTATAAGTAATATCAAAAATCTTAAACGAGTATTAAAATGTATGTTTTGCTTTTCTGAATATTTGTGCTTTTTTGTTTTTTTGTTAGACCAAAATTGGTTATGCTATGGCTGTTCAAAATTTGCCTAAACTTGTGATTAGTTACTCGTTCAAGCAATTTTAACTACAGCTTTTTCAAAAATAAGCACTTTAAACCGATGAAACTTACAGATCATATAAAAAATATATAAGCAAAGTAACTTGTGAAGTGGTAATGATAAAATTTATTTGTGATGCTAATTAGGGGGTGATTTTCGCCATTTCTTAACCAAAAAATAAAAGGGACCAACAATATTTTGAGCGTAACTCACTTAATTTAATGTTAAAAGTTTTTTAACAAACAAAAATAAACCTTTTTTTTAAACACTTTAAAAAAGTTGAAATGAATTTTCCCCGAAAAGTGCTCCGTTTTTGGGTTATTTCACATTGAAATATTCGATTTGTAATTTGATGAAGAAGAACCTACTTTTCATTAGCTACAACTCTGCTTTCACTGAGTATACAGACCTCAAGCATACACCATTTTTTTCAGTTTTTTATAAGCTATATTTTTGTTTAGAATATTTTTTTTCGCTCAAATACTTACTTTTTGAGTTATTTCTGAAAAACCGTCCAAAAACATGTTCTTTTCTGCTAAAAATGAACATATTCACTTGCAAATAACTCGAAAAGTATTGACTTAGGAAAAAACTCTATAGAACAAAAGTTGCCTAGTCATTTTATCCAATTCCGGACTTATTTTGAATGTTTATTTTTCACCTTCAAAAGGTAAACTTTTTCTTATATAATAATAGACAATTTCAACTACCTATTCCCAAATTTTTATCCTTCCTTTATTTTTTTTTGGGGTCAGATTGTTCTTTGATCGGGCTATTAAGCATATTAAAGCCCATGGATTTTACAAAAAATTATTATGAAATATGTGAAATATAGAAAGATGTTAGTGTTATAATCTGTAACTGTTATTATATAAAAAAATGCAGTTAGTTATTCAAATAATATCTAATTACCATACTACTACGGATTCTACTGGCCTTAGCTGTGTGTTGTAATGTATATTGTGATGTTACCTGTTTAAAGTTGTTTTCGAAAATACCATTTGTTTAGAGTGTACTATTATGATCAGCGTTAAACACATACAAACATGTATTATCTCAATAATTTATTGCTTTAATGCAATTATACGTTGCTTATTTAATTTGTTTTGTACTTTATTAACCCTCAGAGCACCAAACATTTTTTGCGACGTTGTTTACCATGCGTGGTCCCAAAAGGACCCCGTTTGTTTATTGAGGTTTTTGTTTTTGTATATTTTTTGTTACTTTAGGCTCTAAATAACATGTTGTGCAAAATTCAATGTTGAAAGTGTTTATTTTCTTAGAAACAAAATAGTTTATATGAAAAACTGAAGAATTCACTAAAAATAAACATGTGGGTTTTAAAGTTTTGTTATTATTTATTTTATTTATGGATCATACATTTTTTAACTGTTCTCTTCTCTTTGTGTTAATTACAAACAAATTAACTTGCTTGTTTGTCCTTAAAAGTAGAAAAAACGTTTAATTTATCTTGCGTAATCTTTATTGTCTAATTATTTTAACTGTACTAATAAGCATCGACTAATTTACAATGATTAATGGGTTGTCAAAATATCTTATCTTTAAGCGGCTTCTGCAATTTTTTAAACATATCGAATTTCATATAACAAACATTGATATCAGCACTTTGTTGACGATTCTGATGGATTTCCGTTTCGACTAGGTACTATAACTCGACCCGAGCCAGAAATATCAGACAAAGTGTCAATGAACCTGCAAATTCTACAGCGGAAGTTGAAAAAAAAAAGACAAAAGATAAAAGTCGATAGAGCACTAAATTTATGTCTAACGTTAAATGCCAAGCGGGGTCCCAAAGATACCCCAGTGCATATTTTATTGAATAAAACAAATATTTTTGAAAAGTGTTACATAATTGATATTTAAAAAGGTTAAAATGACACATTAAAAAAGTTTTCCTCAAAAAAAAAACTGTGTAAAAAGTTATTTAGAAAAAATCACTTGCTGGGGTCTCTTTGGGACCCCGCTTGGTGCTATAAGGGTTAATATAGATAGTAACCATAAACCATATATTTTACAGGCTCATTAGGTACACGGTTATGTGCTAAATATACAGAGTGTCCACGAAAATAGTGCGTTCCTTAAAGGTATAGGTAGAAGGTACCATGTAGAGCAAAAAAGTCTTACCAACATTTTTTTGTAAATTCAACCGTTTGGCCAAAAAACCAAAATACATTTTGGTGTGCAAATTGAAATCTGACAACTATGTATACAAAAATCTAAACATAGACAATCACAATTCAAAAACAGTTGCAGCATTAGCCTTTAGTATTTACATTAAACCCTGTCTTCATCCTAAACAAATTCTTGTTTTGTTATTTTCAAACATGGGGTGGTTGGTATAATTATTTTGCAGGTGTACCTGTCTGACCTACATTTTTCTGGTGTCAATAAGCTAAATCACTAACAGTTCTTGTACAGTGATGTCAAATTCTTAAATTGTATGACAATAAAAGTTCGCTTATATGAAGAACAATGTAATTTTTTTTTGGAAACGGTTAACTTTAGAAAAAAATGCCATAGGACTTTTTTGTTCTACATTCTGTATTATATCCATACCTTAAAGCAGGAGTGGCCAAACTTTCTTCACAGTGTGCCACTATCTGTTTATGAAAAGTTAGTCGTGCCACCAAAAATTTTCTAACAAAAAATTCAATAGGTAGGTGGAATTTGTATGAAATAACAAAAAATATATGTAGCTACAATAGTATATTATTCCAGGAGCATGTAATGATGGCTATTACTCACTCTGATGAATTACGACACTCGCTTTCGCTCGTTACTCGAATTACATGCGAGTAGAATACTATACTTTTTCTACGACCTTTTTTTATTTTAAATAGTAAAAAAATATAATTATCAACTACTCGAGATTGTTTATTAATTTATTACTAGTAGTACAGTACATGTTTATGGTTGATGTGGTTAATGTGGCTTGTGAATCTGAATTTTCTGAATTAAATCTTGAATGTTGGGGTCAATTTTTGTTACAGCTAATAAAATTAGATTTTTCAAATGATTATTGGTTAATTTTGAACGATATTGGCGATATTGAGCGATGAATTCGGTTCGTAAGCGTGATCCGACAGGATAATTGTTGGTGAAATCGCCATGAACTTGCTTATAATGGCGCTTCAGATTAATTTTTTTTGGCACTGCCACACAAATTCCACATATCAAACAGCAAGGCTTGGAAGTGTTGTGACGAGTAAATAAGAATTGTTCTTCCCACTCAGTTTTAAATTCACGAATCGCGATATCGTCCTCATATTTACGTTGTGAAGTTGATGGCTTACTCGTGGTCATTTCGAAAACAATTGTTTTAAAAGGAAATAAACTGTAAAAACACTATCTCACAAGGCAAACAGACTTGAAGCGTCTCGCACAAAAGTTGAGAATCAACTGAGTAGAGAATAACGTGAACGTGTCTAGCGCGAGCCAGTGGCGTACAATAAAAGAGTGGCGTAGAATAAAAGACAAATTTTTAATTTTTTACTAAGTTAATTTTTTTTTATTTTTCCAAAAAGTCCTCGCGTGCCACTTCTAAGACACCGCCGTGCCACACCGTGGCACGCGTGCCGTGGGTTGGTCACCCCTGCCTTAAAGGAACGCACTATTTTCGGGGACACCCTGTATAATAAGTAACCGTGTGAAAAATAAATTGAGAGAAATGCAAAAATATTTCTACATTCTTGACATTTAGTTTTATTTCAAAGCCTCAATACAATATGCGAATCATATGAATGGAGATGAACTTAAACTACCGTGAGTTTAGTGTCAGTCTAATATGTCCAGATCTGGAAATCCTACCAATGTTCTCGTCAAAACAATTGTACGAAACGGCATATGCCTAACGGCTCCTAGCTTTAATAGATCTATATATTTATAATACCTTCAAACATTTTATTTTGTCAACATGTAGATACTTAACAGGTTTTGAAAATATGTTTAACACTGACCATGCGCATGTGTACAAAGCACCACGACATCAATATAATTATAAGTTTTCAATGTTATAGAAATAAAATTTTTACCTAAATGATTTTTGGTTATCACTACTGATATCGTAGGTCTTCCCAGCATGTTCCTCCAGCTCATTGTTAAGAATGCCAAGTGTGCCCTTACTTTATCAGCCAAGAGAGCAATGTCATAACTGGTATAGTACTCTTCCGGATCAAAATTCTAACAGCACCATGAAAAAATGAAAAACACATGCAACACACCACAGACAGCTCATTCGACAGTAACCAATATCGATAAATAAAGAAAAATTAACGTACACTATAATTTAGTTTATCTTTTGTTATACATGACAAAACTATATTGCATAAGTTCTTAGTAATTATCCAAATATTGTTCACATGATTTTTGAAAAACGTTTTATAATCATTTTACCATATGATTGTTAGTTGTATTGTTTTTATTTGGTAAAACTAGTGATCTGGTGGCGTATTAGAAAAACTTCTACACCAGCTTTTTAAGAAGTATTAATACTACACTAGAATATAATATATAACCCTAACATCCTAGTGGTTTCATTTTAACTGGATTGAAACACATCGGAAACACTGATCGGACTAGCTTAAATGGCAAAACAAGAGATGAGTATGATTAAATCGTTTGTCCGTTGGAAGCAGCCACCACCAGGGATGGTAAGAAATAACCTACAGAAGTTCAAAGATTAACTAAACTGCAAGAAACCGAAAAATAATTGTTTTAAACATAGCCACAAACGAAACAATAGGAGGCGCATATAAAAATTTTTATTTTAAAAGAAACAAGCAAAAGAAGAAACAGTTCAGATATCAACGTGTAGATGGGGAAAATAAAACAGCGGAGAACAGCAAGGAAATATGTAAGGCAATAAAAACTGATAATTAAAGGAACAACAAATATACAGATATAACAAGAACATTAAGAAGACAACTCGCGAACGACAAAAAAATGCTGCAACTCAAAGATAGAAAGGGAATCAAACAAATAGGGAATAGAAATTGTAGAAGCAGCATACACAAACTCCACTGTCCTGATATAAACAACCACAACTGAGGAAAAAATATAAAAGGAATGTGACAGATCCAGAGATTACAAAATATATCACGGGTTTGACAAGAAGACGCCATGTTACCGAAGTTATTTACTGTCATGTTGAAGAAAAAGCACAAATTCTTATTTAATTATAGTAGGGGAGGAAAGTATGCTAAATGTGCAGTCACTCAAGCGCTTTGGGGACCTATTGGGTTGTAAAGAGTAGGTTCTAAAACCAAAAAAGTTAAGTAAAGTTTTCCATTTTAGTGAGGACTTTCCATTTTTATTTTAATTTTCCATTTCCAACAATCGTTTTTTCCGATTATAGCGCCATCTATCCATAATTCGAAAAAATGTTTCAAATAAAATTTACTTATTTTTACATAAGAAATCCGAATCTGCAATAAAAAATGGGGGCTCCTATTTAAAATTTTAAAGTAACACCCCACCCCACATCCGTGGGGGGTCGTGTTTAGTGCCATTCGATAGATTTTTCAAACATATTGAATAAGTGTATTTTTCAGTTTTTCGATCTCATGTTAATTTCGCGAAATATCGCGGGATTCGTATTTAAAATTTTAAATTTACTCCCCACCCCTCTCCGTGGGCAGTCGTGTTTGGTATCATTCGATAGATTTTTGACAAATATTGAGCACGTATTTTTTAGTTTTTAGATATATCGTTCATTTCGCGAACTATTCGCTTTTTTCTTGTGAAACTTGTGAAACTGTTTTGCATGTACTTAACTTACTTTATCTTAATCTGACGATTTCGAGTTTTTCTAAGGATATTTTTTTTTCGCCCCCCCCCTAACGAACTCCCCTGTGTTTAGAGTCAATATATGGTAGATGTATATTTACAGGGTACCAGGGTTCTCCCCATATGATAATCTGACGCGCTCGAGTTACTGCAAAAATCCCCGCTTGGGTTCCCCTACCATTACCTTTATTAATAAAATTTATAACATATATGGTTGGTATAGTCGGTTCGCTAAACTCAGACACAACTGGCTAGTGGTTTTAGTAGGTAATTTTCTTGTTTTTGGCCAATTTTGCTAAAATTGGCAAAATTGGCATTAAATCAATAAAATCAATTAGTAAAATCAATTTTACTAAATTGGCAAAATTACTTACTAAAATCTGAGTCGGTTGTGTCTGAGTTTAGCGAACCGACTATACAGTACAAATACCGTAGCACGTCATTATCTACGTCAGAGATTTAAGTTGACATTGTTGCCAAATCACAAAAAAATTCCTGAATTGATCTTGCTGCCGAAGATCCCTTGGACAGCAAGAAAAACTAACTAGGGTAAGGAAGGAACAAAACATAAAGAAATGCTAAGGACTGTTAAACAATTAAAAATGTTTTATCTGGGACATATAATGTAGTAAGAGGAAATCGACATATAGAATACAACAACTGATCCTTAATGGCAAACTAGAGGTCCGTAGAAATGTAGGAATAAAACAAGTGAAGACATGTGAAGAAGAAGATGCATAGAAATAAGAACCACTGAAATAATTGTAAAATGAAAAAATTATATAATTTGCAAATATGTTAAGTAAAACAAACCACAAGGATGTTGGTTCTATATTATGATCAAAATATTTTTAAAATTAAAATTTGTCATAATTAATAACTATATTTAAATCTTTATTTTACGGTAAAATGAAATGCTTTGTTTTTCATGCATTATTCTAAATTATATCCAATAATGAAGTTATATTTTGACATGATGCAAAAGATTCACTAAAGCACCACAACAGTAAGAGGATGAACATTGTAATGCGAAAGTCACTCTAGGTTAAAAAAGTTTCAGAAACTTATTTGTTTCATATGCATAATATATGTACCTAAGTGTATGTGTCGACAGACCACCACGGTTAAAGGTCTTCCTAGCATGTTCTGCCAACTTGATTTTAAAAAGTTTATTTCGCTCTTGCACATGTCTATCATCAACTCATAGTCATTCGCTGTGTAATTTTGGGTAATGTCCATAAACTAAACAATTATAGACCAATTAAAAAATAAATAGAATACTGAGTTATTGTCATGGTTTCTTTATAGTGCGTGTCTTTCAACATTATGACGTAATTTCTGTTTTTTTTTGCAATATGTGTTGTTTCCCAACTTATATAAAATAACAAGACTATGGTGAGATTATAAAACGTTTATATTTCCAGTTAAAGATAGGTATATTTATGACATTGTACACGAGCTATGTCTACAATGTTTTGGGGAATCCAAAAATTTAATAATGTATTTAAAATAAGACAGTTGGTATTGGCCAATGTTACATGAAACACCCTGTATGAAAAGTTTTTATTGCAAAAAATGCCCATTAAAAATACCAATCGACGTTTGAGCGTTTGTTTATGACGTTTAGATTTACAATCCGTAAAGTACGGTCAAAAATTCTGAAATATAACTAAGCAAAGAGACCACGGCGGATCTGTTTTGAGGTGGATGTGAGAGGTGGCATTCGGATTTTTGCAGATAAAGTTAGGTGACAACTTGAATAATTATAAGTGACTTATGCTCCTCCTCAAATATGCCCGGAACATTAATAAAAAAATTAAAATATTTAAACATTTCGAAAAACATCGATTTTTTTCTACTTTCATTGCTTATAACTTTAAAATTTTGGAACAAAGTCGTAGGGAAGTAAAATAAAGATAATTGAATTTTGTATGATATACGACTGGTTTAAAATGTCTTAAATTATTATCCTAAAATAAGGGGGCAAAAAAGCCTGTTTTTATTCAATGTTTTTCAACCAATTTGGTTGCATTTAGAACTTTCGTAATTCGCTTAGAAAATTCTCACAACATACTTAAATCGTCCACCAAATTTCATTAAAATCGACCTAATAGATAATAATTTAATCGAAATAATAATTTTGCAATCTAAATTTTTTTAAAAAAGTTAAAATTTTTTAGAAACTTTCTGAACAAAAAGTAGATCATTTAGAAGTTTGCTAATTTTTTTACATATAAAGAGGCGCTCTACCTATCTAATACACTTTACAGAATTAAAATCGGAATATTTAAGCGGCATCAGCACTGTTTTGAAGTTATAAACAATTTTTTGGCGTATAAACAAATACAGTGAGGACGTTTGAGTTGGAATAAATTCATTTTCTCGAGAATGGACGACTCCGGACAAAAAATTCCGAAACAGGTCAATGTTTATTTTTAAATTATAATTTGTTGGCATATATATCATACTAGTGACGTCATCCATCTGGGCGTGATGACGTAATCGATGATTTTTTTAAAATGAGAATAGGGGTCGTGTGATAGCTCATTCGAAAGGTTATTCAATTCTTTATTCACTAATATAAACATTAACATAATTATTTATACAGGGTGCCCAAAATTTTTTTTTTAATTCAATTAATTGAGACAAAAAGAAGAATGTATATAATTTATTTAATTCGAAATATAATTTACTGTTTACTGTCTCAAAACAGGAAAAAATGCTTATTTGATAAATAACTATTGTTTTCGCTTAAATTAAATATTAAAGTTGCCACACACCAGCGTCTTAGCAGTTTGAACATTTAAGTGAAAAGCAATGTTTATTTTTGAAATTAACATTTTTTTCTGTTTTCTGACTGCAGTAAAATGTATTTTGCATTAAATAAATTACATACATTCTTCTTTTTGTCTCAATTAATTTAATCCAAAAAATTTTTTTAGACACCCTGTATAAATAATTATGTAATGTTTATATTAGCGAAAACAAAATTGAATAGCCTTTCTAATGAGCTATCGCACGGCCCCTATTCACATTTAAAAAAATCATCGATTACGTTATCACGCCCAGATGGATGACGTCACTAATATGATATATACACCAAAAAATTAGAATTTGAAAATAAAAATCGACCTGCTTAGAGATTTATCTCCAGAGACGCCCATTCTCAAGAAATTGAATTTATTCCAACTCAATCGTCTTCAACGTATTTGTTTATAAGCCACAAAATTGTTTATAACTTTAAAACAGTGCTGAGGCCGCTTAAATAATCCGATTTTAGTTCTGTAACGTGTATTAGATAGGCAGAGAGCCTCTTTATATGTAAAAAATTAGCAAACTTCTAAATGGTCTACTTTTTGTTCAGAAAGTTTTTAAAAAATTTGAACTTTTTTTAACGATTTTAATGAAATTTGGTGGACGATTTAGGTATGTTGTGAGAACTTTCTAAGCGAATTACGAAAGTTCTAAGTGCAACCAAAGTGGTTGAAAAACATTGAATAAAAACAGGCTTTTTTGATCCCTTATTTTGTATTTATTCCTACTTTGCAGAACGGGTAATAATTTAAAACATTTTTAACCAGTCGCATATCATACAAAATTCAATTATCTTTATTTTATTTCTGTACGACTTTGTTCCAAAATAAATCGCTTTAAAGCTATAAGCAAAGAAAGTAGAAAAAAATCGAGGTTTTTCGAAATTTTTAAATATTTTAATTTTTTTATTAATGTTCCGGGCATATTTGAGAAGGAGCATAAGTCAATTATTATTATTGAAGTTGTCACCTAACTTTATCTGCAAAAATCCGAATGCCACCTCGCACATCTAAAAATAGACGTTTTTTCACAGATCCGCCCTGGCCTAAAATACATTTGTTGTAGTCTAATTTCTAGTTGTTTAATTACAGTTTATTCCTATACATGAAATATTCAATGGACAACATGACACAGGAAAATAGTGTCAGGAACATATGTGATTTGTTGTTTACTCCTCACGAAATATTTAAAATGTACCAAAAGATACCTAAGTAATATTAAAATAAGCTGGTTGTGCTATGAAGTGTCTAAAGTTTATTGCATGCACAAGGTTGCACTTTTAAAGAACCATATCAATAAAATACAGTACATACTCCAAAAAGCGAATATCTATAACAGATATCAATATTTTTACCAGAAAACGATAAAAAATTTAGTATATGCTAAAATAAATCAGTTGTGTAATAGTCCAAGAGGCAGCGCTGAAAATCTCTTTGAATTTACTAAAGCTAGATTTTTCACAGTTGATTACTGTGATTGTGTAGAGAAACATACTGCGGTCGGTCAAGCGAAACGTAGAACAGGGGTGACTGAGAGGGTATCAAAGTTGCTTTCCTACGAAGGTAATTAAATCCATTTGCTAAGGCTGAAAATCAGTACACACATTCTAAATTGAACATAAATAAAAGTTATTATAGTCGGTCAGCTGTATGACGGGACAGAGCCGGTCGGTCGGCCCCAATGAATGTACAGGGTTATTCACTATATTTTGACCCCCTTGTAAACTGCTTTATTTACAGAATTAGAAAAAAATGTAAAATACAAAAGTTACTCGATTTTTTAATTTTTATTTTTTGGCATATATATCGTACTAGTGACGTCATCTATTTGGGCGTGATGACGTAATCGACTATTTTTTTAATGGGAATAGGGGTCGAGTGCTAGCTCATTCGAAAGGTTATTCAATTCCCTATCCAGTAATATAAACATTAACATGATTAATTACACAGGGTGTCCAAAAAATTTTTTTTAATTAAATTAATTGTTTAATTAATAATTCAAATTTTTTTTTGGACACCCTGTATAAATAATGATCTTAATGTTTATAGTACTGTATTGAGAATTGACTAACATTTCAAATGAGCTAGCACACGACCCCTATTCTCATTTAAAAAAATAGTCGATTACGTCATCACGTCCAGATAGATGACGTCACTAGTACGATATATATCTCAAAAAATAATAATTAAAAAATCGAATAACTTTTGTATTTTACATTTTTTTCTAATTCTGTAAATAAAGCAGTTTACAAGGGGGTCAAAATATAGTGAATAACCCTGTACATACATTGGTGCCGACCGACCGGCTCTGTCCCGTCATACAGTTGACCGACTATAATAACTTTTATTTATATTCAATTTAGAATGTGTGTACTGATTTTCAGCCTTAGTAAATGGATTTAATTACCTTCGTAGGAAAGCAACTTTGATACCCTCTCAGTAACCCTTTTGTTCTACGTTTCGCTTGACCGACCGCAGTATGTTTCTCTACACAATCACAGTAATCAACTGTGAAAAATTTAGCTTTAGTAAATTCAAAGAGATTTTTCAGCGCTGCCTCTCCGTCTATAAGGTCATTTATATCGAATTGCATATTTTCATTTATATAATGGCATATTTTCTATATCTATGTTATACATTGACCACTAGTTTTCCTCAATTTTAAATAAATTTACCTCTGTAGGTTGGCCACCTACTGTGCCATGGTTTAAATTATTTACAATACTCAAAGGACCCCGCAACACTCCTTATGGAAAAGTGGCTCCTGTCAAATTTACCGAAAGTTTGGTCAATGATAGTTCTCAGTGCGTAGATAAAAGAACTCCATGGGACCTAGGTCTGAAAAACTATTAGTCTGAAGTTATTGGATTTAGGTGCTCGGTTCACGTTAAGTGTACTAATTCGCGGTCACGTGAATGAAAATATTTATTATTGAAAGAAGAGGGACTCATTTTCTTCATGTATAAATGCGTGTTGCATATGAATTCGTGGTCAAAAATAGATGAATCGTATTTTAGTCTTCAGAAAACCTTCGAAAAGTCCTCAGAAAACTGAAGAAGTGCGATTGGAAACGTGCTGCTAGAGCGACATAAGAATTATTATGTTTTCATGAATGCTCTACACTTATCCAATACCAGTATAGCAACAGTTCTGCATTATCCTTAGAAAACTACAAACAGTGGCAAATTTACGGGGGGAATAGGGGAATTCCCCACGTAACATCGTGCTATTACACTTAGTAAACCGACGCATGTTTGTCAAAATGACAGTGACTATTTCTCTATGTTGCCTAATCAGTTATTAGTTATAATATTTGCGATTTCTTGTTATAGATAATCAATTTTAGTAGTTCCAATGTGACACAAAATCTGGGATAAAAAAGTTAATTTTTTTGTTCTCCTTAATGACGGCACAGGCCCGTTTTTGTAATATTTTATTTAATTATAGAGTAATTTCCACATACTAACATATTTCTCAAATTGGGCTCTGTACCGCCATTCTTTACTATATTACGAATATGTGTGCCAATATCTCGACAAAATATTCAAAATTAAAGTTGCAATCTTTAAACACGATTTCCGTTTAGATGACGCGCTGATGTAGCCTCTTAAACGTCCACAAAATTGTCTGAAATGGTTCGAAACGTCGATTAAGTATTAGCATTGTTTATATAGGGAGATAGTTGTCAGCCCAACAGGAAAATTTGTTTGATTCAAATTGAGACAGTCACCAGATGTCCCCAAAATTTCTGTCAGGGGCGCAACGTCAAAATGCATAGACACCAAGTTGGATACGATCCTATTCATAACACCCCAACTCGCATACATATTAAGAAAAATAAATATATATGGAAGAATATATTTAGAAATTGAATTAATGATGTCATGCTGCTATACATTATATACAGAGTGGCCCAAAAGTCTGGAAACGGCCAATTATCTCGTAAACTGCTAGTCATAAGTGTACAAAATTTGAGGTACACCTATTTTGGGATACGGAGATTCCATATTTGATATTTGTAATGTTGCCAAATTTGCCGTTTTTCTTATATTATTAGTAACTTTGGTTTTTCAAATCCACCACCCTGTATATTCAGTCACTATTGGAATCTCCTATTCAATATGAGTTCAACCATATGTGACACTTATGATTTTATGTAGTGTGGAAGCTCTTAAATACATAAAACAGTGCAAAATATTATGTAGATTTAATAAATTTAAATATTTAAATTTAGAATGCTGTGATTTTGACATTTGTTCACCATGTACATTATTAATTAAAACTGACAGTAACCTAGTTGTCTTTTGAAAAGTTCTGCAAAATAAATTGCTTCTTTAAAATGGCTCTTAACGAAAAAGAACGAATTATTACTATTTTAATGATGAGAGGGTACGGTGACAGAAAAAGATCTTATTGTGAAGTAGCCAACTTATTCAATGATACTTTCCCAAACCGTTCTCCTATTCATAAGGCGACGGTACAAAAAACTGTAAAGCGATTTGAGGAATATGGAGAAGTAAAAGATAGATACCGATCAGGTAGACCGAAGAGTTATGAATGACAACAAAACTTTGGATATAATGCAAAGTTTTGTTGAAGATCCACATACATCCTCACGCAGGGTTGCACAAGTAAATGATGTAGGTCGTTCTTCAGTCTTACGTGTATTACGTAAGAATAAATTTAAACCACACAAAATTAACTTATTGCAAGAATTAAGTGAAGATGACTTCGATCGTAGATTACAGTTTACTGAGGTAATGATGGAGAAAATTGAAAATGATGTTCAGAAATTTCGTTAACAGAATATGTTTTTTCGATGAAGCAACCTTTTTTTTTTCTTTGGAGTTGTATGAAGCAACCTTTACACAGTGTGGAAGTGTAAATCGACACAATTTAAGGTACTGGAGTGACGTAAATCCACACTGGATGCGTGAAAACCATACTCCAAGACCACAAAAATTAAATGTATGGTCAGGTATAGTAGGTACCTACTCAGTTAATTGGGCCATTTTTTATCGAAGAAAATTTAACGTCAGATAGTTATGAAATGTTCCTTAGAAATGAAATTGTACCTACAATGAGAAACATTTTTGGGGCCAATTTTAATCAGATATGGTTTCAGCAAGTTGGAGTTTCAGCTCATTTTGGTGTATATGTTCGGCGTTATTTAGATGAGATATTTCCCGAACGATGGATTGGTAGACGATGTAGAATTGAATGACCCCCACGTTTACCTGATTTCAATCCTAAAGATTATTTTTATTGGGGATACTTGAAAAATTCAGTTTACAAAACTAAACCAGCAAGTCTTGCAGAGCTAAGGCAAGGAATTATCGATGAATCTCGAATAATTTCTAGACAATCATCGAGAAATGTGGTAGACGCGTTCTACCATCGATTAGGGTACTGTCAACTCACAAATGGAGCACATTTTGAACACTTGATAAAGTAACTATTATGTTAAAAAATCTTGTAATCTATCAATTGTTACGTTTTAATGTAGTTGAAAATAGTTAGTAATAAAAAATTTATTGAGACAATTAAGCGTTGCCAGACTTCTGTTTTATGTATTTAAGACCTTCCAGACTACATAAAATCATAAGTGTTACATATGGTTGAACTCGTATTGAATAGGAGATTCCAATAATGACCGAATATACAGGGTGATGAATTTGAAAAACCAAAGTTACTAATAATATAAGAGAAACGGAAAATCTGGCAACATTGCAAATATCAAATATGGAATCTCCGTATCCCAAAATAGGTGTACCTCACATTTTGTACAATTATGACTAAAAATTTACGAGATAATTGGGCGTTTCCAGACTTTTGGGCCACTTTGTATATATAATAGCAGGACACCATTAATTCAATTTCTAAATATATTCTTCCATATATATTTATTTTTCTTAATATGTATGCGAGTTGGGGTGTTATGAATAGGATCGTATCCAACTTGGTTGGATACGATTTGACGTTGCGACCCTGACAGAAATTGTGGGGACATCTGGTGACTGTTTCAATTTGAATCAAACAAATTTTCCTATTGGGCTGACCAACTATCCCTATACAGGGTGTTAGTAAATAAGTATGAAAAACTTTAAGGGGTAATTCTACATGAAAAAATAATGACGGTTTGTTCTATAAACGTATGTCCGCAAATGCTTCGTTTCCAACATACGGGGTATTGAAATGTTTTTTTCAAATTGCGAATTTTTTTATTGCTCTAAGATCTTTTAAGCTATGAAAATTAAATTTGGTGGGTTTCAAGAGGTAGCTATTGCGCATTTTTTGGCAAACAAGTAACAATTTTATATTCGTCATTGGTGCGCCTACGGGTAATGGTCTGAATTTTTTTAGAGAAAAAAATGGTACGCCACTGAAATATTTCAAATTAAAAATTATTTTTGTATTCCACGTTTAATTTACGAAAAAGAACCTGTCTCGTATTTTTTCCTATGGTGCGAAAAAAATAAAACATCTTCGAGCGTATTTTTCATTTCTTAATACATTATCAAGAATGTTGTTCTGAAGCTATTTCCTTGTGGCATTTTTATAATAAACTATTTTTAATGGGAAATAAGCCACAATTTTACCAAAAAAATGATTTTATTAACGTTTCGAAGCCCAAATCGGGTTTCGTTGTCAAAATACAAAATACTACTAAACAAACAAAGATGTTGTTGCTAAGTAAAAAAATTCTTCTAATAATTTATTTAATCTGACTCATTGGCTTATTTCCCATTAAAAATAGTACATTATCAAGAACTCTCCAATATAATAAGACCAAAGTAGAACAATAACAGAAAATATTACTAAAAAGATTTTAACTAGGTGCAAAGCTACAACAAATGTTAAAAATTACCTCCTTTAAAGGTGACAAAATAATTTTATATTCACCATTGGCGCCTGTACAGGTAATGGTCTGAATTTTTTAAAGAAAAAAAATAGTACGCCACTGAGAAACGTCGAATTAAAAAACTTTTTTGAATTCCTCGTTCAATTTACGACAAAAAATCGTTTTTGTCTTTTTTCATATGATGCGCCGTTTTTATGCAAAAAAATAAAATATCTCAACGTTTACAAAGTATTTGAAATAAGTTTCTATGCATATTATCTACCTCGAATAATTTGTAAGCGTTAAGATGTTTTATTTTTTTGTCTAAAAACGGCGCCGCATATGAAAAAAAGAAAAGAATGATTTTTTGTCGTAAATTGAACGAGGAAATCAAAAATCATTTTTAATTTGACGTTTCTTAGTGGCGTACTATTTTTTTCTTTAAAAAATTCAGACAATTACCTCTACGGGCGCCAACGGTGAATATAAAATTATTCTGTCGCCTTTAAAGGAGGTAATTTTGAACATTTGTTGTAGCTTTGCACCTAGTTAAAATCTTTTTAGTAATATTTGCTGTTATTATTCTACTTTGGTATTATTATATTGGAGAGTTCTTGATAGTGTATTAAGAAATGAAAAATACGCTCGAAGATGTTTTATTTTTTCGCATAAAAACGGTGCACCATAGGAAAAAAATACAAGAAAGGTTCTTTTTCATAAATTAAACGTGGAATACAAAAATAATCTTTAATTTGAAATATCTCAGTGGCGTACCATTGTTTTCTTTGAAAAAATTCAGAGCATTACCCGTAGGCGCGCCAATGATGAATATAAAATTGTTATTTGTTTGTCAAAAAATGCGCAATAACTACCTCTTGAAACCCACTAAATGTAATTTTCATATCTCAACCTGCCTTAGAGCAATAAAAAAATTTGCAGTTTGAAATAAAAATTTCAACACCCTGTATCTCGGAAACAAAGCATTTGCGTACATACATTTATAGAGAAAACTGCCATTATTTTTTCATGAAGAATTATCCCTTAAAGTTTTTCATACTTATTTACTAACACCCTGTATAAACAATGGTATTAGTATTAATACTGGAGTTGAACATGTGGACATTAATAAAGAAACTGAAAAAAATTGCCTTAGGAAAGTGGAATAGCTACCACAAGGTTAATCAACATTATTATTTAGAGGTTTTACAAAGTCTCCGCGAAAAGATTCGCAAAAAGAGATTCCACAGTCTTAATTTCACTTAATTGCCAGACCTTATACGATCACCATGTCCTGTGTACAAAATTCAACTCGAATGGAGCACTAAACAAATATTATTCAACTCTTGCAGTAGTTTAAGTACATTAACAAATTAAATATCATAGATAGGATAATAATGCAATAGTTACTTACCTGAGGCGTAAAGGCAAATATTTTGTCGCCAAGAGAATATAACTTGCTAGTTGAAAGAATACCGACATCTCTAGATTTCCTACCCGAAAGCCCAAGTTTTTTGTTGCGCCCTAAAACAGATGGAGTAACTAAATATAATCACAAAACAAGTAAGGTGATTTATAGGTAAATAATTTTATACAAATTAGGGAAAGGTGTCATTTCTTAAATAAAACCGGCTCTCCAACATATTCCATCTAGAGTATCACAAAAAATGTTTTTGGATTTATACTTTGTAACCTCTAATGAGTCAGAGGATAAGTTTAGCAGATGAACAACAGGGTTTTCGTACTGGAAGATCGTGTACAGATGCAATATCCTTTATAAAGCAAATTACTGAGAGATCACTAGAGTATAATATACCAGCATTTCTATGCCTGATTGACTTGAAGAAAGCATTTGACAGAGTAAGACTCAAAGATGTAATCCATCTTCTGTATAATAGAGAGGTTCCCCTAGATATCATAAAAACTATCGAATATATCTACCGAAACAACAAAATGGAAGTCAGAATAGATGGACAACTTACATAACCTATAGACATAGACAGCGGAGTAAGACATGGAGGCTCATTGAGTCTCATGCTCTATGCTCTTCAATTTAATCATGGTTGAAATAATCAAAAGCGTCAACAAAGGAAGAGGATACAGAATGGGAAACAAAGAAGTAAAAATACTCTGTTACACAGACGACGCAATATTGATAGCTTCTGTTATGAAAATGTCTGCATCTGCATCCCAAGTCTGCAAATATTAGTCCACTGATTTAAAATAAGAGCAAAATAATTCAATATGACTATTTCATTTCAGAAATTTGAAACAGCAATAATCAGTAAAGAACCAATCCGATCTAAAATAGAAAATGATGGTATCTGTGATTAAATGGTGTGAAAAGGCAGAAGTGGTATCTCTCTTGCTGTGTTCTGCAGATCGGGTAGAAAGGGATCTGTAAGTTCTGCCGATGTAGGTGGCATCACAATCTGAACAAGAGAGTCTGTATACCCCACTCCGGTTCATATAATGGATAGGATCTTTGGTATTAGTTAAACTTTTGCTGAGAGTGTTATTAACTTTGAAAGATATTTTTATGTTGTCACAAGAATTGGAAATGATATGTTTGACTCTTTCAGATAATTTGGAGTTATTGAATGGTAAGGAGGCATAGATGGGAGTAGTTGTGGATGATGTAGAGAAAGCGGATTGTTGTAGTAACTTGAGTTCTCTTTTTTGTTGAAGTTTACTGATGATGTCTGGGTCATAACCATTGTTGACTGCAATCTGTTTGATAATGTTCAACTCTTTGTTGAATTCAGTTATGGATAAAGGAATAGAGTTTAATCTATGTATAAAACTGCGAAAAGCAGAGAGTTTATATGATAAAGGGTGATTAGAAGTAGAATGGATAACATGATCTGTCTGTGTTGGTTTACGGTAGATACCAAAGTTGAAGTGGTCATGTAGTCTGGTAATAGATAAATCCGGAAAGTTAATGGAGTTAGAAGATTCTAGTTCCATGGTAAAGGTGATATTAGGATGGATTTGATTAATTTTGTGAAGTAAGTTGAGTTGTGTGAAGTAACTCTGAATCAGAGTTACCAGAAATGAGGACTAAAATGTCATCAACATAACGGAACCACCAACCAGTGTAAGATCTCTGGACTTTTATGATATAGTTGGATTCT
Source organism: Diabrotica virgifera virgifera (assembly GCF_917563875.1). Lineage (NCBI taxonomy): Eukaryota > Metazoa > Arthropoda > Insecta > Coleoptera > Chrysomelidae > Diabrotica > Diabrotica virgifera. The sequence continues at coordinate 150,042,300 of NC_065443.1, read as the reverse complement.
AAGTGATCCATAAAAACATCAGCTAAGAAAGGGGATAAGCAACTACCCATTGCTAAACCGTCAGGTTGTTGATAAAAGTTGTTATTAAAAACAAAGTAATCTTGAGATAGACAAATTTTGAGAATGTTTATAATAGACGAAGTGGTGGTGGAAGCGACAGAATTATTTAAAAGGAGTGAATTAACCAGACTAATCGATTCATTTTTTGGTACTGAAGTAAATAAATTGCTAATATCAAAAGAAAGCATAACAATATTTGGATTAAGATTGACAAGTTGAAGTTTTTCAACTAATTGGCGAGAATTCAAAACAGTAAACTATGGGGTAAAGTTGATAAAGTTTTTAATGGTGTTAAGAATGAATTTAGATAAAATAGAAACTGGAGTGTTAATGAAGCTAACAACGGGACGAATAGGAATGTCAACTTTGTGTATCTTTGGTAAACCGTATAACCTGGGGGTGAGTGGATTTGATGGAATTTTAGTATATGGTACTTCAAATTCAGAAAAGAAATCAGTAAATTGTTTTAAGTTGGTTTTCATCTTCGAAACAAAAGATTTAGAGGGATCAACGGGAAGAAGAGTAAAGTTATTGTTGTATAGGAAAGAGGTGACTTTGTCAATGTATAATTGTTGGTCTAAAATAACAAGGCAGTTACCCTTATCTGCTTTGCTGAAGATGAGGTGGTGGTTTTGGATCTTATTTTTGATAGATTTGAGTGTGGAGAGAAGGGATTTAGACTTATTATATGAGAAATTGGGAAAAGAGAGAGATGAAGAAGTTTGTGTAGAAGTAGAAGGGGAACTGATGTTGGTAAGAGAAGGTTATTCAAAATCTTTCCATTTCACTCACACAAAAAACTTCAATCAGAAACTCTTGCATCCAAACTATCAACAAATTCAAAACGAAACTTCTTTCCAACAATAACTCTTCTCTTACCAACATCAGTTCCCCTTCTACTTCTACACAAACTTCTTCATCTCTCTCTTTTCCCAATTTCTCATATAATAAGTCTAAATCCCTTCTCTCCACACTCAAATCTATCAAAAATAAGATCCAAAACCACCACCTCAACTTCAGCAAAGCAGATAAGGGTAACTGCCTTGTTATTTTAGACCAACAATTATACATTGACAAAGTCACCTCTTTCCTAGACAACAATAACTTTACTCTTCTTCCCGTTGATCCCTCTAAATCTTTTGTTTCGAAGATGAAAACCAACTTAAAACAATTTACTGATTTCTTTTCTGAATTTGAAGCACCATATACTAAAATTCCATCAAATCCACTCACCCCCAGGTTATACGGTTTACCAAAGATACACAAAGTTGACATTCCTATTCGTCCCGTTGTCAGCTTCATTAACACTCCAGTTTCTATTTTATCTAAATTCATTCTTAACACCATTAAAAACTTTATCAACTTTACCCCACAGTTTACTGTTTTGAATTCTCGCCAATTAGTTGAAAAACTTCAACTTGTCAATCTTAATCCAAATATTGTTATGCTTTCTTTTGATGTTAGCAATTTATTTACTTCAGTACCAAAAAATGAATCGATTAGTCTGGTTAATTCACTCCTTTTAAATAATTCTGTCACTTCCACCACCATTTCGTCTATTATAAACATTCTCAAAATTTGTCTATCTCAAGATTACTTTGTTTTTAATAACAACTTTTATCAACAACCTGACGGTTTAGCAATGGGTAGTTGCTTATCCCCTTTCTTAGCTGATGTTTTTATGGATCACTTAGAATCCAACTATATCATAAAAATCCAGAGATCTTACACTGGTTCCGTTATGTTGATGACATTTTAGTCCTCATTTCTGTTAACTCTGATTCAGCTCACAACTTACTTCACAAAATTAATCAAATCCATCCTAATATCACCTTTACCATGGAACTAGAATCTTCTAACTCCATTAACTTTCTGGATTTATCTATTACCAGACTACATGACCACTTCAACTTTGGTGTCTACCGTAAACCAACACAGACAGATCATGTTATCCATTCTACTTCTAATCACCCTTTATCATATAAACTCTCTGCTTTTCGCAGTTTTATACATAGATTAAACTCTATTCCTTTATCTATAACTGAATTCAACAAAGAGTTGAACATTATCAAACAGATTGCAGTCAACAATGGTTATGACCCAGACATCATCAGTAAACTTCAACAAAAAAAGAGAACTCAAGTTACTACAACAATCCGCTTTCTCTACATCATCCACAACTACTCCCATCTATGCCTCCTTACCATTCAATAACTCCAAATTATCTGAAAGAGTCAAACATATCATTTCCAATTCTTGTGACAACATAAAAATATCTTTCAAAGTTAATAACACTCTCAGCAAAAGTTTAACTAATACCAAAGATCCTATCCATTATATGAACCGGAGTGGGGTATACAGACTCTCTTGTTCAGATTGTGATGCCACCTACATCGGCAGAACTTACAGATCCCTTTCTACCCGATCTGCAGAAAACAGCAAGAGAGATACCACTTCTGCCTTTTCACACCATTTAAAAGTCAATAAACATGAACTTAAGATTCCTGAAGGTGTCCAGTTGATACACAATATTCAACAAAACAATACACTCCGTTTAGACTTATACGAAGATTTGGAGATTGTCAAGGACCTGAAGAAGAGTCCCAACTGTGTCAATAGACAAACATCCCTTAACCGCAATTTTGTCCCCATTCACCGCCAATTATTCTCATAATTCCTATTTTTTCAACTTCCTCTTTTTATCCTATTCTTTCTCTTTTAACTTACTCTCCCTTCTTTTTTCAAATTTTCCTCTTTCCTTCACTGCTTCCAAACTCCTTTACCCAACTAACATTATTAACTACTGAACCCTATTAACCATCACCTCATTAATTCACCCTACTATCTTTTCACTTCTTTTTCATTTCATTACTTCATTCAGTTTAATTCCACACCTCATCTTTTCTTTATCCCTCTCTTTCCCTTAAAATTCTTGTCTTTATACCTTACATCACAGCCCTCTACTTTTTGTCTTTGACTTTTTCCAAGTAATTTTTTACCTCTCCAACTAACATCCCATCACTTAATTTCAGTTCTCACATTCAGATCCATTATCATTACAATTAAATTATATCAATATTCTTTTTCTTACTTTGGTTTTATTTTATTCAGTACACTTTCAATATTATTTTCATTTTAATTTCATTCTTGTATCAACTGGACTCAGCTATAATCATAAATTTCTTTATCTCTAACTTCACATACCCTCACTTTGTCACAAGAATTCTCTCAAAACTTTTAAAATAAAATTAAAAAATAAAACATCTCATAATAATTACAATCCTTTTCATTTACATATTACACACTTTTAAGTATTTGACTGTATCCTAACTCAAATCCATTATTTACAAAAAAAATTTGCATTTATTTTTAAATAACAATATTTTCCTTTTACATATACAACCACCAATACAATATAGACTTGATTAACTTGCCTACCAATTTATTCATTTTGTACAATAACATTCCAACTAATACTTATTCTTTCTCTTCTCTCACCTTCATCTATTTTTATCTTTTTATCATTATTGACAGCAGCTTAACTTTTTTTCTATCAATTTGATCAATCTAATGTTATAGTATACAGTCAACATAAATAATCTTATATTCTAAATTAATTTTGTATATCACAATTTCTTTTCAAAAACCAATAGATTTAAAAATGTTAGACATTTTCAGATATTAAAATCTTTATCATTTGTTGTGGGTCATGACCTTTTGGTTAATTAACTTTGAAAATGGACTACCTTTTTCTCTACTGTCAATGTCACTTCAAACAGTTCCTTACACACTTTTGACACTTTATAGTCAAAGTTGGCCTAAGATGGTTGATTGAGGTTTTGGTAGGGTTTCACCATGTTCCCATAGGCTATATTCTTTAACATCGGCGTTTAGCCTGTTTAATATTATTTTTAAATAATGTAAATTGAATTTTAAATTCAACCATTGTTTGGTTCTGCGGCTATTTAGCAAGTATTCACGTAAGTAATCTAACCACACTTTTTTAGCTTTTAAAAATTTCAACCATCTTTCAATTCTAATAGTGGGATTACTTATTTTATTGTAGATTCACTGATGATGGACCGATAGGTCTGAAAACGTTCTGAATTGGACATATTTTATTCAATCCATTGGGATTTTTTAAGTTTTAATAAATATACCAATTTACATAGAAGTGGTTTTACTTCTTGTTAGAGTTTTTTAACTATATGGTATACAGCCAACCTAGGGAACTTCCCTTTTAGTTAATATTTTAATATTTTTAAATATTATTAATATTGCTATTAGGATTGAAAACTACTTCATCTTTTAATTGCCAGATGACGCTAGTCACCTAGTCCTCGTCCATTCACGTCAGTTGCGGTGTGGGGGATAAACTCTCGGTGTTGGTCAATTGGAGTATGGAGTAGCGGTCTACGTTCTCTCCGATGAGACTCGAACAATAGTCGAAAATCGTCGATTCAGAGGGCTGGACTGCGCTCCGTATTCTAATTGAAAAATAAGATTGTTTTGCCTCCGCATTGCAACTGAATAAAAATGGAATTTTTATTTTATTTTTATACTGGTCGTTACTTCTTTGAGTAACTAGGTCCATTTTCTGTTGGAATTTACCAGCTGAACAGACGAGGTCGTGAATTGTAAGTTTTTGAATTCCCTTTTGTCTTCTTCGCTTCAGCATCCAACTGGCTTGCAAATTTTAGAAGCCTTGGAGGTGTTACCAAGAAAATGGACCAATAAGTTTTCAATTTAAAAATGTTTTAGTAATATTTTAATATTTTTAATATCAATATTGCTATTAGGATTGAAAACTACTTCATCTTTATAAAATAATGCTATGCATACACTTTAAACCAAAGTTAGGCAAGAGTCTTCGTGAAATTGGGATTTTCCCCAGACCACCAACGACAATGTTGTGACGGGACAGTTCCATTGGAAGAAATGTTGCCCAATTCGAACAAATATATCTCTCATACAAAGTGTCTTCTTTTAATAATTCTGATTGTTAGCATACTAAACTTTACAACAATATATTTTACCTAAATATGTATAGAGATGAGAAAGAACCCTAGCAGGCTGGACTTCTATTGGTGCAACTTCAGCTATGGTTTGAACTCGTATGTCATGTTCAGCAAGTCTTTCTTTTATTTCCACATCTTCCGCTAGAATTACAACTTGTACCACTACATCTGGTTTCTTTTCAGAACCCAGCCGTCTATTTAAAGGATCCAGTTCTCCCGGTGCCAAGAACCCCTAAAAAATAATCGAATTTCATATAGGGTAGAAACCACCAATTTCGGACATACAAAATATTTAATAATACATATTGAAGCCGACAGGGAGATGCGCTGGCTTGTCTCCTCTTCAACATAGCTCTGAAAAAGGCGGTCAGAGATGCACGAATAGACAACAGAGGAAATATTTTTAATAAATCATCCCAAATTTTGGCATATGCAGATGACGTGGACCTAGTTGCCCGCACAACACGCAAACTAGAAGAAATGTATACCACCTTCTCAAATGCCTCAAAAAATATGGGCCTGAAAGTAAACGAGGAGAAAACTAAGATGATGGCATCAACACCCAATAATAGAGCCAGAAACATCGGTCACCATTTCACTGTTGCTAACTCTACCTTTGAAGTGGTGGACAAATTCACATACTTAGGCTCCCTGATCACCAAGGAGAACGTCATGACGAAAGAAATCAAGCGAAGGGTAATCCTAGCGAACAAATGCTATTTTGGACTGAGTAGACATATGAGAAGCAGAAACTTAAGCCGAAAAACAAAAATAACCATATACAAAACCCTTATACAACCAGTGTTGACATATGGATCGGAGACATGGACCATCTCCAAGGCAGATGAAAACCTTCTGCTTATATTTGAACGAAGGATCCTGAGAGGAATATTCAGTGGCATCTGTGAAAATGGTATTTGGAGAAGGAGGTACAACTACGAGGTATACCACAGACATAAACATATATTTGGTGGTAAAGACGTAGTATCTCTTAGAAGAATAGGAAGGCTAAGATGGGCAGGACATCTAGCAAGATCACAGCATAACAACCCTCCTAGAAGAATCCTTATGTCACAACCTGTGGGAAGTAGAAATAGGGGTAGGCCAAAACCTAGATGGAAGGATGGGGTAGATGAGGATGGGAGAAAAATAGGCACAGCAAACTGGCAACGGTTGGCAATGGATAAGACTGACTGGCGTAATAGACTTGGGAAGGTCGAGACTCTTTCATAGGGCTGTAGCACCATTGATGATGATGACATATTGAAGCCAAATTTTAAAGCCACAACAAAGATAAAAAAAGTGATTTAACTAAAAATAGTAAAATAATCACATAAAATTATTACTCGTTTTAGGTTTCTATGCATAAAAATTACCTCCTGGAGTAGTTTTCCTACAATATAGAGAGACTGTGCCCAACGGAATGGACATAGACCTAAAGGTATCCTCTGTTGGCTTCCTGGCTCCTTGTATTCAGCAGCAACAAATTCAGCTGGCACTGAATATAGTTCTGGTACTAATTTTAATCCATCCTCTGTACGAATCATAATCTACAAATGATAAAATTAGTAGTTACAATGGTATTGAAATTTTAACCGCTGATGACATTAGTTTACATGATTTTGCCACATCCACCATGATTATTGGTATAAACATTCTCTTTAAACAATTTTAATATAATTTATAAATGGGTAGTCAGCTACGTTGCTTTAGGTCATGTTCTATTGAGAAATTTTAACTTTTAAATACGTGTTGAGATTCTTCAAAGTTTATTTCCAGTCTTTGCCGTAATCTTTTCATAAATTCGCAAAGTCTGTTCGTTCGTTTTTGCGTTGCCGCCGCTGCAATACTTGGATCCGATCTACCGATGGATTCCCATGTAGTTTTGTCTCCTGACTTCAAAACTGAAAACGGCATTTCGATATCTCAAACCATCTTCGAGATAACCGACCTCAGTCAACTTGCATCTCGGGACAGTAATTTAGGGTCTTTTAGCAATTTTTGATAGCAAGATTGAAACGGTTCAAAAGAAGTCAGCCTTATCCAGAAACCAAAGATCGTAATTGTCATTGTTACACATTTTTGTCTCATCATGTAGACATATGAATATCGCTTCATATGCCAAGTAAATTCAAGGAATTTATTTCTGTTAAAAAAAAACGTGAGAATTTGTAGTTTATCCGTTTGGTTAAAAGAAAGACGTTATATTATTTTGTAGACATATCTACTTTCGGTTTTCTGTGTTTATATTATCGCTCGAAAATTGAACTTTTACCCTTCAGTTTGTGATGTAAAAAAGAGTTACAATGTAGCTAATGATCGTTTTGGCTCCACGAATCCTGGGAGTTAAATACACAAACGTGCTACTTTGGTATCAGAGAAGCGCAGGTGTAGGATTGTGCACTCAGCAATATCTTTCTTGAAAATTGTTAGAACTGTGAGATGTTTGCTGACTTTGCAAACTGATTTTTGATGATTGAGGAGAGGCATTTAAGTTGTGAGATTAAAGAATTCAAGTTTGGGAAGTTGAAGTCAGAGGTTTAGTTGTAGTCTCAGACAGAGACCGCTTATAGCGGTTTCTGAAGAGTTAAGTTGAAATTTTAGTTTGAGTTTTTTTGTGAAAGTTTTGGTTGAGAACTCAAATGAGAATGTTGCGGATTTTGAGTTTTTATGAAGAAATCATGGCGTTGCCACGTTCAGGCAAAAAGCTGGTTAGTTTTAGTGTATAATAGACTAAGTTTTTTTTTTGGAAGCAGTCATGGATAAAGTCATGAATTAAGTATCAATAATAATATTAAATACTTCAAGAAGTTAATTAGAAGTTATTTAAATATTTTAAAAAGTCAATATGAGCAGATCCATTTGTAAGTTTATTCATTTTTGAACAATAATTTGGAAGTTTATTTATCTTTCCTGAAACTTTTCATGGAAATAAATATTTTTGTACTATTCTTTATCTAAATTCAGTGAAAAGTGCGTGTTTTTGGACATTCATAACGTGAAGAATGAGGACAGGACTATATGACAAGGTATTGTTTGTATACCTTTTTATTGTTTTTCTGGACAGAATCTCTTATATTGTCTTCAAGAGATCCATCATTTCATTTTTTTATTTTTTTATTTTAATAAAAAGTTGATTCATTTTATAATAATTTTTTTTGATTGATAATAAATATTATTATCTGATCCCTTTCTCTTGTTCCTAAATGATATTCAACTGAGAACACTAAGGTAAGGTCATGTTATATTTATGTAAATGTGTTTGTGTCTTATGATAACTATACATTTTTATTAACTTTTTATAATTATTAAGCTTCGTCTTTCATTTTCTTTTAATTATGGCGCCCCCGAGCAATTGAGTTTCTATTATACTTAAAATCTATTAAGAATCCACTCCCCTAGATCTCTGAAGACTTAGAGCTACCGAGGTACTCCGTAAAGTTACGTAGCACCAAGTATATTTTTATGTTTGTTTAATTTGTCGAGTTACATATTATCTTTTTTTTTGCCTTTGTTATCCACGCTGGTGTTACAAGATAATTCTACAATGAAGACATTGCTAAAAACGCATTAAACCGAATGTACGTAAAAATGCAAATTTCATATTATTCATATTACTTCACACTAGCGCGTGACTTTGGCTGACATCGGCTATAAACGCTTGTGATCAGTACCTACCCTAAATTGCTGTCCCGAGATGCAAGTCTGTTTCGTTTGACATTTAAACGTCAAGCTGAAATGTCAAATAAATACATTTTATTTATTAATGTTAATGTAGGTAATGTTGAATGGCAGCTTACTATTCTTTTTATTTGAGCTGTCTACCCATATAGGTATACATATTTATATTTATGTATATGTTACCGGTAAAGTTAGGTAAACGGGTAATCCTAGGATTACCTGTGTATGCCTACACAATGTTCGTCAGATAATTTTGGAACGCAAATGTCAGCGGTGTGCATTGTAGTTCTGTACAAAGGAAAAAGCTAAGGCACATTTGAATTCTTGTCACAAGCAACTGAATTCGAGCAATAATAGTCTAGAGATGCACAATGTCCGTCCTTTCCGCATTCTCACGCAACGGTAGATCGAGAAAGACTCTCTGCGTAGTGCGCGAAAATGATGACGCCGAGTGGCTTGATGAAACCGATATTGATCTTCAACAAAGCACTGTGCCAACAACTGACTTGCAAGATGCTTATCTAGTTATTGGTGTTGAAGAAAGTTTTGGTAATCCGTGGTCCGAGAATACTGTACATTAAATAATGTTAATGTATTAGTACGAAAAAGTTTTTCGCATTTCTTTCATTATTTTTCTGTCAAAAACAACCTGCAACCTTTCTGTCTACGTCTAAACATTATTATATGGGTCATTCCACGAATATACGACTCTTGGATTATCGCGACAATGAATATTTTAGTGTACAACATAGGAAGTACGAAAGTAAATGCCTCTAATAATTATTCCAATAAACAGCAATGTAATTTTCAATTTACTTTCATTCTTCTTATTTTACACAGCAAAATATTCGTTGTCGAGATAATGCAAGAGGGTCGTATATTCGTGGAATAGGGTATAGCTTTTAATTTTCTATAATGAAATTAGATGGTACTTATACTTGTATTTTATAAATATTTAAAAAAAATAAGATTTTTTGTAGATACTAAAAAATACACTTGATATAGGGGGTGAGGGGGTAGTCTGAAACCTCACCTACTATCACCAAGGGGAAGAGGGGCTAAAACATGCCAAAAAAACATCACGGCCCCTTATAACTCTTTTATTATTAATTTTACCAAGAAAAGATATTCTCTAAAAAGGTCTGCATGATCTAAAATCTAAGATATATCAAAGGAATGTACATATATAAAAAAATATGAATTTCGCTCAAGAGTAAAGTACCTTTATAGTTCACAATATTTAAATTAGGAGAATATAATTGCACAATAAAATATATTTTTTAATTCTAAACAACTTTTCATAATAACAACTTTCCATATTATGAATTTAAATACGTAAATAAAATAAAGTATTCGTTATGATAATGCTCGCATTTTTAGCTTGTTTGTATTACATTAGTAAAGATTTTGGCGGGTATGCTTGTCAGTGTAATTTCTCTATAGTTAGAGCAATTTTTTGCACATCCCTTCTTAAACGTTGGTACTATTATATTGGTGGTGCAATCATTTTGGTAATTCTTTTGTTTTGACGACTTCATTTAACAATTCGCAAAATTCTGATTTTGTTTCTTCACCTAGATAGTTTATTATTTCAGACATAATTTTGACCTATCCTGGAGCTATACCAATTTTTAGCTTACCTACCGCTTCCGTGACTTCGTTTATCGCTGGTACCAGTTTACCTTCACTATCGTAACCTTCTGCCTCTTGTTTTTTTCTTGGGGTTCCTCTTTGAATTCTCTTAGTTCGTCGAAGTGTTGTTGCAGTAGCCAAAGTGTTGTTGTAGTGAGGATGTAACCTTGGTCTTGAATGTTTTTCAGTTTGGGTGGTTTATTTTGTCCAAGCTTATTTCATGTGCCATAAAATGGCGTTTGATCACTCAGATAGTTTCCATTCATTGTATATCCGAATTCTACAAAGGTGTTCTCTTTTGAGTTTTTGATTAGTTGTTCGACTTCATTTTTAGCAATTTTATGCCTGGTTGCACCAACAAATCTTAAGCTCCAGCTTAGCCCAGCTCAGCTTATAGATCCATAATTTTCGATTATCTAAGCACGTCTTAACTGAGACAAAGTTTAAGATGCAATCGACGTGGCAATCCATTGTGGCAAGCTGAAAATTGATCTAAGATCTGGTGCAACGCGTATGTTTAGTAAGTTGAGCTTAAGGCACGTCTTAAGCTTAAGATATGTTGGTGCAACCAGGCATTATATCCACGTATCTTTCTTATATTTGTCCGTCGATTTTTTGTTCGGTGTCCACCATTTGCTTTTCTGTGTATACATATTTGTGATTTTTGGTGTTCAATATACTTTCTTTGCTATAGTAAGAATAATTTTTTTGAATTGGTTCTATTTATTTTTTATTTCTGGAACTTAGATTTTATTCATTTCAAACTATTTTTAAAATTTTTGTTGGTACTTTTTTAGTTGTCATTTTTAATGAATAGTTTTTATTTTACCTTGGCTACTTTTTCTTCTTCTTTGTGTGTATTATATATAATTATTTCCATCATGGTTGTTGCCTAGTTCTGCATCTCTTTTACCTTTACATCCTTTTATCTTAAAATTTTCTCTGTTGGCTATGAAATAGTCTATAATAAATTTCTTATTTTTCAAGGGCACTACATTGGGCATGTAACAAGAGGATAAGGGACTAGGTAGACAGGGGAGAAATATTTCAATAGCTGATTCAAGGAAAAATTCAGGGGAAAAGGTCAATAGGAAGAAGACAAAATTGTTGATCTTCAGGGAGACGGCTCAGTAAGAAGAAAAGGTAGGATCATTGTCATATCATGTTTATTTACACCTCTGTCTGGGATAGAAACTTCACCCAGATCAACTGTTCGGAGTTTTAGTTCCTCTGAGGGAATTATATTGGAATTTTCAGCCCATTCATTTTATTTAACAGCTCGACACTTTATTTTTCGCCTAAAATTGGATGTTTCATTAATTTTGATACCTTCCTTGCACATTCGTGAGTAATGGTGTGATGTTCTATTAAGCTCCTGTGTTTCTCCCAATAAAATTCGGTGCACAACACACTGTCACACCAAACAACCACCGAATCTCATTCCGGGAAACACGAAACTTAACAGAACATGACACTACTACCCACGGTTGTTCAGGTAAGCTATAGAAACTCAATACCGCCCGTTTAATTTTAATTGTGAACAACAGAATCGGCATCTACACAGAACGTGGTAATCCATGCTACACATTAGCAGTATTCGCGCTGTACAACCCGAACGTATTCAGAGTAAGTTCGGGATTCGTTTCCAATGCGCAGGCGTCAACGTAAACTTATCCTGGACATGTTCAGGATTTTTCGCTCCGCGAACAATTTTCGGATTCGTAATGTAATGACGAGTTGCATACATTAAGGTTAGAGAAGGAAGCCTTTTCTTGTACCTTTCTTATTTCGAAATCAATGTCAACAAAAAATGCAAATGCAACAAATCTGTATTTCAACAAAGAGAAAAAGAATAACAGCAACAGGCAAAGGATTAACTTTCTATTCAATGCCTTTCTTAGAAGTTAGAAATTTGATTAGCGTCTTTATTATTTCGACAATATAATTTGGTATTTTCACGCCCGCCACGCCGTATTCCGGCTTAAATTTTTGTAGAGAGTAAAATATTGTTGAGTTACTTGGAAATTGCAGCTTGTTATTTAGATATAAAAATTACCTTTAACTTCCTGGGGGTTAAACATTATCTGAAGGAAGGAATAATTTAGTAAAGCAATAATTTCCAATTTTGATATATTGAATTTGATAGGTTGTGGCATTGTGTTGTGGTTTATTACACCACAAAAATAATGAAATATAACAAGACACAAGAAATAGTTTCAGAATAAGTTTAATGTGTTGCTTATGATTCATTACTCAATAAGAGACTAATTTAACTCATAAATTAAACTGAAAAATAAACCACAAGAATATGTAGGTACTTATAAGCTCATCTAGATAGAAAAAATTAAGTAACAACAGAGTACAATTTATTGTAATACTACCGTAATAGAGATAATTATTATCGAATATCGAATGAAAAGTAATAAGATAATAATAATACTAGAAAAGGTACCTACTTATTTATAAACATACTGAATGGAAAACACTGACAAAAACAACTAAAAAAGCTTTAATATAAAAAATATTAAAATTTGTTTGAAGAATATTGAAATTATACAACACTGTAAATAATTTCAAAACTTAAAAAACCAGAATCTACATCTACAAGTTGTTTAACAAAACAATATTTTAGGTTAAGAATTGGACGGAGTAAGAACAGAATAATGGTCAGAATGTCAAGAAATTCTTCCCAAATATTTTATGCGCCTGTGCGAACTTAAAATCCGAAACAAAATCCTCGAACGTCGAGAGGGTATCCCGGACACGTTCAGGATCTTTTTTCTGTACTGCGCGAACACTGAATTAAAAATTCGGAGGATGTTCAGGGGGAAAAATTCGACCTCCGCGAACGCTCAATTTTGTAATGCGCAGGTGTTCTCCCTCTGGGTACGTTCGGGTTGTCTAGCGCGATCAAAGCTAATAAAAAAATTCTTCCCAGATCCACCGAACAATGCCGATTCCGACCAACCGACAGACCCCTAACACGACGACTACATGACGGATGACGGCTATCTATCGTGCAGATACCCGAGTAAAATCATCAGTGGTTGAAGAGAATGAAACCAAAAAAGGTTTAAGTCGCATTCCGCTTTGCAATTGATAACCGTCGTCTGTCGTAGTTACGACGAAGTAGTGTAGACGAAGCAATCTACCACAATAATGTACTTTTACAGTAAACAGGTGGTTTAACCATTTAAACCAAAGAACACTCACCTCCTCCAATTGATTTGTGTATTGAGTAGCACCATCTTTATTTCCTTTGAAACAGTTATCCAGGATCATGTAACAGAAGAATAGAGGCCATTCACATTCAATATTTTCAAACATTCTAAGCTCCCAAGGTTCATAATAAAGTCTTCTAGGATCCTGTAATAAATATTCTAATGTAAATCCTACTTTTTAATTAATACATTTACATCTTAAAGAAAAAAAAATTAAATATCATTTTCTAAATTATGTAAATGTTAATTCTGATGTTCTAAAATATTTTTAGTATAATGTACCTACTGTAAGAGAGAGTTATTCACGTAAGAGTATGAAAAACATACACGCTAACATAAGAAGTAAATACTTGTCAAGTATACCCCTTCTCGAAGAACAATTTGCCTATCAACCAGGCAAATCTATAATAGATGCCTTGTATTATCTAGAGACGTCTAAAAGGCCAACTCATCTGAAGTGGTATGATGTTTGCTCATAGACATTTGATAACATCTTATTTGAGTCTATTAACGTTGCTGCAACAGAAAAAGTATACCACCTTCCATCATCAGATGAATTTAATCCAAGCCCTGTACTAGAAATATAGTTACCTACCTACGAAATCAATCGGCCATTATAAGAGTAGTACAAGGTCGTCCTCAAGGAAGCGTCTTACCACCTCTATTGTGGTCGACAGTTTGACAATCTTCCAACAAAGCTCAACAAAGATAATTCTCGAAAAGGATTTAGTTCTCAGGGTTATGCAGACAATTTAGTTATATTAATTAGAGGTACTTTGGTCTGTACTTTTGTATAGTGCAGAAGTGTGAATTCATAGACGGATGCTGAAGATACCTTGGACAGCAAGAAAAACTAATGAAGAAGTACTAAGGAGGGTCAACAAAGATTTAGAGAACTGCTAAAGACTGTTAAACATCGAAAAATGTCTTATCTGGGACTATAGTGGGGGGAAGTCGATATAAAATATTACAACTGTTCCTTAAAGGCAAAATAGAGGGCCGTAGAGGTGCAGGAAGAAAACAAGTTTCTTGGTTAAAAAACATTCGTAAATGGACTCAGAGATAATATCAAATGTAGGACAATTATTCCATATTGCTGAAGATCGAGAAGCTTTCGCAATGGTGATCGCCAACGTCGGATAATTCTGATATGGCACGTGAAGAAGAAGAATTAGAGGTAAACATGACAATATTATTCCTGATCGCATGCAGGGTGCCATAAACCTAGGAACTACCTGATATTGGAAAGAAGTATGTACTTTCAAAAAATCATAAAAAAGACAAACGTTACATTTACAAATAGGAGGAAATTAACATTTCAACCTCAGGGTAAGTATTTCGGAGTTATTCTAAATAGAAAACTTACATAGAATTCACCTCAACTAGCAAATATTGCCACCAAAGCAATAGATGCTCTTTGGTAGGCTTTCTGGTAAATGCCTAAATGGGATCTGAATCCTAAGATTGGTCATATAGAACGGTTGTCACACCCATAGTTACTTATGTTACTTAACAAAACGATGAAGCAAAAGGCAATAATTAAATTGCAAAAAGCGTAAATACTCGCTTGTGTGGTAATCAAGGGAGTAATGCGATCTTGCCCGATTGCAGCCACAGAGGTAATGCTGGACCTTCCTCTTCTGCACATACATGTACTGAATGTGACTGGAACAATACAATCCATGAAGATGCTCACATATATTATATCTGCTAAACAAGATTTCGAAATCTAACTAAATAAGCAAGTCTGAATTAACAACAAAATCGTACAAATCACATTAAACCTCACACGTTATACTGATGGGTCAAAAACACAAGAGGGGAAGGAATAGAGGTTAGTGGTCCCAACACCAGACTGTTGATAGCCATCGAAAATACTCCCTACAAGATTTCCAGTATTTCAAGATTTTTTGTATCCAAAAAAGCCCAAAAAACTCTTCAATCCAGCCAATATATTTATTGCCTCAGACAGTCAAGCTGCACTAAAGGCTCTGAAGACAACAATTTATCAGTTGATAACAGCTTGGCACTCCAACCAGTTCCTTAATATAAGCTCCTGGCACGGCGCAAATATTATTGTAGATTCTTGCGAAAATTCAGGGGAAGCGGCATAACTGCATGGAAATTCTGTTTTGCATGCAAAGCTGTTTATAACTTCATGGCAATTCTCCGCCCAAGTAATAATTATCTGGCACAGGTATTTAAAGAGAACCATGTCACAAATATCTCCCTTAAAGGGATAATAGGCTTCCTTAGAAGCCTAGATCTGTTGGACTGATTCTAGATGTGAGATATACACAACAGATCGTAAGATATCTGGTCCCTACGGGGCCAATCGACACAATCTACAATTCACATTGTAATGCTTATATACAATCTATTATTTATTATGGCTTTCATTCTCCATGTCTCTATTTCATACAGTTGCACCTAAATGTTGCAACACTTTTTCTTAAAACTTATATTCTTATCTTCATGAATACAACTCCACTGTGCCTATATGTTAAATATATAATCATTTTTTCCAATATATGAAGGTACTGTGTATATATTCCGTAATATTTTGTTCTAAATTTCCTTTAAATAGAAACGATTATTTTAAAAATATACTTAAACAATGTTGATTTAATTTTATTTACTTATAGTACTTACTTCTTTTGGCGTTCTGTAGCCATCTCTTAAAAATCTCCTAAAACCATATCTCCCTTGTAGTTTTTCAATAATACATTCCCTGGTATAGGTTATAAGTGTGGGGTCATCAACTGCAAAAGCAGGAAAACTGATGACGGACAAGAGACCACTGTCAATTTCTTTTGAACTTGATTCTCTCGGCAGCATGGACTGAAAGCATCGTTATTAGTATTGTATATACACAAACACCTTAAAAATGCAATAAATGCAACTAAACAGTATGGTACCACTATAACGTATACATTTACTTATACTCTTTTTACTACAAAAACATGCTTACGTCAGTCAAAATGACTGACGTCAGAGCACTGCCAAAGCATTAAATGACATGATTTATTAAATGACATGACTTTTCATCATAGCCATATTGCTTGTACAGTGAGAAGCTAGGCCTCATTACTTGTCAGAGATAGTTTTCTTTGTTTTTGTTTACAGTAAATACTGTGTTGTTTTCATTACTTGCCGAAATATAATTAATAATACGCCAAAATATTTGTTAATTTTAATTAACGAATATAATGTTTTTCCATAACATCAACTTTAGAATTGACATTTCTCAAGCACAGCTAATAATAATACGACACCCACACGAAACGTGTGAAAAGAAAACGTAATCGCGATTACATTGAGAATTTTAGAATTATATTAATTAAATAACCAAAAACATTTTTTATTATTAATAATATAAATTTGGTGAAACAATTGTTATACTCCAAAAAATATCTAATACTGTTATTTCAATACATTAGACAATCGTACGCTACTGATACGAAAATAGTTGAAACTCCAATGACAGTTCAGTGTTGCTGCCAATTTATAGTAAAATCGGTATCACGTTTTACACATTACTGAAAAGTGAAAAAAGAAATTTTGAAAATGTGATTATTTTCTTCATTTTAAAAATCCAATTGACTATACTAAATTTACATTCAAGATGCAGTAGAAATAAACAAACCAAGACACTTTAAATGCTACTAGGGGCAATCCGGAATCATAATTTTCAATGTATAAACTTTGGAAATCATTACTTGGGATTTACAATATTATATACATTGTAAATTATGATTCGGTAGTGCTCCTAGTACCATTTAAAGTGTCTTGGTTTGTTTATTTCTACTGAATCTTGATTGTAAATTTAGTATAGTGACTAGTGTATTTTTAAATAGTTAACATTTGGAAACTTCTTCACATTTATTTACTATTCTAAGGTTTTGGCAATGCTGTGGGGTTCTGAGATCAGAAATCTTAAATGATTTAAGGGGGAAGTCTACTGTGAGAAGGGAAAAAACAGGCCGATTTTCCAGATTTTTTTTCTAACAAAATATGACTCGTACATTAAATTAAATTAAACCGTCATCTTTATTATATATTCAAGTATTTGTAAAAAAAATTTCAAGTCGAAATATTCAAAATGGCCGTCGTGGCACTCCTTCAAGCGCAGGTCCGTTTTTTTAGGTGCCCAAACGGTGTACATGAAATCTCACGTCTGGGTGATCTGAAACAAAAAAACAAAATATGGTTATCATCTACATAGTATTGACTCTCGTCTGACGGAGGATTTTGTCGATAAAAAATTTTGGCGCCGAAAAAAAAAATTCTTTAAATTTTTTTCTATTTTTGTGCCCAAATTTGATGTTAGTATTGTTTATAACAATTAAACAAAAAACAATATCAAAAAAATTCTCCGTCAGACGAGAGTCAATACTATGTAGATAACCATATTTTGTTTTTTGTTTCAGATCACCCAGACGTGAGATTTCATGTACACCGTTTGAGCACCTAAAAAAAACGGACCTGCGCTTGAAGGAGTGCCACGACGGCCATTTTGAATATTTCGACTTGAAATTTTTTTACAAATACTTGAATATATAATAAAGATGACGGTTTAATTTAATTTAATGTACGAGTCACATTTTGTTAGAAAAAAAAATCCGCTAAATCGGCCTGTTTATTCCCTTGTCACAGTAGACTTAAAACAATATTATAGTGTATAATCAATAAAATAGATCGTATTATAAAATATTTTAAGGCTAAAATTGAGAGATGGATGTACTGAATAGTATTTAATACGAATGAAATATTATCTTAACATTAAAATGGGAGAGGACAGGCTACCAAAAAGAGCACTGAATGGTAGAATGCAGGGCAAGAGACCGGTTGGAAAGCCAAGAATGCGCTGGGAAGACACAGTAAACAGCGACGCACAAGCCCTTTTAGGAGTCCGTGTATGGAGAAGAGCAGCCACAGACAAGCAAGGGTGGAGGCAAAAAATAAAGGAGGCCAAGGCTCAATTCGGGCTGTAGTGCCGTAGAAGAAGAATCGCCCCCCTATCGCGCCTTTTCTCTATTACCCCCAATATCACCCCCTGAAAATATCAAATCGCTCCCAGGAGGGCGATCGCCCCCCGCTTTCACAAATTTCTGAAATATATATTAAGTTTTCAGAATAGCACATACCTGTAGTACAGCTTGACACTTTTGAGCTTCATCTGCTAAAACATGGATCACACTGTAAGGACCTCCTCTAGCTCCAAACAAGTCCAGCTCATTCATAGCCTCGAGAGCAGCTTTTGCCATACCAATAGAACTGGCATTTAATTCAGGCAAACCATGGTTAGTCTTATCACCTCTCTCCCAAACACCATAATCTGGTGTGCAATATGCACACTCAATATAAAATACTAGATTCTGGATGAAGGCTACTTCATCTAAGTTGAAAATTATTTGCAAGCCAGATGCTGTCATTTGCGCTAAGAGAAGCAAGTAAAGGGAGATGGCATCAATCTGTAAGTGACCCCATTCGTTGTCACCTAAAATATAGAATAAATGTTTGTAATTAATTATTCGAAATAGACTACAAGTTATAAAATAAACTATTAATCTGTTGCATTTGTGTGACATTTTGTATTTCATCAATCTCAAATTCTAGTTCATTGCATACTTTACGTAAAAATTGATTTCATATAATATATCTTAAGAAGAGCCATTGAAAAAATTAGTCATTAGGGTGGGCTCTGAATCGACTTTGTAGTCACCACAAATTTTTGATGAATGAAGTGGTGTATGGTGTGGCATTGTAAATTACATTTTTGACGATTTCTTTTAGGTAAAAATGGTATTCAACAAAGTAAAAAGAAAAGATTATTCAATAGTAGTTCCATGCGTATAGCCGGATCAAAGAACAATCTGACCCAAAAAAAAATAAAGGAAGGATGACAATTTGGGAATAGGTAGTTGAAATTGTCTTTTATAATATAAGAAAAAGTTTACAATTCTACATCCCCTCCATTTTACAAAAATGGAGGGGAATACCCCTTCTCAGGGGTAAAAAAATATACATTCAAAATAAGTCCGGAATTTAATAAAATGACTAATTCTAAGCAACTTTTGTTCTATAGAGTTTTTTCGCCAAGTCAATACTTTTCGAGTTATTTGCGAGTGAATATGTTCATTTTCTAACAACAAAAAACATGTTTTTGGACGGTTTTTCCCAAATAACTCAAAAAGTAAGTATTTCATCGAAAAAAATATTCTTAGTAAAAATATAGCTTATAAAAAGTGAAAAAAATGGTGTATGAATGAAGTCTGTTGACCCAGTAGAAGCAGAGTTGTAGCTAATGATAAGTAGGCTCTTCTTCGTCAACTTTAAAATCGAACATTTCAACGTGAAATAACCAAAAAACAGAGCACTTTCGGGGAAAACTCATTACAACTTTTTTTAAGTGTTTAAGAAAAGGTTTATTTTTGTTTTTTAAAAAAACTTGTAACATTAAAAGTAAGTGAGTTAAGCTCAAAATATTGTTGGTCGCTTTTATTCTTTGGTATAAAAATCGCGAAAATCACCCCCTCATTAGCATCCCAAATAAAATTAATCGTTACCGCATCATACTTTGCTTATGTATTCTTTATAATGATCTATAAGTTTCATTAGTTCAAACTGTTCATTTTTGAAAAAAATTGGTTTTAAAATTAAATTTTTTTTCTAATTTTGAAAAAAATTCCATTTTTTTTAAATAACTTAAAAATTATCAGTAATACCAAAAATATCAAAGAGTAATAAAATGTTCGTTTTGCTTTTTTGAACATTTTGGATTTTTTTGTTTTCTTGGTAGGTAAAAATTGGTTATGATATGACTGTTCAAAATTTGCATACACTCGTGATTAGTGACTTGTTTGATTACAAGTAACTTACAGTGATTAGTGACAAGCCATTTTAACTACAGCCTTTTCAAAAACAAGCACTTTGTATCGATGAAACTAACAGATCATATTAAAGAATACATAAGCAAAGTAACTTGTGAGGCGGTAACGATTAATTTTATTTGGGATACTAATTAGGAGGTGATTTTCGCGATGCGACCAACAATATTTTGAGTGTAACTCACTTACTTTTAATGTAAGAAGTTTTTTTAAGAAACAAAAATAAACCTTTTTTTAAACAATTTAAAAAAGTTGTAATGCGTTTTCCCCGGAAAATGCTCTGTTTTTTGGTTATTTCACGTTGAAATATTCGATTTTAAATTTGACGAAGAAGAGCCTACTTCTCATTAGCTACAACTCTGCTTCTATTGGCTCTACAGACTTCATGCATGCATCATTTGCTTCACCTTTTCATAGGCTATATTTTCGCTAAGAATATTTTTTTCGATAAAATACTTACTTTTTGAGTTATTTGCGAAAAACCGTCCAAAAGCATGTTTTTTTGTTAAAAATAAACATTCACTAGCAAATAACTCGAAAAGTATTGACTTACTGAAAAAACTATAGAACAAAAGTTGTTTAGAATTAGTCATTTTATCCAATTCCGGACTTATTTTGAATGTATATTTTCACCCCCGAGAAGGGAATATTCCCCTCCATTTTTGCAAAATGGAAGGGATGTAGAATTGTAAACTTTTTCTTATATTATAATAGACGATTTCAACTACCTAGTCCCACATATTCATCCTTCATTTATTTTTTTGGAGGTTTTCGTAAAGTTTTGTGTTCCTTAATCGGGCTAGTATGTAAACGTAAATAGCATAGTTAATGACAGTATTAATTTCCAAAATTTAAGAACATTGTAATTAGTGCTTTACTAAACAGTGCAAATTAATCATAAATAGACAAATTCTCTGTAGTTTTTCAGAGATAATGCCAAAAAGAAGTTCTCAATACCATAAAAAGAAGAACATGGAAGAACATAAAGTAGAAGCTTGGACAATGAGAGTACATTCAATGAAACACCTTGAAGCCTTCGAAAGTGAAAAAGAATGAAGCAATAGAGCCAACACTTTAAGAAGAAATGGTATCTATGATTCATAATTTTAATTAATAAGCTGAATTGTTAATATTAAATTCTCTAGTAGACACTATGATACTAACACATCATAATGGTCTGACATGAATCTCTATCAGAGAGATCACGTACTAGAGGCCAAGGGTCGAGGTCATGACCACTGGCACTGTATTTTGAGAGTGCAAAGGTATAATTTTAATTGGCTATTTTGATAAAGGTAAAACTATCAATAGTCAACATTACTGTGCATTATTGGACAAACTAAAGCAGGAACTCGGAAACGGCCTCATATGCAGAAAAAGAAAGCGTTGTTTCTCCAATACAATGCACCGACTGACAAGAGCGTTATGGTAATTGCAACGTCATGAGTTGGGCTTCGAATTCTTTCTCATCCGGCTTGTTATACTGATTTGGCCCCCTCCCATTATTAAGTGTTCCCAAATCTGAAGAGATGGCTCGTAAAAAAGGCATCTCGAATGAAGAAATAGTTGACAAAACAAACGCTTATTTTGCAGAGTTTCAAGAATCGTATTCCGACGGTATAAAGAAGTTGGAAAATTGCTGGAATCCTTGTATTGAGCTAAAATGAGACTATATCGAATAAAATAAAAGAATTTTCTGGTAAAACATGTTTTTCATTTCAAAGGAGGTTACGTATCAGCACATCTAGACTTTAAATACATGATATTTACTAGAATTTTTATCTTGCCAATTATCATTATATACTATGTAGTTACAGGGAAGCGTTTTTGTTTATTTAATGTTGGTTGGACCCACTCAAATTCACATTATAAAATATTTTGACCATTTTATATTTTAAAAAAATAAATTAAAGAGAATAACTCTGAAAGTTATAATTGTTGAACCAACTCCTTCAAACGTAATTGACCAACCTACAATTGCGACTGTAGTAAACTCTTACCTGAAAAGCGAAATGCGAGGCCATATAATAAAAATTCACTGATTGGCATTTTAAAAAACAAGGTAAAATTTTCAGAAAATGTACTTCTAGCGTACCTCAGACATTTAACAGATGAGTTTAAATCGTCCTCATTGGCCATTTTATTATACAGGGTGTCCAGAAACTCTACCGACAAACGAAGACAGGAGATTCTTCAGAAAATTTTAAGATAATTTAACCCAATTCACTTAGTCCGAAATTGCTTCCTAAGGGAGCTAGAGCTCTTTGAAGATGGCATCTTGTAATTAGTTTTTCTTAAATACCTTCAGAACGCTTCTATTTAGAAAAACGAAAATTGGTATGCGTATTTATCTTCAAGATGTAAATCTAATCCATCCATTGCAAATTTCTAGTACCGATCATAGGCATCCGTTTTGGGTAGGGCAACGGTTATTTTATCGCATAACTTTTTTATCTTTAACTTCTATGCATTTCTGATACTGGATTATTAAATTGGGAAGTATTTTAGTACTAAAAGGTACTCTTGTTTTAAATCGGCAGGACACACAGTTTTCTAGAAAAATCGATTTGAAAACTTTTCGCTTTTTGAATTAAAAAAAAAAAAAAATTCAAAAAAAAACTGTTTAGAAAGACGAAAACTGGTACATTTATTTATATTCCAGAGATAAATCGATTTCATTAATTGCGAATTTCTAGTACTGGTCATAGGCGTCCGTTTTGTGTAGGTCAACAGTTATTTTATAGTATAACTTTTTTGTCTTGAATTTTTGAGCATTTTTGACACTAGATTATTAAATTATGAGGTATTCGAGTACTAAAAGTTACTCTTACTTTATATTGGTAAAATACTTCGTTTTTTGTTGAAAAGTTCTTTAAATATTTTTTCAAATTCCAAAAAGGAAAAACTTTCAAATCGATTTTTCTAGAAAACGGTGTGTCCTACCGACTTAAATCAAGAGTACCTTTTAGTACTAGAGTATCTCACAATTTAATAATCCGGTGTCAAAAAGGCATAAAAGTTAAGGACAAAAAAGTTATGCGATAAAATACCCGTTGCTCTATCCAAAACGCACGCCTATGACCGGTACTAGAAATTTGCAATGGATGGAATCGATTCATCTCTGAGAAGTAAATATGCATACCAATTTTCGTTTTTCTAAATAGAAGCGTTCTGGAGGTATTTAAGAAAAACTAATTTCATGACGCCATCTTCAAAGAGCTCTAGCTCCCTCAAGAAGCATTTTCGGACTAGGTGAATTGGGTTAAATTGTCTTAAAATTATCTGAGGAATCTCCTGTCTTCGTTTGTCGGTAGAGTGTCTGGACACCCTGTATAGACCCGGGCGGATCTGTGAAAAAACGTCTCGTTTTGGAAGTGAGAGGTGACACTCGATATTTTGCAGATACAGTTAGGTAATAACTTCAATAATAATTGACTTATGTTACCTCTCAAATATGCCCGGAACATTAATAAAAAAATTAAAATATTTAAAAATTTCGAAAAACATAATTTTTTTCTACTTTCTTTGCTTATAACTTTAAAACGATTCATTTTGAAAACAAAATAAAATAAAGATAATTAAATTTTAGGTACATGATATACGACTGGTTAAAATGTCTTAATTTATTACCCTGGTTACAAAATAGCAATAAATACAAAATAAGGGGACAAAACAAGCCCGTTCTTATTCAGTGTTTTTCAACCACTTAGTTTGCATTTAGGATCTTCGTAGTTCGCTTAAAAAAATTTTATAATATGCTTAAACCGTCCACCAAATTTCATTAAAATCAACTTTATAGATTTTGAATATTAATTTTGCAATCTAAATTTTTTTAAAAAAGTTGTAATTTTTTAAAAACTTTCAGAACAAAAACTATAATTTTAAACCATTGATGAGGGCCTACATAATCTGATTTCAATTCTGTAAAGTGCATTAGATTGGTAGATTGCCTCTTTGTTTGTAAAAAAATTGGCAAACTTCTAACTGGTCTAGTTATTATACAAAATCTATTAAGTCGATTTTATTTAGTGGAAATTTAGTGGACGGTTGAAGTACATTATAAAAGTTTTCTAAGTGAATTATGAAGGTCCTAAGTACAACCTAAGTGGCTGAAAAACATTGAATAAGAACATGCTTGTTTTGGCCCTTTATTTTGTATTTATTTGCCGCAAGGGTAATAAATTACATTTTTAACCAGTCGTATCTCATATAAAATTTAATTATTTTTATTTTACTTCTCTACAACTTTGTTCCAAAATGATGTTCTTCGAAATTCAATATTCTAATTTTTTTATTAATGTATTTGATACGTAGCAAAGTCAATGATTAGTATTGAAGTTATCACCTAACTTTATTTGCATAAATCCAAGTGCCACCTCTCACATCCACCTCAAAACAGATCCGCCCTAAAACCTTTTATGTTCCCCCTAAAACCTTTTGTGTTGGAAGGGGGGGGGGAACATCGATTATTAGGAATTATACGCCGTAGAAAAAAATGATTCAAACAAAAAATAGAACTGAGATAATTTTGAACAAAAATGTCTATTAGCAGTTTTTGTGTACTTGTTGAAAGAAACAATTTGAGCTTACGAAAAAGTTCGTAAGTTTATTTTTGGCCAAGATATCGATATTTTAATGGCGCGCTATAGGTGCAAGATCGGCTCACAGTCAAGTAATATCGTGGTAAAGACACCGATCGACTGCTCTCGTGTTACATTATTTTGCTCAGGAGGTCTTGCCTATCCTTAATAAATAATATCAGCTGACTTTTTAGTTATATTTCTGAAATATTAGATTTAATGTTTTTTTTCTCATTTAGTACAAAAAATAGAAGACAAAGTAAATAGAATGAAAGGTTATACGAGGTACAGTATGATGATTTAATATAAGAATTATATAAAATTTTATTAGGATCTTCAAAAATGAAAAATGAAGATAACGTATATCGTTGGTACCCATGATTAATGTGATTCCTAATACATTTCCAGTGAAAATAATAACTCTTTGATAAGTGTTAGTCCTGTCGCCAGTAGGGGTACAACGGCCTCCTTAATTCAGATGGACTTACCCAAGTTTTCTTTATGTATTTTGACCCGTAGAACACGAATTTTTTGGGTAACAGTCGATCCGGATGTCGATAAAATTGTTATAAACAAAGAACTTGAGGAATCACATAACAGCGATTTTTCGCAAAACAAAATTTTTTTTGTATATTTTGAGTCATTCTAAGCAAAAAATGTTTTTATAAGTTTTTTCGTAGAATGCATAGTTTTCGACATAAACGCGGTTGAACTTTCAAAAAATCGAAAAATTGCAATTTTTGAACCCGAATAACTTTTGATTGAAAAATAAAATAGCAATTCTGCTTACCGCATTTGAAAGTTCAAGTCAAATTCTATCGGCTTTGATTATTTTCATTACTAAAAAATAATTTTTTTATTGTTAAACAAAGCTATAAACACATAGTGATTGAATGATGTTTTCAATGCATTTCTAATTTGAAATCGAACGTGTAGGCGCGCATACAGAATTTCTACGTATATTACGTACATTAAAACGCATGCATTTGGCACGGGAAACACTATGTGTTTATAGCTTTGTTTGACTAATAAAAACTTAATTTTTAGCAATGCAAATAATCAAAACCGATAGAGTTTGACTTGAACTTTCAAATGCAGTAAGCAGAATTGCTATTTTATTTTTTAATCAAAAGTTATTCCGGTTCAAAAATTGGACTTTTTCGATGATTTGAAAGTTCAACCGCGTTTATTTCGAAAACTATGCATCCTACGAAAAAACTTGTAAGATCATTTTTTGCTGAGAATCACCCAAAAAATACAAAAAAATGTTTTGTTTTGCGAAAACTCGCTGCTATGTAATTCCTCAAGTTCTTTGTTTACAACAATCTTATCGACATCCGGATCGACTGTTACCCAAAAAATTCGTGTTCTACGGGTCAAAATACATAAAAAAATCTTGGGTAAGTCCATCTGAATTAAGGAGGCCGTTGTACCCCCCCCCCCCTGGCGACAGGACTATGTTGGCGACACAATTTTTTTGTATATGCGTGTCCGCGAAGATTATAACTCCCAAAATATTTATAACGAAAAGATTTAGTTCATAATAGATGTCGACGAAAACAATTGTTTCCCTTTCTGTTTCTGTTTCTGCCGACGAAAACAATTATTTCTGAGAACTTTTTAGTAATTATAATTTTCGTGGACCCACAAACAGAAATTATGTTTTTTGCTGATACTCCTCAAAAAATAAATTTTTTCGTTAACACTTTATTAGGGATTATAATTTTCACAATCATATAATCGAAAATAATATTTTTCGCGGCGTTCATTGAAAGTTCTATTCTTAACGGCATTTTTCGGAGTTATACTTTTCGTAGGCGGCGGCGATATATACATAGAAATTATAATTTGCATGGAGAAGTTAACACGTGAACCTTTACACTGTGAGCATGAGCCGATCTTGCTCCTCATAGCGCGCCATTAAAATATCGATATCTTGGCCAAAAATAAACTTACGAACATTTTCATAAGCTCAAATTCTTCCTTTGGAGTTATTCTATCATTATTGTTAATTAAAGTATAAATGTTTATGGCTCAAATTTGCTTGAAACCCTTATAAAAAAATTACGTCCATTTTTTTAAGAAAATTATAACTTCAAACGGGTATAACTTTAAAACAAATGAAGACAATGTAATTTAACAACCTTTGTTTGGAAGCCTATTAATTAAGCTTTAAAATGAGATCTTCTAAGGCTGATTTTCATGGGTAGAAGCCGAGTTACTATCGATAAAGCTTCGAAAAATACTTATTTTGCAATTTCCAATTGGCATTGTGCACTAATATTCCAATATCTTGAGTTCTAATTATTGGATTTAAATTTAGTAAACGATTTTTTCTTCGTTTTTTATTAAAGGACAAATTTTATTTGAAACATTTTTTTGTATCTCTTTTAGTTTATGAGCCAGATTATTATGAGATAATTAAATTGTTTATAACAATTTTTCGACCACTCGGATCGAAATCCACCCTCGAAATTCGTAATCAGCAGCCAAAAATCCATAAGAAACCGTTGAGTTTGTCCATCAGAATTGAAAAGGACATGGTGACCTCTATTTGGCGCCTAGACTAATAGGTCACTTGAATCAAAAGATATCGAATTTTATCCGTTGAGTTGATATAAATTATATTTAAAAATTGATTTGCCGGGCGTAACTGGCATTCAGAATCGCCGGTCGTTTCTGAGAGAAGGTGAGAAGGTCGATCCTACACAACAAGTGCTAATAAACATTTTTGTTCAAAATGATATAGCTACATTTTTTGTTTAAACATTTTTTTCTACGGGATATAGATTCTTGAAATCCCCTGAAACCCAGGGGAGCTTCAAGGGGACGCTCGGTGGTACGAGTGGCAAACTTTTTTGCACCTTTTTTGGGACCCAAAATTGGCATTTTCAGCAAAATTGAGCTTGTTCGTCTCCTGTTGGAGATCAAATCTCTGACGACCGGTCTATTGTCTATTACCCAAAACAGCACACAGTAAAAAAATTAAGCTCAGCGAAATAAATATATTGATCAGCAATACCCCAGATTTGGAATATTTGCCTACTATTTATACTTTTATTTAGTTAGTTATTTACCATAAGTAAATATTGTAAATATAAATTTATTTGTTTTAAATGCCGATTTAGCAATTTTCATGATGAAATGTTATTTAGTCTATATTTTAATTATTTAAAATTTCTATATAAATCATAATCGTTTATTTTTTTCACCTATAAATAATTCATTTCAGGTTTTTCTAATATTCATTTAAAACACTGTTTATTAAAGTTTCTGATAGTAATACGAAAATATGCATATCGTTTGTTATAACTGAAAAAATTTACAATATAATATGTAAGATATAAAATATATTAAAATTCGTCAAAACACCAACAAATAAACTATTCCAAAATATTTTCTTAATTACCAGAAAAGCAAGTGTAAAGAGCAAGTAATAGAGATTACAGTATATTTAAAATAATTGTCAAACAGTACCTACGCAACTCATTTAGTGAGCATATTGAACACATGTGTGACATAGTGTCTTGGCTGCCTGCATTCGCAATTTTCTCACTTGTGTGTTATACAGTCTTTACCGTATTCGTTGTGTATTATAAATTAGCTTGAGTTTTTATAAATATTGTTGTGATCTTACTTTTGAAATCTAATGATGTTCTCAGATGTAATTTATCTTAATTAATTAATCAATAATTATCTCATTAATCAAACAGATCAAATACCAATATAGTGTCAATCTCAGGGCTAAATTATAATATCAATTACTTACTTTCGTGGCTTCAAAGTATTTCTCAGTGGATTCCTAATCGGCAGAGTAAAATAATACACACATATGGATTTCAATTAGAAATTATAAAAATCGTTTATTTTATCTAAATGGCAATAACTGCTTAATATTTCTTATATCTTATCTTTCTATCTTTATTTAATACAACAGTTACAAAAAATGGGAATCTTATTTCTTTTTGTCTCCAAATTTATTTTATTTATAATGAACTATTATGATTTATCAGTAACAAATTGATTTAGGTTTGATGAAATTTTTTTAATAGTGATTGTGTGGCTCAATTTTCACTGTGGTATTTAATACACAAACCATACATTCATGTCATAACAAATTAGACTGACCTTTACTGATGATTTGACAATGTCTTCACACAAAACACTTTTCCTATTGGCTTGGGTTGCGATCCAACGACTCGTCCAAGTCTTCCAGTAATGCCTCTGTTCCTTTGAAAACTACGCCTCGTACAGCACTCGTTCCTGCCTTCTCCTGATGCCGTGTTCTACCCTTTTCAAACACTTCAACAAAACCGGGATACTCTAGACTCAAGGAGTTATATACTATCTCGACTCTGTCTACCACTCGTTCCACGATATCTTACTTTTTATTTTTTAAAGACAAAACTAACCAACCCGGCGTTTCACTTTTTTGTACATTCTTCTCGAAAACTCGACTTCGCCTTTCGATCGCTCAAAACACCTACTGACTCTCATTGCTCATTCATTCTCCTCCTTCCAAATACCCCTTCCAGCATTCAAAAATCAACCAATCCAAAGCAACTTTCAATTATCCGTATTTACCAACACAAACTTTCCTTTTTCTAAATATCTTAATGGATTTCAAGAAAAAATAATATTCCCCATTTCAATTTTAATTTCCACATTAACCCTCTTTACAAATTTAATAACCTATTATCTTATTTGCTAGAATATGAATTATCGGTGGTTATTCACACCTTCCCACGAACACTTTCTTTTTAAACATCACTCTAATTGTTTACTTGAGTCGTATTGTTCCTGGGGTTCGTAAACACTTCTCCGAAACACTTTCTTAAAAACTACCTATACATAATTTGTTTTATACAGGGTGTTCCAAATTTACATGCCCGCGGTCGAGAAAAACGAAAACCTTTATTTTTATTTGAATTTTAAATATAACTATAGACTTTTATTTCTTATGTCAAATAGGAATATAACAAATCCCCGCCTTTGTATTCGATAAAATTTATCTGCATCTTCAAATAAATTTTCTCGAGGCAAACCAACTCCCCGTATATTACCTTGCTTTAATCTATGTCTTATACCCCTTCTTCTTGTATTACTCTAATTAGTCCCACCTGTAGAGTAATTGTTTCCTTTTTGTTCAGTGTCCTCATCCCGTGTTAGAGCGTCGGCTATTATGTTGTCTTTTCCACATATCAATTTTCTGTCTTTTTCCTCAGATTCTTCACATACGTTTACCGTGCATTCTGCATCCTCGTTTTCATATACCTCCTCTTCAAATACCACTGTTTCAATCATATCCTTTTCGCTTTCATTTGTTAGCTTCATTTCTTCTTCTCCTGAGCTCCCAGGTTTATTTTCTTTTGTTGTTAATATTTTTATTTCTTCTTCTCCTGAGCTCGTCTCTTCTTTTGAGGAATCCCAGGTTTTAACTTCCTTTATCTTTTTCTGACCTTTTCTCCTTTTTCTTCTTTGTCCTAGCTTCGTTGTAAAATTCATTTCCACTGTTTGTTCTTTACCTGATTCGTCCGTATTTTGTTTCTCCTGTTCCTTGTCCTGTTCTTCTTCTGTTAGTTTCATCGTATTATTTTTAAAATCTATCATTACATGTTTTTCTGCCAATTCGTCAACTCCTACTATCATGTCATGTGACATGTTTGGCATTATTACACATTGTAGTGCATACTTATTCTTACCTAATCGTACCATTACTCGTATGCCTTCATTTATAGTTGCCAATGTCCGTTTGTTTGCGCCCACTAAATTTACCCTAGGTATTTTGTAAATTAAATTTGTTAAGTTAACTTCTTCTATTAGTTTTCTATTGATCAGTGTTATTTCAGATCCAGTGTCTATCATAATTTTAATTGGTTTCTCGTTGATAAATCCATCCACAAATTTTAAATTAACTCCATTTTTCTTTTCGTTGTTTCCTGCCAATTTAATAAACTCCTGGGGTGACAAAAGATTCCTGTTTGGTTTTTTGTTTTTAGTGAGCGCCTTCGTGAAAAAACGACGGTTGCTCCTCGTTGTTTATATTTTCGTCATAATGTCTCTCTTCGTCATATCCTTCTGTCTGGGTATTATTTACCTCTCTTCTATTGTCTCTTGGTCTGTCGGATCTGTCTCGGTTTTCTCGATATCCCTGTTCATTTTGTCTACCATTATTTCTGCTTTCTTGATTTGAGCGTGTGGTGTTTCTATTCTGGTATTCTCGATTTCTGTCCTCATTCCATTGCCTATTTCTTTGTTCATAATTTCCTCTTCCGTTGTCTCTATTTTCGTTTTCCCTTCTGGAATTAAAATCTCGTCTTGTATAGTCCCTCCTATTTTGATTTCGATCTCTGTAATCCTGTGTTTCTCGGGGCCTGTAATCTTCTCGCGACCTTCTTGATTTTCTTTCTCTTCGACGTGATTCTCTTATTTGTAGGAATTGGCATAAACTATCTATGTCTTTGTAGTTTTGCAATGTGATATGGTCTTCCAGCGTTTCTTCGAAATGTCTTGCAATCAGTTCGACTAATTGTTCTGATGAATAATTATATTGTAAATGTTTTGCATTATTGTAAATTTGTAATGCATATGTCTTTTCTGAGATACCCATCCTATCATTGTATTTCCCATTTTGCAATTCCTTGTTAATTTCCAATTGTTGGACTTTTCCCCAGAAATAATTCAAAAATTTTTGTTCAAATTGTTGCCAACTGTCAAATTCTTCTTCTTTGCAATCAAACCATAGAACTGTCTCATACTTAAGATGGTTTCTGATTGTTTGTTTCGCTGTTTCAAAATTTCCGATATGTTGTACTTTCTTTTTTAGGCTATTTATGAACGGCACTGGGTGTAATCTTCTTACATCCCCGCCAAACCGTACTTTCACGTCATCTGTGCTATGTATAACAGTTGCTCTTCTTTCTCCGAAATTTTGTTGCGTTTTGATTTCCTCAATTCGTCTTTCCATTTCTTTGATCTTTCTTTCCACTTCTTCTATGTCTGCTTGAATAGCGTTTTCCAACTTGTTTTCCAAATTTTCTATTTCCTTTTTGTGGCAATTCGTTAACTCCTTCATTTTATTTTGAATTTTCATTTCTTGTTCTTTCATCTCGTTTTTCATTGTTGTCAAACATGCTTTCATTTCCTTTTCATATTTTCCTATGCGTTCCTCCATTTTCTGGTTGTTTTTTTCTATTGCTTGTTTTGTTTCCTCCTGATTTTCTTACATTTTTTGTTGTGTTTCTTCCATGATTCGTTCTGCTTCTTCCTGATTTTTATCCATTTTTCTCGATGTTTCTTCCATGGCTTGTTTCGTTTCTTCCCGATTTTTATCCATTTTATGTGACTGGAGTTGCATCAGTTGTAATATCTTTTCTAATTCTCATAATTCTTTTTTTTCCTGTTTCCATGATTGTTGTGTCTAAAATATCTTCTTGGTCTAAATTTTCCTCTTGATCTGAATGTTCTTCTTGTTTTTGTTGTCTTTGCTTTTGCTTCTTGTCACGGGCATTTGTTTTCAAGAAATACTATCCCCGCCAAATATGAAATTTGAATAGTATGTTACCAAGACGAATTTTTCTCACCCAAATTTAATAAATTGTTAATAAATATATCAAATGTAAATATCGATAAATTAAATCAATTATGGCAAATTTGTACCTAAAGAGATCTAAAATTTTATGTCATCAAATGTAAATATCTCATTTTTTACCACGGGCATATAAATTTCCAACCACCGGCTTTTCCCTTTCTATTCCTTCAAATTTGCCACTAGAAATACTTTTCAATGCTTTCCACTTTGGGCGACATTTGTTGTGATCTTACTTTTGAAATCTAATGATGTTCTCAGATGTAATTTATCTTAATTAATTAATCAATAATTATCTCATTAATCAAACAGATCAAATACCAATATAGTGTCAATCTCAGGGCTAAATTATAATATCAATTACTTACTTTCGTGGCTTCAAAGTATTTCTCAGTGGATTCCTAATCGGGATAGATAAAAGAGAGTAAAATAATACACACATATGGATTTCAATTAGAAATTATAAAAATCGTTTATTTTATCTAAATGGCAATAACTGCTTAATATTTCTTATATCTTATCTTTCTATCTTTATTTAATACAACAGTTACAAAAAATGGGAATCTTATTTCTTTTTGTCTCCAAATTTATTTTATTTATAATGAACTATTATGATTTATCAGTAACAAATTGATTTAGGTTTGATGAAATTTTTTTAATAGTGATTGTGTGGCTCAATTTTCAATGTGGTATTTAATACACAAACCATACATTCATGTCATAACAAATTAGACTGACCTTTACTGATGATTTGACAATGTATTCACACAAAACACTTTTCCTATTGGCTTGGGTTGCGATCCAACGACTCGTCCAAGTCTTCCAGTAATGCCTCTGTTCCTTTGAAAACTACGCCTCGTACAGCACTCGTTCCTGCCTTCTCCTGATGCCGTGTTCTACCTTTTTCAAACACTTCAACAAAACCGGGATACTCTAGACTCAAGGAGTTATATACTATCTCGACTCTGTCTATCACTCGTTCCACGATATCTTACTTTTTATTTTTTAAAGACAAAACTAACCAACCCGGCGTTTCACTTTTTTGTACATTCTTCTCGAAAACTCGACGTCGCCTTTCGATCGCTCAAAACACCTACTGACTCTCATTGCTCATTCATTCTCCTCCTTCCAAATACCACTTCCAGCATTCAAAAATCAACCAATCCAAAGCAACTTTCAATTATCCGTATTTACCAACACAAACTTTCCTTTTTCTAAATATCTTAATGGATTTCAAGAAAAAATAATATTCCCCATTTCAATTTTAATTTCCACATTAACCCTCTTTACAAATTTAATAACCTATTATCTTATTTGCTAGAATATGAATTATCAGTGGTTATTCACACCTTTCCACGAACACTTTCTTTTTAAACATCACTCTAGTTGTTTACTTGAGTCGTATTGTTCCTGGGGTTCGTAAACACTTCTCCGAAACACTTTCTTAAAAACTACCTATACATAATTCGTTTTATACAGGGTGTTCCATATTTACATGCCCGCGGTCGAGAAAAAACGAAAACCTTTATTTTTATTTGAATTTTAAATATAACTATAGACTTTTATTTCTTATGTCAAATAGGAATATAACAATATATTATGATATATTTTATGATATAATATGATGATTTATACTTAATGTTTATTAAAAACTTTTGATATACAATGTGTGTTTTTATTGGGTCAGCGGGCTCGCATCCCAACTGGAACTAGGGCCTACTGATCTATCGGTACGCCATTGAGTAGAAGCATGCATATTTGCAGATGATATAGCGCTTATAGCAAAAACAGAAAAAAGAGCTTCAAAAGAACATGACAATGTGGACAAAAGAATTAAAATCATACAACTTAAGAGTAAACACCGATAAAACTAAAGTGATGGTAGTAACAAAAAACAAAACAAAAATAAACATTAACATTGAAGGAAATAGAATCGAACAGATAGAATTATTCAAGTATTTAGGGATAAGTTTGAATAATAAAGGGACACAAGAAGACGAGATTGGTGCCAGAATAAACTCAGGAACTAGAATATATCATGCACCATACAAAAACTACTTGAACAGAAAAGAAATAACAACAAAAAGAAAAATGATCGTATACCAAACAGTGTACCATCCTGTATTAACCTACCGGGCAGAAATCTGGGTACTCGACGAAAAACATACAACGCGACTGCAAGCAAGTGAAATGATATACTTGAAGAAAGTGCTGGGTGTTAGAAGAACAGACAGAAGAAGAAACGAAGACATTAGACAAGAACTAGGAACGAAATCACTAAAGGTTAAAGCAGAAGAAAAGAAACTGAAATGGTGGGGACACATGATCAGAATGAACGAAACTAGAAGGTGACGAAGATATGGGAAGCGAGAAAAATAGGGAAATACCGTAGAGGACGACCAAGAAAAACATGGAACAATAGCATAAGCGATATTCTCGAAGAAAGAGGGAAGACATGGAATGAGGCGAAGGAACTACACTAAATTTACAGGCAAGATGCAATAGAAATAAACAAACCAAGACACGTTAAATGCTACTAGGAGCACTTCCAAATCATAATAATTTACAATGTATATACATTGTAAATCCCAAATCATGATTTCCAAAGTTTATACATTGTAAATTATGATTCGGGAGTGCTCCTAGCATTTAACGTGTCTTGGTTTGTTTATTTCTACTGCATCTTGATTATAAATTTAGTATAGCTAGAGACAGAAAAGATGGCGTACATTTGTAGAAAAAATTTAACAGAGCTTGTACACCTCGACACCTTCGGGTATAACAGGTTTTCGATTATGTATGTATGTATGTATTTACTTAGTTGTATTATTATGAGTTAGATTAGGCATATAATCTTACAAATTATTTTCTGAGACTGATGAACATAATATTGAAATATGCAGGTTATTGAATGATTTGAGGGTAATTTGATATTTTCAAGATAAGAAAATATGTTAAAGATCAACTTTTTTGGTCCAGGTATTCACATTGTTCTATTGTTTTCAGTATTCATCAATAATACTAATTTTCTTGTAACCTTCTTTTCCTTTTATTATTCCTGTTATATTGTAAATACATTGAATAAACATTTTTTTTTGATTTTTTAAACGAAGTTATTAGTTAAATTCAAAGATGGTGATCATTTATCTTTCATAATATAATCAGTGAACTAGTCAACTAGTGTAACATGAATCTAATTTTATGCCAATAGATAGTGGCCTTCAACAATTTCAAATGTTTTCAATTGTGAGGTTAAAGATTATTATATTATGATCTGTTAAATTGATATATAATTTTCAAATAAATCTCATCTGGTTAATAATGGTTTTATTGGATAATAAGCAAGATTTTTGAGAAAAATATTAATTTTACAAATGCTAAGCTAACACTTTTGAATTTTCCTTCATGGTTTACTTTGTTATCTATTCTTTACACTCAAAGATCCATTTGTAGTACTAGCCCCGTAAATGAACGGGAAATACGGCGATACCGTGTAATTTTCAGGGTCAACACCGAATTGTATGAAAATTTGGATTTAGGTTCTACTTACCCTCTACTTCAAAGTTGAAATTGTGCCGTTGGTTGCTTTTACTTGGGGGGGTGAAAAACATGTTTAAAATAAGTCAGGAAATGGATAAATTGGCTAATTCTAAGCAACTTTCGTTCTATAGAGTTTTTTAATTAAGTCAACACTTTTCGAGTTATTTGCGATTGAAAATGTTTATTTTTCGACAAAAACCACATTTTCAGACAGTTTTTCGCAAATAACTCAAAAAGTGAGTATTTTATTGAAAAAGATATTCATAGCAAAAATGTAGCTTGTAAAAAACGGTGTATTAATGAAGTCTATAAACCCAGTAAAAGCAAAGTTGTAGCTCATGAAAAATATGTTCTTATTCGTCAAATTCCAAAGCGAATATTTCAACGTAAATAACCAAAAAATAAAGCAAATTTCGGGAAAAACTTATAAAAATTTTTTAGTGTTAAGTGTTAAAAAAAATCTTTATTTTTATTTTTTTATAAAAGTTTCTAGCATCAAAACTAAACGAGTTACGCTCAAAATAAAGTTGGCCCCATTTTTTGGTAAAAAAATCGTGAAAATCTCCCCTTATTTATTACCCCAAATGAAATGGACCGTTAACGCTTTAAAACCAATTTGCTTTACTTATGTATTTTTTATATTTTTGTCTTACAGAAAAACAAAATGAAACCAGCATATTTATAAAAGCAAAACCTACATTTTTTTACTCTTTGAGATTTTTCGTATCACTAATACTTTTTAAGCTATTTTGAAAAAACAGATTTTTTCCAGAAATTTTAGAATTTTTTTTTTATTATAAAACCAAATTTTTTCAAAAATAGGCACTTAGAACCGGTCAAACTTACAGATCTTTTAAACAATACACATACTTACATTTAAACTAAATGGTAAAGCGGTAGCGATTAATTTTATTTAAGGTGCTAAATAGGAGGAGATTTTCACAATTTCTTTAAAAAAAAGGGGGCCAACTTTATTTTGAGCGTAACTCGTTTAGTTTTGATACTAGAAACTTGTATAGAAATAAAAGCAAAGCTATTTTTAAACACTTTAAAAAATTGTAATAAGTTTTTCCCAAAAATTGCTTAATTTTCTGGTTATTTCACGCTGAAATATTCGATTTGGAATTTGACACATAAGAACGTATTTTTCATGAGCTATAACTTTGCTTTTAGTGGGTTTACAGACTTCATTAATACACCATTTTTTTCGTTTTTTTTATAAGCTACATATAGCTACTTTTTCGATAAAATATTTACTTTTTGAGTTATTTGCCAAAAGCCGTCTGAGAACGTGTTTTTTTTTGTCAAAAAATAAACGTTTTTAATCACAAATAACACGAAAAGTTTTAATTTACTTAAAAAACTCCATAGAATGAAAGTTGCTTACAATTAGTCAATTTATCCATTTTCGGACTTATTTTAAACGAGCGTTTCTTCACCCCGAGAAGGGGTGACTATCACCGCCCAAGTAAAAGCAACCAACGGCACAAGTTCAACTTTGAAGAGGAGGGTAAGTAGAACATAAATCCAAATTTTCATGCAATTCGGAGTTGACCCTGAAAATTACACTCCAAAACGGTCATTACTGGCCTATACAATGTAATAAACCAAAAATGTCATGTCAACATTGTCATGAGTAGCAATACATCTTTTTGGTCCAAATGGTTTAACTTTTAACACCTTAAGTCAGTTATTGTAACTGGGAGCCTGTAGGAGAAACAGATGCACAGTTGAATTGGATGACTATATAGAATCTGTAGTTTCACATATTCGGGAGGTGCATTGAGCAAGTATGGAACAGAATAACTAGAAATTCAAACAAGAATAGTAACAGAATACAAAGCTTATTCTTCACTCACCTATGTGTTCTGCTCCAAAAACACACACTAGAGATCTAAAATCGGGGTTTACAAACTATTATCAGACCAATAGTATGTTATGGATGCGCCAGGCATGAGTAATGACAGAAAATACAAAAACAAAGAGGGAAGTTTTTGAAAAAAAAAAGTCCTAAGGAAGATATTTGGACCTATTAACCTACACAGAGTATGGAAATCCAGGTACAACCATGAACTGTACCAACTGTTCAAAGAGACACTGATCTGAGAAGACTTGTTTTCATGATTTTTATTGAATACCAAGAGTACATTAGCATGTACTTTCCATTAAACTTTAAAGTAATTTTACACTTTTCACATTTTCCACAATAAAAATCCTGAAAAACTATTTTCAGGATTTTAAAAAAAAAATTTCCTCACTTTTCAGGTCGACTCCAAATAATTACGCATTTCAACTACTAACCCCACATCACTTACTACAGTAGACTCCCGTAAGTTCGGCCTCGGTTAGTTCGGTCTCCGCTTAGTCCGGCAGGCTCTCTGAGCATTAGTCACACACTTTGCACATCAAAAATCATTAGAAAAGAAAATTCAGAAAAAAATTACTGACTTTTTTTTTAAGTGTTTAAGAAGCCAAACCACCAATGTGCAATAATATTTTTAAATTTTATTAGGCCTAGAGTTCTGAAAGTATTTTTTTATAGTATTTTTGTAACGGTCTATCTTTTCATATATTATGTTAAATATATGTCAGAGTATTCCTCTGTGTTGTCTTCTACTTAATGTACAAGTGTTTTGTTTTTGCTAGATCCATACAATCATACAAACAATAAATGGACATTTTTTAGATAAGCATCAGTTAGTTCGGCCACTTTTAAGTTCGGCCTAGGGTCCGGTCCCGAGGTGGCCGAACTTACGGGAGTCTACTGTATATCAAACAAGATGAAATTATAAAAATAAGTGGCTTGTATATTATACAGTGGAACCTCGATAAGTCAGATTAATCGGGACCGAGGCCGATTCGGGCTATCGAAAATCCGGGTTAGCTGGAGAATATGGTAAAAATTATTAAAATACAGTATACTTACAGATAAACTCCATTATAATTGCAAAAACATGAAATACATATGCACAGTGCACCTAAATTACGTTCAGTTCTATACAGTATGGTTTATTTCTTGGTAAAAACTCAGTCAATTAATGTTTGTTTTGTCTGATGAAAATCGGTCCGGGTTAGCCGGACTTCCGGGTTATCGGAGGCCGACTTATCGGAGTTCCATTGTATTGATATAATATATGTATACTGATGTATATACACATTATACACATAGTTTCAAAAGTTATGCATCACCTAAAATTTTCCTAGTTGATTTTTTCATGAACAGATTAACGGATTCCGCTAATTTTTTTTTATTTTTTGAGATTTTTCTTTAGTATTTACACAGTTGGACCAACGTTTACTCAAACTTCTTTTTTGTACTTACACCGGGTAGAAGAAAAGAAATGGTTTCCTTATGTTAAGTTTGAGACACCCTGTAGAGAGGACAAGGTACAAGCGTGAGTATGCATCAAAACCGTGTTGTAGTCTTACTTATGTTTTCTGAACATTTTGTTTTTTGAATGTCCCTGATATCTTTAGAAACAAAAAAAAATAGACGGATTTATTCTTTAATACGTGTTTTAACTGAAACAAAAGTTTGAGACACCCTGTAGGGAGGAAAAGGTACAAAGGTCGGTATGTATCAAAATTATATTATAGTCTCATATTTTGTGAACATTTTATTTTTTTTGTTTCTCTGTCTTTAATAACGAAGAAACTAGAAGGTTTTACTCTTTAATATGTGTTTTAAGTGACGACATATGGTATGTGAGGAGGCCATGTCTTATCATACCACTAAGATGAAATTATTTCCTATATCTAGTGCAAAAGGAACAGAGTGTTCAAAGAAAGAAAATCTGTGCGATGGACCTTTCTCTATTTAAAGAGCCTCCAAGTAAGCGCCAAATCTGTACTTACTCTCAAGGAAATTCCACCCCCAAACATCACAGAGCCTCCATTAAACAATCTCGTTTCTCTTATGTTGCGCTGTGCATACCGCTCATTTGGTTGACAAATAACTTTTAAGGTGTCAACCAGAATTATTAACGTTATGTGCCTTTCTGGTTTTAAAGGCTTGTTAACTGTTATTTTTATTGTTATTTTAGTTTTGTTTCAGTTAAAACACGTCAGGTTAAAGAATAAACCCGTCTAATTTCTCTGTTTCTAAAGATATCAGGAACATTCAAAAAACAAAATGCTCACAAAACATAAGACTACAATACGAATTCAATGTATACCCACACTTATACTTTGTTCTCCCTACAGAGTGTCTCAAACTTAACATCAGAAAAACATATCTTCTCTTCCACCCGGTATAAGTTCAAAAAATAAGTTTGAGTAAACCTTTTCCAAACTTCCAAAATGAGCATAATTTTAGATCATGCATAACTTTTGAAACTATGTTTATATTAACACTACCATCAACGACATCTAAATAATAACAAGACAGCAAGACAATGGTTTGTTGTGACCAAAAATATCAGGGAGATGGGCTGGCGCCGACCCTGTTTAATATATGTAGAGAATATTTCATAAAAAAAATCTGTAAACCCAAAAAAATTATTGTTTAATAAGTCTCAACAGATTCTAATGTATGCAGATAATGTAAACTTGATGGGAAGAAGGGCAAGGAAAATCACAGAACTTTATGTGCAGCTTGAAGCAAATGCGAAAGAAATACAGCTAGCCGCCAAAGTAGATTAAACTACATTCCTAATACAAGTAAGGAACCAACAAAACTTGCAGAATTTGACAATAGACGACTCTAACATTAAAGTAGTAAAACAGCTCACATACCTGGGCGTACAGATAACTGAGGGTGGCAACAATAAGGAGGAAATACAGAAAAGGATAATGCTTGGTAACAAAGCATACTTCTCTCTGTTGCACGTGTTTGAATCCAGAGATATTCATAGGGAAGTAAAGTTTAAAACATAAAACCATCATACAACCAATAGCAACATATGGAGTAGAAACATGGATCATGACAGAAAAGACAATAAACCTTATTAATAATTTTGACAGAAAGATATTAAGGAGGAGGATCCATATATCGATGGTGAAAGTCCCCAACCTCCTATGTCAATTTTTGGCTATTTTGTTTTGTTACCCTACATTAAAGAAAAATATGTAGTTTCACTATTTACAGCTCCTTTGTCGTTATTTCATTAATTGGCTTATACATGAATTAACGACATAGAAGCTTGTAAACAGTCAAAATACATATATATATATATATATATATATATATATATATATATATATATATATATGTTGGATTTTTGCAACACCAAGGAAATAATTTTACACTGGTTTTACACTTCTGAAGCTAGGAATAACTAAAGACACTTTTCACAAACTTGATGTTGGATTTTTGCAACACCAAGGAAATAATTTTACACTGGTTTTACACTTCTGAAGCTAGGAATAACTAAAGACACTTTTCACAACTAATATTTTATTACAATAACACGAACTTTTGGTATTAAAGTAATTTTTGTGTGGGATCGGACACACGCCCTACTTTCCCGTTTTTTATTATCTTATTATTCTATATAACAACACCTTGGCAACGAACTTTTTTTTGAATATTGCGCCTTTGTGTACACTTTGAATTATAGAACATAAAAACATAGAAACATCTTTGTGAAGTGTACACAAGGCGCAAACCACTAAATAAAATATTGAAACAAAATATAGTTTTACTAAATATTAATGTTGGGAATTTATTTCTCCAACATGCTGGGGAGCCTTGGTTTTGATACCAAAACAATATATTCCACCCCTTTTTTTTACACATTTTTTAAAGAATTTATTGCTTATATAAGTATAAAACTTTTACAAAGTTTTAAATTTAAATAGAAATAGTTATAAAGTTAAATTTTATTTATTATTATAAATTGAAAAAAAAAAAAAATAATTTAAATTTGTTCATCGTTAATTGGAAGAACAGCAATTTTTGTGACAGAACGTAAGTATGTTCCCTTTTTAGTTTTTACTTCCACCACTCTTACCTTTCCGTCTTTACCAGGAATAACTTTATTAATCCTTGCTATAGGCCACCCAAAAGAAGAAACATTGTCCTCCTTTACAAGCACAAGCATGCCTTCTTGTAAATTTGGCAACGATTTTCTCCATTTAGGTCTGTTTTGAAGTTGTGTTAGATAATCTTGGTACCACCTTTGCCAAAAATGCTGCTGCATTTGAACACACAACCTCCAAAATTTTAATCTATTTTCAGGAATCTCAGTTAAATTAGTTTCAGGGAAAGTTGTCAAAGGAGCACCTATTAGAAAATGACCTGGGGTCAAATATTCTAAGTCAGAGGAATCATTATTAATTGCCATAAGAGGCCTTGAATTTAATATTCCTTCAACTTGAGTAATCAAAGTATTAAACTCCTCATATGTTAAAATATTATTTCCCATCACCCTTTTTATATGATATTTAGCACTCTTCACCCCGGCCTCCCATAAACCCCCAAATACTGGAGAATAACTTGGGATGAAGCAAAATTCAATTTTATCATCAAGGCAAAAGTTGTTTAACTTAATGTTGTCGTTTAGAAGTTTTTGAAGTTGATTATTTGCTCCCTTGAATGTGGCACCATTGTCACAAAAGATCTTGGATGGTTTACCCCTTCTAGAAATGAATCTTTTTAATGAAGCTAAAAAAGTATCTGTTGTTAGATCAGAGAGTAACTCCATATGAATTGCCTTCACAGAAAAGCAAACAAACAATGCTATATATGCCTTTGTCGTTATAGACTTTCTAATCCGTGACTGTTTAATTTGGAAGGGACCACAGAAGTCTATACCAACATTCTGAAAGACCCTCGATGAACGTACCCTTTGTTCAGGAAGAGATCCCATTAACTGTTCACTGCACTTGGCCTTACATTTAAAACAGGTTACGCATTTGTGCAAAATCCTTTTAATTTCTTTAGTGGCACTAATAATCCAAAAATTTTGATTTAATGAACTTAAAACTTGTTTCGGACCTGCATGTAAAAGTCTTAAGTGCTCTCTGTGAATCAAAAGATCAGTGATATGATTGTTTTTGGGAACGATCAAAGGATGTTTTTTATTAAAAGAAATATCTGAGTTCTCCAGTCTACCACCAACTCTTAACAGTCCCTGAGAGTCCAAGAAAGGATATAAAGAATTTAAATTAGACTTAATTGCTGTGTTGTTGGTTAGACATTTTATTTCCTCAGAAAAATGAAAACTTTGTTCATACTTAATAATGGTTTTAAGGCTATTTTCTAGTTCTACAACTGTTAAACTTCCAGTAATCTTTTTATTTTTATTTTTTATATTATTTACAAATCGTAGGCAATAAGCCACTATTTTTTGAAGTTTTGTTAAGCTAGAGAATTTTATGAAGAAAGATTCTGGTTTGACCTTAGCTAAAGTGACAACTTTATATTCAGGCAAATGGTCTGGAGTAGAAAATGGAATTTCAAAGTGCAAGAATTCAATATTTGAAAGAATTTCAGGACCATTAAACCAAAGATTGTTTGAATTAATTTCATGAGGTTCAAGTCCACGAGAAAGACAATCTGCTGGATTTTCCTTAGTGTTTATATACAACCATTTAAATTCGGATGTCATTTCTTGAATTTTAATAATTCTATTGGCAACATAGGGATTCAATTTCAAAGGTTCGGATTTTATCCAAGCTAAGACAATGTTTGAATCTGAATATAAAAATACCTTACTGCCTTTATCTTTTAACAGTTCAAAAACCTTGTGAGATAGTTTTGAAAGCAACAAAGCACTGTTCAGTTCAAGTCTTGGCATA
The DNA here is from genome assembly GCF_917563875.1 of Diabrotica virgifera virgifera. NCBI lineage: Eukaryota > Metazoa > Arthropoda > Insecta > Coleoptera > Chrysomelidae > Diabrotica > Diabrotica virgifera. Next base: position 149,998,350 of record NC_065443.1, on the reverse strand, counting down.
GTTAGTTTTTTGTTTATAGGAACAATCCTAGATTTGGAACAAATCAAATTTACATGTACTTTATTTTCAAAAATAGTCCTCGCATAAATAACAGCTCCATATGCAATCAAGGAGGAGTCACAAAAGCCAACTATTTCAATATAAAGAGCACCAGTAAAGTTTAAATTTCTTTGGACAGTCACTGTGGGCATGCTCATTAAGCTTTCAACAAAATTTTTCCAAGTGTCAAGTAACTCACTGGAAATTATAGCATCCCATTTGACCTTACTTAACCAAAGTTTTTGCATAATTACCTTAGCAGCTACTAAAACTGGGCCCACTAATCCCAAAGGATCATAAAATTTGGAAACAAAACTGAGAATCTGTCTTTTAGTTACACATTCATTTATATCAACTTTTGGACAACTAAATTTAAAATTATCTGTTTTTGTATCATAAGTCAATCCCAGAGTCTTTACCGTTAAATCGTTTTTGCTGATGTTAATTTCATCAAAATTTTGTTTATTTTTAGGAATATCATTTAAAATTTGTAAATTATTTGAGCACCATTTGTGCAACTCGAAGGACCTTAATTTGAGCAGCGAGATAAGTTCATTTTTTAGTTTTATCGTTTCTTCGATTGTGTCACACCCACACAAAATATCATCAACGTAGGTGTTATTAAGAAGAGCTTTAGAAGCCAAAGGATAGCGTTTACCTTCAGTTCGGGCTAATTCTACCAAACATCTGGTAGCTAAAAAGGAAGAACTTCTTAAACCATATGTTACAGTTTGAAGTTGAATACATTGTAAACTGCCATTTTTCTCTCGCCACAAAATATTTTGTAACTGGCAATGGTCTGGATGTACCAAAACCATTCTATACATTTGTTTAATATCTGTCAAAAGGATGTAATTATATTTTCTAAAAAGAACAAGAATATCGAAGAGCTCATTTTGAACTACAGCACCATTATAGAGATAATCATTGATGCATTTTTTCTTTTTTGATTTCATGCTGCCATCAAAGACTACTCTTAATTTTGTTGTTTTTTTGTCTTCACGTATCACTGGATGGTGAGCCATGAAGTATAAAGAACCACTATTTAAGTCATATGTACTAAGACTTACTATTTTTGCATGCTTTAGAGCTAAATATTCATCAATAAAACTTTTGTATTGAGAGTACAGCTCAGGATTGACTTTAAATCTTTTTTCTAGATTTTCAAAGCGTTTTAATGCTACAGAAAATGAATCTCCTAAATCCAAATCAGGTAGATTTTGTTTTAATGGTAATTTAACTTGGTATTTATTATTTATTACTTGCAAAGAATTTTCAAAATTAATCTCACAAGCTTCCTGCTCTGTCGAATATTCCGGAAAAATTTCTGGAACCTTCTCGGTTTCCCAAAATTGAGAAACAATATTTTCTAAATTATTTTTCATGCTTAAATGAAAAGCAGAAAAATTACAAATTTGTAGTGATGGAGCAGAACCACTAACTATAAACCCAAATAGAGTATTTTGTAATATAATCTGGTCTACTTGTATTTTATCGGAGAGCAAAATATGAAATGAAATATTTGCCCCAAACAATATATCAATTGTGCCAGATTTATTGAAGTCATCATCAGACAATTTAATATTTTTTAGGAATATTTAAATTTGAAACATTGAAATTTGTTTGTGGTATATCACTAGTAATTTTATCAACCACAGAACATTTTATATTTGTGCTATAATCAAACACACATGACTCAATTTTTAAATTTACAGCCTTTTGCACATTGGTAATATTCTCAGAAATACCTAAGATATTGACATTATTATTAAATGTTTTTAAGTTTAATTTACTTACCAATCTACTTGTTACTAATGATATTTGAGATCCTGTATCCAGGAGACCTCTGGCAGTGATATAATCACCCCTTTTTGTTCTAATTTTTACCTTCACTGTTGGTAACAGAACATTATTAATGTTTTCATTTATTGAACCAAATGTAGTCACCCTATCGTCTGCATTACCACTGTTACCCTGTCCAGTGCTGTCTAATGGAGTTTGTCTGTCCACATGCAGAAGAGAATTATGTTCTTTTCGACAAACTGAACACCTGAAACTCATTTTACACCTACCAGGATGATTATTCAAACAAATTCGACAAGCCTTATGACTGTCTATAAAAGACACTCTATCATTTACTGAAACAGATTTGAAACTGGAACAATTATAAATTTTATGGCCTGAGGATGAACAAAAGCTACACCTGGTTTCTAATTTGACTTTACTTGTAGCCAAGTGAGTTTTTTGATACCTTTCTTTGTTAGTGCTACATTTTTTATCTGGAGTGGTTACAGTTTCTAAAGCTGTAGCCCTATTTTCAATATAAGATAAGAAATCTTTTAAATTTGGCAATTTTGAGTTGTCCCTATCAATTTGAAATGATCTATTAGTATAGTGATCTAGTTTTTTAGTTAAAATGCAAATAAGGATCATATCCCAACTTTCTACGGGTTGCTTTAAGTTTTTTAGTGCACCTAACTGCTGTCTCACTTTACTAATGAACTCACGTAAGGCGGTGGAAGTTCCTTTTTGAATGGAGGGAATGTCAAGTAGTGAATAAATGTGAGAATTTATTAATATTGTTTCATTGTTATAACGGTTATCTAACATTCTCAATGCATCATTATAAGAGTCATTTGTTAGAGGTAGATCATTTATTAGGCTTCTTGCCTCTCCTTCCAAATGATTCTTTAAATGAAAAAGTTTTTCAACATTTTGCAGTGACTTATTTCTATCAAAAACAGCTAGAAATAAATCTATAAAAGGTCTATAACTTGTTAAATCTTTGCCGTCATAACAAGGAATTTCTATTCGTGGAATATTTGAAGAATAAAAAGAATTATTTACATCTTGTGGATTAGTACTTACGCTCTGTATTACTGTTTTTGAGAGTTGACTATTAATTTTAGCTAATGTGTCAAAGTATTCCTCTCTAATATTATCAATGGAATCTGCATACCCCTGTTCACAACATAAAATTTCACAATGAAGATCTTGAAGTTTATTAAAATTTTCTATTAGTAAGTCTTTCCTAGTTTGTAATTGATTAATTATTAATTCAGAAATTTCTTTGTCCAAATGTTTTTCAACAAACCTTGTAATAGTTTTAATAGACTGAATTTCTTGAGATTTTTTAGTTTTTAGCATTTCAATATCCTTTTTAGCGGGCATTTTTTTTTATATGAATCTACCTAAAACTTAAAAGGTAAAAAAAACTATTTTAAATATCAAAATAACAAAAATGTTGACGATTATTTACAAACCAAAACACAAACAGTCAATTTATTTAATTTTGTATTCACTGCCAATGTCAGTTTTCTGTCACTTCATATATGATCGATTTCATAAAACATCGATTATTTCTCTCGATCGCTTGATAACCATTCGACGTCGGTCGTTCGCCCTCTTTTACATAGATGGCGCTATTGTATGAGCTTGACGTTTTACAAAATTAATTTTTTAATGATTTTTCTTTTTTGTAATTTCTTTTCTAATAATTTCTTTTTTGTTCAATAATTTCTTCTTTTTTTTTATTAGGTGTGTTTCTTACCTTCTGGAAATTGAGTAATTCCTAGCTTCTTTTTATTTCCGGCTCGACTGGATCAAACTTGATGTTGGATTTTTGCAACACCAAGGAAATAATTTTACACTGGTTTTACACTTCTGAAGCTAGGAATAACTAAAGACACTTTTCACAACTAATATTTTATTACAATAACACGAACTTTTGGTATTAAAGTAATTTTTGTGTGGGATCGGACACACGCCCTACTTTCCCGTTTTTTATTATCTTATTATTCTATATAACAACACCTTGGCAACGAACTTTTTTTTTGAATATTGCGCCTTTGTGTACACTTTGAATTATAGAACATAAAAACATAGAAACATCTTTGTGAAGTGTACACAAGGCGCAAACCACTAAATAAAATATTGAAACAAAATATAGTTTTACTAAATATTAATGTTGGGAATTTATTTCTCCAACAATATATATATATATACAAGCTGTACGCTCCCGAGGAAGCTGAAGCTGTTTTCACTTGAAGATCCTTTTTGTGGGGGATCATCCCATTCTGACTTTGGTTTTACAATTGCTGGTGTGACTTCGCTGTTTCCACTACCTTTCTCCATTCTTCTCTCTCTCTGATTTTGCTTCCTATATTTCTAATTTCCATACTTCTTAAGTCTTCTTCCACTTGTTGTCTCCATCTGAGTTTAGGCCTGCCTCTGGTTCTTGTACCTGGTGGTATCCATTCGGTTATAACTCTTAACGGATTGTTCTTCTCTCTTCTCATTATGTGTCCATACCATCTAATTCTCTGTGCTTTTGTTGCTCTTACTATGTTCTCTTGACCCATCCATTCTTGTATTTCGTGGTTCATCCATTGCCTTGCATCCTCTTCGTTTTCCCTCTTTGGTCCCAGAATTTTTCTCATAATTTTTCTCTCAAAAACTTTCAGCTGCTCTTCTTCTCTTGCTGTTAATGTGAATGTCTCCAAAGCATATAGCACTATTGGTCTTGTGGTCGTTTTGTAGATTTTCATTTTTGTATTTCGGCTTATCTTCTTATCTTTGAAAATTTTTTTATTTCTGTAGAATGCTTTGTTTCCTGCTTGAATTCTTCTTTTCATATCTACACTTTCATTTCTTCTGTTGACTAATACTCCCAAATATTTGAATGTTTCAACCTCTTCGAAGCTGTGTGCGTCTATTGTCATTTCTGTCAGTTGCGTCTTCTTTTTTTTACTTACATTCATGTATTTTGTTTTATTTTCATTTATTTCCAGTCCTCTTAGTTTGGATTCGTTTTCTATTTCTTGAAAGGTTTTCTTTAATGCCTTTTTATCTGTTGCTACTATGGTTATATCGTCCGCATATCCAATTATTTGTACTGTATTTTTATTTATAGTTCCTGCGTTTGACAACTTTTTTATTATCTTATCTAATGATAGAATAAATAGTACAGTTGAGAGCGCATCTCCTTGTCTTACTCCATTTTTAATTTTTATTATTTCTGTTCTCTCTCTTCCGGTGTCTATTGTTGCTTGGGAATCTCGCATTGTCATTTCTATCATTCTTATAATTTTATTTGGTATTTTGCTCTCTTGTAAGTCTTGGATCATTTTTCTTCTACTTAGTTTGTCAAAAGCCTGTTTAAAGTCTAGAAAAAGTATATGTGCTTCTCCGTCGTACTCGTATGTTTTCTCTATCGCTTGTTTTAGTGTATGGATAGCATCTATCGTGGATCTTCCTTTTCTGAAACCGTACTGGTAGTCTCCTATGCTTTGTTCTGTGTATATTGTTAGTCTGTCTCTAATTATACCAGTCAGTACTTTATATGTTACATTCAGTAAATTAATTGCTCGGTAGTTTTTACATATCCTGTGGTCTCCTTGTTTTGGGATTGTCACAATAATTCCTTTCTTCCATTCTTCGGGCATTGTTTCCTTATTCCATATATTCTGTATTAGTTCATAAATCTTTCTGTATAGTGCTTCACCCCCGTATTTTATAAGTTCTGCACATATTCCGTCGTCTCCCGCTGTTTTCCCGTTTTTCAGTTTGCATATTGTATCTTTTACTTCTGTATAGGTCAATTCTTCTTCTTCACCTTGTTCCGGGTTCATTATTGTTTCTCTTTCTTCTTCTACATCCGTTTCTTGATACATTTCTTCGAAATACTTCTGCCATGTTTCTGCTTCTATGGTTACATTAGCTGTCCGTTTTCTACTACCTAGCTTTAAGTATTGGTACAGTGGTTTTGAATTGTGTCTCTTATTTTCTGTTTCGATCTCGTTCATAATTTCGTCTACTTTTTTATTTTTCTTTGATTTAAACAATTTCTTTGTCTTTTTCCTTTGATCTTGGTATTTTTCTCGTTCCTCTTCTTTACCTGTGCTTAGCCATTTCAATCTTGTTTTATTCTTTTCGTCCACTGCTAGTTTGCACTCTTCGTCAAACCAATTGTTTCTTCTTTCTTTTTGCATTTTTCCAACTACTTTCTCTGCTGCAGTGTTTATTCCTTGTTTGATTTTTTTCCACTGCTCCTCCATTTCTTGTTCCTCCTTGAACTGCATCTCTACATTTACTTCTTTTACAAATCTTTTTACTCCTTTATCTTTCAATTTATCTACGTCCCATCTTCCCTGTGCTTTTCGTCTTTCATTCTTTGTTGTTTTTATTTTACATTTTGCAATCACTAGCATATGGTCCGAATCGATGTTTGCCCCTCTGTGAGATCTCACGTCATTTATCGACTGTTTGTGTGACTTTTTAATAAGTACATGGTCTATTTGATTCCCCTCCAGACTGCCTGGTCTCATCCATGTTATCTTGTGTATGTTTTTGTGTTTATATCTCGTGCTACTTATGTCCATGTTTAATGCCGCTGCTAAATTACATAATCTTTCTCCATTATTGTTTGTTGTGCTATGTAATGAGTTTTCCCCTGCAACCTCCCTAAAGCATTTTTCTTTACCTATTTGTGCGTTGAAATCGCCTATAATAATTAATATATCTTCTCCCGGGATTTTTTCGGCATTTTCTTCTAGTGTTTCATAGAACTGTTGTTTTATTAAGTCATCACTGTTTTCTGTGGGTGCATAGACATTTATTATGGACAACTTGTTCGGTTTGCTGTTTACTCTTATGTATGATAATCTTTGACTTATGGGTTTAAATTCCATAACTTTATGCCTCATTTCCCCTAACACAATAAAAGCAGTTCCTCCATATCCTTGTTTTTCTTCTCCAGCATACCATACTGTATAATTTTCTTTTTCGATTTTTCCATGTCCCCCCCACCTGGTTTCTTGAATTCCTGCAATATCTATATTGTATTGTTTCAACTGTGTCGCTAGCTATTCCATTTTTCCTTCTTCTAGCAGTGTCCTGACGTTCCATGTTCCAATTTTTTTGTAATTTTTTTAATTCTCTTCCTTTTTTTTGTATTTTTCTTATTATTTTGAATATACCGTGACTCATTTACCTCTTCGTTTGCATTGTCTGTTTCCTTTTCATCCATCCATTCTCTTTTGTCTAGTTTTTTGGGACATTTTCAATTTCTATAAGTTTATTTTCTCTTGCATTCCATTTTAGCACTTTGTCATTTATTTCTAATTTCTGGTATCTGATTTTTACTTTTGCTCCTTTGCTTCTCTGTTGTTTTGCTATGTCTCTGATTTCTTTTTGTATCTTTGCTTCCTTGAACGTCAGCGCTGCATCTATGTATATTTCTCTACAGTCTCTTGTGTATTTGAGTTTACCTTTTTCTTGCAGTATTTTCTGTTTGTCTTCCCAGCTCTTCGTTTCTATTATACATTTCTTGTATCCTATCTTAAACGCACTTTTAACTTCTATTTTCAGTTGCAGCTCTGTTTCCATCATTTTTTGTATGTTTTCTCTTAGTCTAACTTCATCTTCCAGATCTACCTGAATTCCTGTTATGATTAATTTATTGCGTATTTTTTCTTTATCGATCTTCTCTAATCTATTCTCCATGAGTGTTAACGCTTTTTTGAGTTCTTCGTTTTCTTTCTCCCATTTTTGTTCTTTTTTTCTACTTCTCTTTTTAAATTTTCTGTTTCTGCTTTGTTTTGCTTAAGCTTCTGCTTAATATCTTCCAGTTCGTTTTTCATATCCTTGATTTCATCTTTAATCTCTGTTTTGCTTTCCAGGATATCTTCTTTAATTTCTTGCCTCATCTGGCTCAGCAATATCTTAATCTCCTCCATGTCGTTAATATTGTACTTACTTTTTTTATGCGCGTGTCTGGAGCTTTCTTGCTTTTATGTTGCTCTTCTTTGTCTTCTTCAATCGAGCTGTCGTGCTCCGGTTTGTGTCTTTTTCCTTCTTTTTTATTTTCTTCGTTGTTCATCTATTTGTCTTGTTGTTTGTTTTCTAGACTGAAAATCTTTATCAATATAATGAGAGAAAAATATATTTTTAGTTCACTTAAAGCTTATAATATACACAAAAAATAGGAAAATGTAACCTGTGTCTAATAGTAATTATTATTATTATTATCTTCTTATTTTTAATTACGTTTTGGTAAGGTCTCAGATATTTTGCACACGCCGGCAACGTCGCAGAATATTTGACCGGTGTTACCTTAGCCATAAATTCCATCCATAAATTTTTTTTTCATATTTTCACAAAAATTTGGTATAAATTTATCAAAAATGAATAAAACAGATAATATTGACAAGAAAAATGTTATATATGTAACATATGTTTGGAAAAAAAATTTAAACCGGCGATGTATTGACGGTGAGTAGATAATGCCACTCAAATTCAAAAATCCTTTATGGATGGTACGTTAGTCAACTTTTTTTCTCAGTTTTTTGTTAAATTCTCAAAGTAAATATAATAAAGCATAACATATAAAAAAATCGTGATGGAGGTATTTTCCAAAACAACTTAGATGTATTGCGCGCTATTCATTAATACGTCTCAAATTCAAAAATCCTTTATGGATGGTACGTTAGTCAACTTTTTTTCTCAGTTTCTTGTTAAATTCTCAAAGTAAATATAATAAAGCATAACATATAAAAAAAACGTGATGGAGGTATTTTCCAAAACAAGAGAAAAAAATTCTGAAACTTATATGTATTGCGGGCTATTCGGTAATACGTCTCACATTCAAAAATCCTTTATGGATGGTACGTTAGTCAACTTTTTTTCTCAGTTTCTTGTTAAATTCTCAAAGTAAATATAATAAAGCATAACATATAAAAAAATCGTGATGGAGATATTTTTCAAAACAAGCGAAAAAAATTCTGAAATTTAGATGTATTGCGCGGTATTCGTTAATACGTCTCAAATTCAAAAATCCTTTATGGATGGTACGTTAGTCAACTTTTTTTCTCAGTTTTTTGTTAAATTCTCAAAGTAAATATAATAAAGCATAACATATAAAAAAATCGTGATGGAGGTATTTTCCAAAACAAGCGAAAAAAATTCTGAAACTTAGATGTATTGCGCGCTATTCATTAATACGTCTCAAATTCAAAAATCCTTTATGGATGGTACGTTAGTCAACTTTTTTTCTATGTTTTTTGTTAAATTCTCAAAGTAAATATAATAAAGCATAACATATAAAAAAATCGTGAAGGAGGTATTTTCCAAAACAAGCGAAAAAAATTCTGAAACTATTGCGCGCTATTCATTAATACGTCTCAAATTCAAAAATCCTTTATGGATGGTACGTTAGTCAACTTTTTTTCTATGTTTTTTGTTAAATTCTCAAAGTAAATATAATAAAGCATAACATATAAAAAAATCGTGATGGAGGTATTTTCCAAAACAAGAGAAAAAAATTCTGAAACTTAGATGTATTGCGGGCTATTCGGTAATACGTCTCACATTCAAAAATCCTTTATGGATGGTACGTTAGTCAACTTTTTTTCTCAGTTTCTTGTTAAATTCTCAAAGTAAATATAATAAAGCATAACATATAAAAAAATCGTGATGGAGGTATTTTTCAAAACAAGCGAAAAAAATTCTGAAACTTAGATGTATTGCGCGCTATTCATTAATACGTCTCAAATTCAAAAATCCTTTATGGATGGTACGTTAGTCAACTTTTTTTCTCAGTTTTTTGTTAAATTCTCAAAGTAAATATAATAAAGCATAACATATAAAAAAATCGTGATGGAGGTATTTTCCAAAACAAGAGAAAAAAATTCTGAAACTTAGATGTATTGCGGGCTATTCGGTAATACGTCTCAGATTCAAAAATCCTTTATGGATGGATCGTTAGTCAACTTTTTTTCTCAGTTTTTTGTTAAATTCTCAAAGTAAATATATAAAGCATAACATATAAAAAAATCGTGATGGAGGTATTTTCCAAAACAAGCGAAAAAAATTCTGAAACTTAGATGTATTGCGCGCTATTCATTAATACGTCTCAAATTCAAAAATCCTTTATGGATGGTACGTTAGTCAACTTTTTTTCTATGTTTTTTGTTAAATTCTCAAAGTAAATATAATAAAGCATAACATATAAAAAAATCGTGAAGGAGGTATTTTCCAAAACAAGCGAAAAAAATTCTGAAACTATTGCGCGCTATTCATTAATACGTCTCAAATTCAAAAATCCTTTATGGATGGTACGTTAGTCAACTTTTTTTCTCAGTTTTTTGTTACATTCCCAAAGTAAATATAATAAAGCATAACATATAAAACAAACGTGATGGAGGTATTTTCCAAAACAAGAGAAAAAAATTCTGAAACTTAGATGTATTGCGGGCTATTCGGTAATACGTCTCAAATTCAAAAATCCTTTATGGATGGATCGTTAGTCAACTTTTTTTCTCAGTTTTTTGTTAAATTCTCAAAGTAAATATAATTAAGCATAACATATAAAAAAAATCGTGATGGAGGTATTTTCCAAAACAAGCGAAAAAAATTCTGAAACTTAGATGTATTGCGCGGTATTCGTTAATACGTCTCAAATTCAAAAATCCTTTATGGACGGTACGTTAGTCAACTTTTTTCTCAGTTTTTTGTTAAATTTTCAAAGTAAATATAATAAAGCATAACATATACAAAAATCGTGATGGAGGTATTTTCCAAAACAAGCGAAAAAAATTCTGAAACTTAGAAGTATTGAGGCAATAAACCCGACGTCAAAGGATGTATTAAAAGGCATTTTCCAAAGTCTTTATAACGACATCAGCCTTATGTAACCCGAAAAAAAAAAATAAAAAATTCCAAAAAAGCAAATTAAGATATAGACTTCACCAACAATGATAATAAAAATAAAAATCACACACACACACACACACACACACACACACACACACACACACACACACACACACACACACACACACACACACACACACACACACACACACACACACACACACACACACACACACACACACACACACACACACACACACACACACACACACACACACACACACACACACACACACACACACACACACACACACACACACACACACACACACACACACACACACACACACACACACACACACACACACACACACACACACACACACACACACACACACACACACACACACACACACACACACACACACACACACACACACACACACACACACACACACACACACACACACACACACACACACACACACACACACACACACACACACACACACACACACACACACACACACACACACACACACACACACACACACACACACACACACACACACACACACACACACACACACACACACACACACACACACACACACACACACACACACACACACACACACACACACACACACACACACACACACACACACACACACACACACACACACACACACACACACACACACACACACACACACACACACACACACACACACACACACACACACACACACACACACACACACACACACACACACACACACACACACACACACACACACACACACACACACACACACACACACACACACACACACACACACACACACACACACACACACACACACACACACACACACACACACACACACACACACACACACACACACACACACACACACACACACACACACACACACACACACACACACACACACACACACACACACACACACACACACACACACACACACACACACACACACACACACACACACACACACACACACACACACACACACACACACACACACACACACACACACACACACACACACACACACACACACACACACACACACACACACACACACACACACACACACACACACACACACACACACACACACACACACACACACACACACACACACACACACACACACACACACACACACACACACACACACACACACACACACACACACACACACACACACACACACACACACACACACACACACACACACACACACACACACACACACACACACACACACACACACACACACACACACACACACACACACACACACACACACACACACACACACACACACACACACACACACACACACACACACACACACACACACACACACACACACACACACACACACACACACACACACACACACACACACACACACACACACACACACACACACACACACACACACACACACACACACACACACACACACACACACACACACACACACACACACACACACACACACACACACACACACACACACACACACACACACACACACACACACACACACACACACACACACACACACACACACACACACACACACACACACACACACACACACACACACACACACACACACACACACACACACACACACACACACACACACACACACACACACACACACACACACACACACACACACACACACACACACACACACACACACACACACACACACACACACACACACACACACACACACACACACACACACACACACACACACACACACACACACACACACACACACACACACACACACACACACACACACACACACACACACACACACACACACACACACACACACACACACACACACACACACACACACACACACACACACACACACACACACACACACACACACACACACACACACACACACACACACACACACACACACACACACACACACACACACACACACACACACACACACACACACACACACACACACACACACACACACACACACACACACACACACACACACACACACACACACACACACACACACACACACACACACACACACACACACACACACACACACACACACACACACACACACACACACACACACACACACACACACACACACACACACACACACACACACACACACACACACACACACACACACACACACACACACACACACACACACACACACACACACACACACACACACACACACACACACACACACACACACACACACACACACACACACACACACACACACACACACACACACACACACACACACACACACACACACACACACACACACACACACACACACACACACACACACACACACACACACACACACACACACACACACACACACACACACACACACACGCACACACGCACGTGTGTTGTTTTGAAAAATACCTCCATCACGATTTTTTTATATGTTATGCTTTATTATATTTACTTTGAGAATTTAACAAAAAACTGAGAAAAAAAGTTGACTAACGTACCATCCATAAAGGATTTTTGAATGTGAGACGTATTACCGAATAGCCCGCAATACATATAAGTTTCAGAATTTTTTTCGCTTGTTGTGAAAAATACCTCCATCACGATTTTTTTATATGTTATGCTTTATTATATTTACTTTGAGAATTTAACAAGAAACTGAGAAAAAAAGTTGACTAACGTACCATCCATAAAGGATTTTTGAATGTGAAACGTATTACCGAATAGCCCACAATACATATAAGTTTCAGAATTTTTTTCTCTTGTTTTGGAAAATACCTCCATCACGTTTTTTTATATGTTATGCTTTATTATATTTACTTTGAGAATTTAACAAAAAACTGAGAAAAAAAGTTGACTAATGTACCATCCATAAAGGATTTTTGAATTTGAGACGTATTAACGAATACCGCGCAATACATCTAAGTTTCAGAATTTTTTTCGCTAGTTTTGGAAAATACCTCCATCACGATTTTTTTATATGTTATGCTTTATTATATTTACTTTGAGAATTTAACAAAAAACTGAGAAAAAAGATTGACTAACGATCCATCCATAAAGGATTTTTGAATTTGAGACGTATTACCGAACAGCCCGCAATACATCTAAGTTTCAGAATTTTTTTCTCTTGTTTTGGAAAATACCTCCATCACGATTTTTTTATATGTTATGCTTTATTATATTTACTTTGAGAATTTAACAAAAAACTGAGAAAAAAAGTTGACTAACGTACCATCCATAAAGGATTTTTGAATTTGAGACGTATTAACGAATACCGCGCAATACATCTAAGTTTCAGAATTTTTTTCGCTAGTTTTGGAAAATACCTCCATCACGATTTTTTTATATGTTATGCTTTATTATATTTACTTCGAGAATTTAACAAGAAACTGAGAAAAAAAGTTGACTAACGTACCATCCATAAAGGATTTTTGAATGTGAGACGTATTACCGAATAGCCCGCAATACATATAAGTTTCAGAATTTTTTTCTCTTGTTTTGGAAAATACCTCCATCACGTTTTTTTTATATGTTATGCTTTATTATATTTACTTTGAGAATTTAACAAAAAACTGAGAAAAAAAGTTGACTAACGTACCATCCATAAAGGATTTTTGAATTTGAGACGTATTAACGAATACCGCGCAATACATCTAAGTTTCAGAATTTTTTTCACTAGTTTTGGAAAATACCTCCATCACGATTTTTTTATATGTTATGCTTTATTATATTTACTTTGAGAATTTAACAAAAAACTGAGAAAAAAAGTTGACTAACGATCCATCCATAAAGGATTTTTGAATTTGAGACGTATTACCGAATAGCCCGCAATACATCTAAGTTTCAGAATTTTTTTCTCTTGTTTTGGAAAATACCTCCATCACGATTTTTTTATATGTTATGCTTTATTATATTTACTTTGAGAATTTAACAAAAAACTGAGAAAAAAAGTTGACTAACGTACCATCCATAAAGGATTTTTGAATTTCAGACGTATTAATGAATAGCGCGCAATACATCTAAGTTTCAGAATTTTTTTCGCTTATTTTGGAAAATACCTCCATCACGATTTTTTTATATGTTATGCTTTATTATATTTACTTTGAGAATTTAACAAAAAACTGAGAAAAAAAGTTGACTAACGTACCATCCATAAAGGATTTTTGAATTTCAGACGTATTAATGAATAGCGCGCAATACATCTAAGTTTCAGAATTTTTTTCGCTTATTTTGGAAAATACCTCCATCACGATTTTTTTATATGTTATGCTTTATTATATTTACTTTGAGAATTTAACAAAAAACTGAGAAAAAAAGTTGACTAACGTACCATCCATAAAGGATTTTTGAATTTGAGACGTATTAACGAATACCGCGCAATACATCTAAGTTTCAGAATTTTTTTCGCTTGTTTTGAAAAATACCTCCATCACGATTTTTTTATATGTTATGCTTTATTATATTTACTTTGAGATTTTAACAAGAAACTGAGAAAAAAAGTTGACTAACGATCCATCCATAAAGGATTTTTGAATTTGAGACGTATTACCGAATAGCCCGCAATACATCTAAGTTTCAGAATTTTTTTCTCTTGTTTTGGAAAATACCTCCATCACGATTTTTTTATATGTTATGCTTTATTATATTTACTTTGAGAATTTAACAAAAAACTGAGAAAAAAAGTTGACTAACGTACCATCCATAAAGGATTTTTGAATGTGAGACGTATTACCGAATAGCCCGCAATACATATAAGTTTCAGAATTTTTTTCTCTTGTTTTGGAAAATACCTCCATCACTTTTTTTTTATATGTTATGCTTTATTATATTTACTTTGAGAATTTAACAAAAAACTGAGAAAAAAAGTTGACTAACGTACCATCCATAAAGGATTTTTGAATGTGAGACGTATTACCGAATAGCCCGCAATACATATAAGTTTCAGAATTTTTTTCGCTTGTTGTGAAAAATACCTCCATCACGATTTTTTTATATGTTATGCTTTATTATATTTACTTTGAGAATTTAACAAGAAACTGAGAAAAAAAGTTGACTAACGTACCATCCATAAAGGATTTTTGAATGTGAAACGTATTACCGAATAGCCCACAATACATATAAGTTTCAGAATTTTTTTCTCTTGTTTTGGAAAATACCTCCATCACGTTTTTTTATATGTTATGCTTTATTATATTTACTTTGAGAATTTAACAAAAAACTGAGAAAAAAAGTTGACTAATGTACCATCCATAAAGGATTTTTGAATTTGAGACGTATTAACGAATACCGCGCAATACATCTAAGTTTCAGAATTTTTTTCGCTAGTTTTGGAAAATACCTCCATCACAATTTTTTTATATGTCATGCTTTATTATATTTACTTTGAGAATTTAACAAAAAACTGAGAAAAAAAGTTGACTAACGATCCATCCATAAAGGATTTTTGAATTTGAGACGTATTACCGAACAGCCCGCAATACATCTAAGTTTCAGAATTTTTTTCTCTTGTTTTGGAAAATACCTCCATCACGATTTTTTTATATGTTATGCTTTATTATATTTACTTTGAGAATTTAACAAAAAACTGAGAAAAAAAGTTGACTAACGTACCATCCATAAAGGATTTTTGAATTTGAGACGTATTAACGAATACCGCGCAATACATCTAAGTTTCAGAATTTTTTTCGCTAGTTTTGGAAAATACCTCCATCACGATTTTTTTATATGTTATGCTTTATTATATTTACTTCGAGAATTTAACAAGAAACTGAGAAAAAAAGTTGACTAACGTACCATCCATAAAGGATTTTTGAATGTGAGACGTATTACCGAATAGCCCGCAATACATATAAGTTTCAGAATTTTTTTCTCTTGTTTTGGAAAATACCTCCATCACGTTTTTTTTATATGTTATGCTTTATTATATTTACTTTGAGAATTTAACAAAAAACTGAGAAAAAAAGTTGACTAACGTACCATCCATAAAGGATTTTTGAATTTGAGACGTATTAACGAATACCGCGCAATACATCTAAGTTTCAGAATTTTTTTCACTAGTTTTGGAAAATACCTCCATCACGATTTTTTTATATGTTATGCTTTATTATATTTACTTTGAGAATTTAACAAAAAACTGAGAAAAAAAGTTGACTAACGATCCATCCATAAAGGATTTTTGAATTTGAGACGTATTACCGAATAGCCCGCAATACATCTAAGTTTCAGAATTTTTTTCTCTTGTTTTGGAAAATACCTCCATCACGATTTTTTTATATGTTATGCTTTATTATATTTACTTTGAGAATTTAACAAAAAACTGAGAAAAAAAGTTGACTAACGTACCATCCATAAAGGATTTTTGAATTTCAGACGTATTAATGAATAGCGCGCAATACATCTAAGTTTCAGAATTTTTTTCGCTTATTTTGGAAAATACCTCCATCACGATTTTTTTTATATGTTATGCTTTATTATATTTACTTTGAGAATTTAACAAAAAACTGAGAAAAAAAGTTGACTAACGTACCATCCATAAAGGATTTTTGAATTTGAGACGTATTAACGAATACCGCGCAATACATCTAAGTTTCAGAATTTTTTTCGCTTGTTTTGAAAAATACCTCCATCACGATTTTTTTATATGTTATGCTTTATTATATTTACTTTGAGATTTTAACAAGAAACTGAGAAAAAAAGTTGACTAACGATCCATCCATAAAGGATTTTTGAATTTGAGACGTATTACCGAATAGCCCGCAATACATCTAAGTTTCAGAATTTTTTTCTCTTGTTTTGGAAAATACCTCCATCACGATTTTTTTATATGTTATGCTTTATTATATTTACTTTGAGAATTTAACAAAAAACTGAGAAAAAAAGTTGACTAACGTACCATCCATAAAGGATTTTTGAATGTGAGACGTATTACCGAATAGCCCGCAATACATATAAGTTTCAGAATTTTTTTCTCTTGTTTTGGAAAATACCTCCATCACTTTTTTTTTATATGTTATGCTTTATTATATTTACTTTGAGAATTTAACAAAAAACTGAGAAAAAAAGTTGACTAACGTACCATCCATAAAGGATTTTTGAATGTGAGACGTATTACCGAATAGCCCGCAATACATATAAGTTTCAGAATTTTTTTCGCTTGTTGTGAAAAATACCTCCATCACGATTTTTTTATATGTTATGCTTTATTATATTTACTTTGAGAATTTAACAAGAAACTGAGAAAAAAAGTTGACTAACGTACCATCCATAAAGGATTTTTGAATGTGAAACGTATTACCGAATAGCCCACAATACATATAAGTTTCAGAATTTTTTTCTCTTGTTTTGGAAAATACCTCCATCACGTTTTTTTTATATGTTATGCTTTATTATATTTACTTTGAGAATTTAACAAAAAACTGAGAAAAAAAGTTGACTAACGTACCATCCATATAGGATTTTTGAATTTGAGACGTATTAACGAATACCGCGCAATACATCTAAGTTTCAGAATTTTTTTCGCTAGTTTTGGAAAATACCTCCATCACTATTTTTTTATATGTTATGCTTTATTATATTTACTTTGAGAAGTTAACAAAAAACTGAGAAAAAAAGTTGACTAACGATCCATCCATAAAGGATTTTTGAATGAGACGTATTACCGAATAGCCCGCAATACATCTAAGTTTCAGAATTTTTTTCTCTTGTTTTGGAAAATACCTCCATCACGATTTTTTTATATGTTATGCTTTATTAGATTTACTTTGAGAATTTAACAAAAAACTGAGAAAAAAAGTTGACTAACGTACCATCCATAAAGGAGTTTTGAATGTGAGACGTATTACCGAATAGCCCGCAATACATATAAGTTTCAGAATTTTTTCTCTTGTTTTGGAAAATACCTCCATCACTTTTTTTTTATATGTTATGCTTTATTATATTTACTTTGAGAATTTAACAAAAAACTGAGAAAAAAAGTTGACTAACGTACCATCCATAAAGGATTTTTGAATTTGAGACGTATTAACGAATACCGTGCAATACATCTAAGTTTCAGAATTTTTTTCGCTTGTTTTGAAAAATACCTCCATCACGATTTTTTTATATGTTATGCTTTATTATATTTACTTTGAGAATTTAACAAGAAACTGAGAAAAAAAGTTGACTAACGTACCATCCATAAAGGATTTTTGAATTTGAGTGGCATTATCTACTCACCGTCAATACATTGCCGGTTTAAATTTTTTTTCCAAACATATGTAACATATATAACATTTTTCTTGTCAATATTATCTGTTTTATTCATTTTTGATAAATTTATACCAAATTTTTGTGAAAATATGAAAAAAAAAATTATGGATGGAATTTATGGCTAAGGTAACACCGGTGAATATTTGGCCGTACTTCTGTTTGCTAATTTATTTATGGCTTTCAGTAATTAAATATTCATTAATGTTTAATTATACACGTTTTTGTTATATTCAATGTTTGTTGTATTTGTAACTTAAAAAAATATTGTTCTGTATAATATTATTGCAAATCTCCTCTCTTACGTGCATCAAATTAACAGAAAGATGACTTACAGTTGAAATGTTGAATTCACCACACACTTTGTGAAAATTTCACCAAAAACCAATGTTTACTTCCGTACTAAAACAACTTTTTTCACCAGAGAGCAAATCACCTTGTGTTCACACCAACTTTTAACACACAAAATACATATTTCTCTTTAATTTTAGGGCAACAAAACAAAACATCCAAAAATTTACATAGGAGGTTGGGAACTTTCACCATCGATATGGAGAATAAGGTTCAACTATGAGTTATACCAATATTACAAAGAACCATCTATCCATAGCAAATTATGCAAAAATACAAAGATTGTGCTGGACAGGTCACCTTATAAGAATGGATAAGGACAGAACACCTAGTAGAACACTTAGCGGAACTATGGTGGAACATCGGCCAGTAGGAAGAGGTAGATAGACATAGTGTAAACGTATGCTAAAGGGATATTGAGGGAGAATAACTAGAGGAGAGCAGCCAGGGACAGAGATAGTTGGAGGCAGATACTGGGGGAGACAAGGCCCGCCTTGGGCTGTAGCACCATACGAGAGCGAAGTGATATATTTGACATAATAATTTTAACAGCTAACCACACTTATAAAAAATCAAATTATTCTTCTATTTTACAAAAATTGATCAAAACCGGCCGGGGTGGCTAGGCCACTTACATAGAATAAACAAAATGGAGCCTTCAAAACACATTTATAACCAAAGACCAGATGAAGTGAGGAAGGAGGCAGACCCAGAGCATGATTTAAGGACCAGGTGGAAGACGACTTATGAGTGTTAAGAGTACAAAATTAGAAAACCAAGGTGACGTACAGGAAGGAATGGAAGCGTATTCTAGAACAGGCCAAGACCCACCATGGTTTGTTGAGCCAATGATATGATGATGATGATCAAAACAATAATCAAACTCTACTAAAAAACAGAAATAGTTCAGCAAAATTCTATTAAACAGAAAAATTAATCACCCAGTTCTTAGGTATTTTGCTTGGATGTGGATTAGGTCGGTTTTGTGTTGGTATTCAAGAGTACTTCATAACAGCTTGTCAAATATGTGAATTCAATATTCACGTTGCAGCCCTAGATTGCAAATAACTTTTTACTAGGTCTACTCCCTAATTTTTTAATAAATTATCTTCATTGTTTAGTATATTCCGTATTAGGATTATTATGTTTGGTAATTTCCTGTATTATGAAAGAACTTACATAAAAGAACAATGGTAGTCTATCAGAACAAAGTAATTTTTAAAACAAATCGATTTTTTTGTAAAATATGTAAAATGTAGGTATGTGTTTATTTTTATGAAGGGTACTGAAAATCCCTATAATGTATATTATTTATTTTTTAAAAAACTAACCTTTTACGTCGTAGCCTTGGCCTGACAGACCACCCTCCTTGAAGAAGTGTTATTTATTTGTTAGCGTAATATCGAAATATTTCTTATTAATACCTTACCTACAACAACTTGACCGCTTACAGAAGAGTATTTAGCATGTAAAGAATCCAATGGATTTTGGGTCTGTTTAAATCTCTCAACTTTTTCCTTCTGCTGCATCATACACATTAACAACCCCCTCATTAACTTTACACAGGACTGTTCTAATTCATACGTTTTAGCTCTATCTTCGTCTTGGTCTGCTATTTTCTTATACGCCATGGAAAGACCCCAAACTGATAATATACAATAAACATTGTCTCTGATCCATGCATGACTATTTTCTAAACTGGCTGGAAATAATCCTGTAACAGGATTTTGATGTTCCATTATGACCTTATGTACTAGACGTTGGTAGTAGTCCAGGCGGACGCCTGAATTACTTCGGCTCCTCATTTTTCTTAAAGTATTTAAATATTAAACTTTTCACTTAAAACTATTTTTAAAGATCAAAACATAATTAATCAAGGTGATTTAAATGACAGAATTGACATTGACATATCATTAACAATAACATGTGACTTTACGTCTAAACGTCTAAACTTCTCTCTTGGACTTGTACGTGGTGTGTTAACAGTTCCTAAAGTAATCAAATGTTTATTTGAATTTATTTTTTAATTTTAATTTTTTATTTTAATAGCTTAAGCTTAAGTTAATACATGGCGTTTAGTTTAATAAGCTTTAATAATAAAAACCTACAGATAGAAGTGAAGAATTACAAAGAATGATGAAAGCACTAGATAGAGAATCGACAAAGGTAGGACTGAAGATGAATTACAGTAAAACAAAAACCATGAGCAATCAACAAGAAGAACTAATAATTACAGTGGCATAAACAAGAATAGAACAAATCACTAGATTAAATAAAGAAAATCAGACCGAAGAAATAAAGAGAAGAATAATGTTACTTATTCTTTTATGGGGCGCGCGAGGTTTTCCCAACACGACTCTACCTTATCGGCAGAGTCTACGAGAAGTGTACGGTAAATTGAAGCTGTAATTACAAAGAAATAAATAAATTATGTCTTTATACTCACTTTATAACGCTTAAATAATTACAGGATCTGGATTTCAATGCATATTTTTTTTTATTCTCGTATCAAAGTTACGCGTGAAGTTAGTCGCAGTGCCGGTTTATCCACTGGGCGCATGAACCCCGGAGGGGCCCGAAAGGGCCCGTTCCTTTTAATTATAAAAAAGTAAAGTCGCTAAATAATCTACATATTTTCCGAAAATAATCTCATACGCAGATACGCCAATACACTGCAAACGCCTATATTTTATTGTTACATCTCTTCACGCCTATACACAGTGGCGTAGCCTAGCTCCACAGGGGCCCCGTATCAATGTTTGTGGCGGCGCTCTTTTCCAAAAACTACAGAATGTTGTCAGAAAGATTTTTCGAATTGTAGTGAATTTTGCATGTGAATCCAGCTTGGAAGCATCTAGTTATTTCAGAACTGTTCAAAGTATCTACACGTTTTTTCGGCTTCTCCTCAAAGGTGGAATTTACTGAAAGAAAGCGGCAAATGTTGTGTAAAAAGATTAATAATTGAAACTAGATGGTCCACCCGATTTGACGCTGTAAATGCATTAATTTTAAAAACTACGGATCCATCAAACATATTTTTCCAGTTAAACAATAATAGAGATGAAAAATCAGCAGATAAAAGTGAAGCCAAGGCACTGTACAATAAAATGTATACCTTTGAGACAGCTCAATTAACACTGATTTGGCAAGAATTTTGGAACGAGTGAATGCAACAAGCAAAACGTTAGAATCTGTGGAGTTAAACGTGTCAATTGGAGTAGAATTAATGACATCTCTTTTGAGCTTTGTTAAAGACGTAAGAAATAAGTTTAGCGAAATTGAACAAGAAGCGAAAACTGTCTTTTGCGAAGGCGAGGATATCTCAAACATCTAGGTACTGTACAACCGACCTTCAAAGAATAAAGAAAATAAAAACATTTTTCGAAGAAGCAGCTGGAAGTCAAATCATTTTAAAAGGGCAAGAGATATTCAGAATTGAAGTACTTAATGTTATATGCGACAATATTACTCAAGATCTTTTAAAGATAATTGAATGCTACAATCTACAAGGATGTAACATCAGCTTTTAGATGTTCTTTTACGCTAGAGAAAGAAGAAGTCAAGACGTCAATTAATACTTTATGCGAGAAATATAAAAAAGATGTTGATGAAACCAAAGAGAACTTGCATAGTGAAATTATCCATTTTGTAACGTTATGCCAAAATTTAAATAAACATACATTTTATGAAAAATTTTATGTCATCCAGGATGTGTGTGTGTGTGTTTAGATTTATGACCTTGGTTTGAACCAATTGGCCAGCTCAAATTTTTTTTTTATTTTCATAGACACAATTTCCTAATTTTAACTGATATACATTATATTTTAATAATTACAAACATATATTACATACATTACATTAAAAATACATACTAATAAAACACTATTACTAAATACTTATACTAAACCACTAATTGATATTAAATTTTTTTTTTCGCGCTAAGACCTAAACCCGATTCAACCTCGCGGAGGTTTAGGCCTTCTTTGTGATTTTTTTTTGCTTTTTTTTTGTTTTTTTTATTTGGTTTTTTTTATTGTTTTTTAATATTTACTTCTTTTTTTTTGTTTTTATATATATATATATTTTTTTTTAATTTTTTATATATATATTTTTTTAAATATCAATTTTCATATTTTTTAAGTGGTTATAAACAATTTTATAAAAATTTATATTTCGTGTACATAAAATGGAATTTAAATTGGTGGGGAGAGTAACCCCTACTGTTTGTAGATTCTTATATAACTGTTGATTCAGCATCTGGAAGTTTGCGCAATCGAAAATACATGCTCTAAAGTACCCAACTCCCCGCAAGTGCAGTTTTGAGAAGTGGCCAACCCTAGTTTATTTTTGTGAACTGGATATAAACCATGTTTGTTCCTTGCTCTATTTAAGGTTTTAATGAAGTGCCGCTTTGTAATGTCGTTAAACCACGGTTTTCTATAAATTTTTGGTTGGATATCATGAAATCGTACACCTGTAAGAGATATATCATATTCCAGTTGCCATTGCTCCATTTGTTTTTTCTTAAACCATTGTCGTAGATCAGTGACTGGCATTAATGGTTCTTCTATCGTTTCCCCTGTTCTAGTAGCATCCTTGGCAAGTCTATCCACTATTTCATTTCCGTTAATTCCATAATGAGCCTTAATCCAAACCAAAGAAATTTGTTTACCTGTATTCGTAAGTAACTGGATTGTTTCTAAAATTTTTATAATTACTACTGATGAAGTGCTTGATAATTTAGTGTGTACTTTTGTGTCTACCGAACTTTTGCTATCTGTTAATATAACAAACTTATTCTTGTGATTGTGATGGATATTAATATACCTCAAAGCTTGAAGAATTGCGATGAGCTCAGCAGTATAACTAGACATTTGATTTGAAAGTTTAAATTTTTTGGATAGATTTTCATTTGAATGGTAAAAGGCGCATCCAGTTGACTCAGCGAATTTGGATCCATCTGTATAAATACAATCGGACTCCGGCCATCTTTTCAGAATTGTTTGCTCAACAAACGTATTTATGTTAAATTGATTAACATGTGGTTCAATATTAAGATAATAATAAGGAATTTGTAGTTCTAATAGGTTATAATCACAATTATAAAATGGAAGGATGTCATTTCTGTAAACCTCGCTATTAAATTGGATTAATAGGTGATAACTGCTTATTACTTTGGGATGAATTTTACGTCGCCAGAAGGGACTATCTATTTTTGAATTGAGGTTTTGTATTTTCTCAGATCTTTTCTGTGCTAGGAGTTTCGATATAAAAACATCACACAAAAATTGCCGTCTAAGATGCAAAGGAGGCTCTGCTGCTTCAATTTCTAAAATATGTGTTGGTGTGCTTTGTATACATCCAAGACAAAGTCGTAAACACGTATTTTTTATTTTTTCCAATATCTCCAATTGAGTTAAATTTGCATTTCCATATAAAATACAACCATAGTCAATCACTGAACGTATTAGTGCTCTATAGAAGATTAGTGATATATTTGGATCGGCTCCCCACTTTGTGTGGCTAAAAGCTCTTAGTACATTTATTGCGTTTTCACATTTTTTGACAAATGATGAATATGTTCTTTCCAAGAGAGCTTTTGATTTAAAATTATGCCAAGGTATTTAACAGATGTTTTATATGGGAATGTGAAAGGTCCTATACTAATTTGGTTTGGTGGTTGATAACGTCTTCTCGTAAATGAACACATGACTGATTTATCTTGAGAGATGCTGAATCCATTTCTTTGTGACCATTCGGCAATTCTTTCTGTGGCCTTTTCTAATGCATTGATTGAAGCTTCGATAGACTTATTTTCCGTATAAATGCAAAAGTCGTCTGCGTACTGAAGTATTCTAGTTTCTTCGGTAATAGAACTAGTAACATCAGCAGTGTACAGAATAAACAATAATGGACTTATTCATCCAGGATAGTCATCTTATGGTCATCCAGGATGTAAAGGCAACTTTTCCCAATATTTTAACTGCAAATTTATTTGACGATACTAATTTCTAATGCGTCAGGCGAGCGGTCTTTTTCGGCTTTACAAAGAGTAAAAACATTTTTAAGGTCAAAGGGTCAAGAAAACCTAGACACATTATCGCTATTGTATATAGAGAATGAAGAACTGGAGAAACTGAATTGTGATAATATTATATGGCAGTTTGCGAATGCCAAGTCAAGAAAAAAAGTGATCTAATTTTTGTCTTTATCTATTTTTTAGAATATGTTTTTTGTTTGTCATGTGTTGTTTGTGAAACTTTCTGTTTTTAATTTATGTTTTCAAATGTATTTTTTGGAATAATTTTTATAATAATAGTCTCCTGTTTTATACCGCTGACGCACCTTTGGGATTATAGCAGGGTAGTCTGCTATATCTAGGGCCCACGGTATACAAGGAGGGTAACAGGGCCAGTGCTACGCTTCAACCGCCTATTATTACCCATTACCCCTGGTTTTACCCAAGGTACTCATTTTATTCAGGCTGAGTCGACCTGGGGCCTATAGACATTTTAAAAATGTTTTTTTTCAATGTAACAAAAATAAAGAAAACTTCTGTTGGAGTGAAAGTAAAAAGAAAGATATACTCCAACAGAAGTAAGGAAAAAGGAAGTAACTAATGGGACAACACTAATTGAGAAGTGTGAAGTGTGAAGAGACAGAGGCAAACTAAATAGAGTTGGCTAGCAAGAGATGCAAGAGAACAACTTGACACTCAAGGATGGATACGGCTCGTTTGCATGCCTGTCGAAGAACAGTAGCTCTAAGTAGATAGTAATGATGACTAAAAGGTGAAATAATAAAATAAGAATAATGTACTGAAAATGAATGAAGATAAATAATTGCTAAAGACGAACAAAATAAATAAAACTAACAAATCATGGGCGCCATGAAAATGATCTTCGATCATTCTCCCATGTATCTTACACTGCTGTCAAATATTAAATATATTAAACCTGTAATAATGAACATAAAGGAATAATAAAAATAAATGATATACAAAATAAGTAAATATTTATTAAAGATAACTACTAGATCTTTGACAATCTCTGAGTTACACAAAGTGAATATCATGTGACTCTAAAATGACATAAGTTATACAAAGTTATATTTGAGATAACTACAATAATGTTATCTGTTACAAAATTATAGGTATAAGTACCTCTTGCTTACATATAGGGTACAAATCACATGAGTCTTCTACCAAATGGTTATAGTACGCTTGCTACGTACCACTAAATTGAAACAGACAAAGATGAAAATAATACAAATAAATAGGCCCAAGCCTCACTAAGAGAAAATACAATAATGAATAAGCAAAGTTAAATGTACAAATGAATAAAATAGGGTTGAGATAAATACTGAAACGATGACCTAAATTAACCGAACAAATGGAATAAAGCGAATAACAATAAAATAATTGGGAAACAAGCAAGTAATATTACAAAATAAATATAAAACCAATAACGTATAGAAACCTAATTTTCTAGGCTTATTACCTTGTGCACACAAGTAACTTACCATAGGATCAACAGTTTGGGAACCTAATAATCTAATATAAGTACAAATATGTCAAATAATACAAAGGTAACTAGATCTGAAAAAAAAAATTAATAATATAGTGCATTAAACCAAATGTCTGAAATATAAAACCAATAGTTACTCAATGCACAACACTAAATGTTCCCAAACAAACCCATTTATCGAACGACTTCCAGATAAGGTTCGATGCTGCAATCCATCGAATGAGCACACGGAGAGTGCTAACCTGTCCTATCCGTAGGTGCAGGTGGAAAGATGACAGAAAATGGGACTGGAACGTCCCAAAGTGTGTTTCCCAAATTGACATATTCCCAATGGTGACTTGACTGTGGCTGTAATGGTTTCCCTAGGTGGTCAAAGGGCTACGAATTCATCATGTGGTTTCCCCAAAATGGCTAAAAAACATTCCCAGTTTTATTTCCTATATAAACATGAGCAAAAAGTAAAAAGAAGAAATAAATGAGGAAACTCTTTAGAAGCATTAACATAGAAAAACCGACCATCAAAATGGAACAAAAACCAATCTCAAGCAACCTTGAACTATTTTGAGTGTGAAGACATGAACAAATAATGACATTGAATTTGAAAATGATTTATCTGAGGAAATATCTGTAAAAATATATTGAATTTATAAAATATTGGATGTTCAATAAATTAAAAACCTACAGAGAAGTGATAATTATTTCCAATATTAATTGAGAATTGCATATGTTTGGTTATGTCTAACCAAAAAATATATTAATGTATAATTTTCCTTGAATGAATATTCAATAATCGAAATAATCTACATCCTTTACTTAATAGATTGACTAATAAAGTTTAATGATGGGACTAATATTTTAAATATTCCACAACAAAAAACATGACAATGGCTACCTAAAAAATTACTACAAAAATAAATCTCACCGAATGATTCCTATTCAGGCTCCAACAGGAGTTTTGTCACACACATGTCTCCCTACTCCAGACAATCCTTGGTGGTAACTTTTTACTTTAAAATTGATGTTACATCAAATAAGTAGGATGGAAATCATCCGCCATCTTATGGTACACCCACCCTCACATACAGCCACAAGTCAAGTAACGAACATTACTCTCTCCTTCCAAGAGTACGATGTCAAACTCACAGAACGCGAAAGAATGTCGACCACCAGAGGGCCGCTGCCAATCCAACAACTCCAAAAGATAGTTTGTGCCGGCCTACCAGCACGCGAGTCAAGCATACTACCGCCTGAACTACGCCGGCCCGGGATTATTTTTTACGTTGGCTATTTTTCTTGATTGTTTAAAAAATATTTTATGGTTTTTACAATAAACCTTTATAGTTAATGCATGTGTTTTCATGTTAAAAAACTGACCACGAATAGCAATGAATGGGTCCCCTAAACCTCCAGCGCCCAGGGCCCGAAGTTAGGTTAAACCGGCACTGGTTAGTCGTATTGATGACAGTTGGGGAAACGTCCGCGACCCTCTTTAATGAGGAATTCAAAACTGCAATATAAAACGGGAGTTCCTATTTAAGATTTTAGAGTTACCCCCACACCACCTCCAGGGGGCGGGGCGGAAAGTCATTTTTGGTGTTATTCAATAGCTTTTTGAAAAATAATAAACACGTATTTTTTGGATTTTCATTTGGAAGTGTATTTCTCGAGATATTAGTCCGGTTCTAAGTACAATATACCTATGGTAGATTGTAGATTGCAAAAGGGGTCGATTGGCCCAGTTGACCTTACTACACTGCGACCTATAAGATCTTTTGTGTATACCCTACATCTATATTTGAGTCCAAAAGGTCTAGGCTTCTAAGAAAGTCCATTATCCGTTTTGGAGCTAGGTTTGTAATCTGATCAGGATCAAGGAATACCTGTTCCAGATATTTATGGCGTTGCCGAACATATCTAAAATAACATAAAATTATCTGCAATTGCAGATAATATGTTCTGACGTCTCATCTGCCTCATCGCAGAATCTACATGTCCCACTGTCCAGTATGCCCATTTTACAGAGATGATATCTGAGTGAGCAGTGTCCAGTGAGAATTCCTGTGATTACTCTGAGATCAGATTTCTGAAGCTCTAAGAGTAATTTCGCGTACCGGGCAGAGGGTCGTAATAACTTCTTTTTCAGAGTTCTTTTTCATATTTTCGAACTTCTTCCATTATGCGGCTTTTTGGTATGCCACAAAATGGTTCAGGTCCGATGAAAGGAGTACAAGCTCCTTCCTTTGCGAGACTATCGGCAATCTCATTTCCGACAATTCCTTTATGCCCTGGCACCCATAGCAACGTTAGTTTGTTGCGACTTGCCAGTTGTTTAAGGGATTGTTTGCAATTCCAGGCTATTTTTGACTCGTAAGTTGTTGACTTCAGAGCCTTCAAAGCAGCCTGACTATCAGATGCAATAAATATTCTTGCTGAGTTGAGGCCTTTCCTTAGGCACTCTTGAGCACAGAACTCTATTGTTAATAGTTCTGCTTGAAATATTGTTGGAGCATTTCCAAGGGCTGCGGATATCCTAATATTAGGACCTGTGATCCCTATTCCTACTCCTTCGTTTGTTTTTGACCCATCAGTATAGTAAGTGAAGGCACCTTTTGTGATTTGAGCGATTTCGTTTTCTGTTAACTCGCGGTCGTTAATAATAACATCTAACGCGAGTTCGAAATCTTGTTTTGCAGGCATTACGTCTGTAGGCATCTTCATGATTTGGGTTGTTCCAGCCCTTAATACCTCAAGATGTCCCGTTAAGTCACCGGGTTTTAGAGATTTATTCTGTGTCAGCCTATAGGCATTTTCTAGAACGATCCTCTGTACATGTAAATGTAGTGGAGGAAGGTCTAGCATTGCCTCTAAGGCTGCGGTAGGACACGATCTCATTGCACCCGTGATCCCAATACATGCAAGTCGTTGCACTTTTTGCAACTCGTTTATTGCCTTTTGCTGCTTTGTTTTGGTCCACCAAACCATCGCAGCATAAGTGATAATGGGTCTGACAACCGTTAAATATGACCAGTAGATCATTTTTGGCTTCAGACCCCAGGTTTTCCCAAAAAGCCTACGGCACATCCAGAAAGCCCTTGTTGCTTTTGTGGTAATATGAGTGAGGTGTGCATTCCACGTAAGTCTCCTATCAAGGATGACTCCTAGGTACTTAACCTCTTCTGAGAAAGAAAGGGTTATTCCATTCATGATCGGAGGCTGTAATGTTAGTTTCCTCCTGTTAGTGAACGGAATAAGTGTCGTTTTGTTGGGATTGACTGATAGCCCTTCCCTCGAACACCAAGTGGTTATAATGTTTAAGGCCTGCTGCATGCGTTTGGCAATAATACCGTCATGTTTTCCTCTAACCACTATAACTAGATCGTCAGCATAGCCCAGAGCACGAAATCCTGCTCTTTTGAGCTTTGTTAGGAGGTCGTCAACCACTAGCGACCACAGTAGAGGTGATAAGACTCCTCCTTGAGGACAACCTTTTACTGCTTTTATAGTAGTTGATTTGCCTCCTAGGTAGGTAATAATTTTCCTAGTGTTTAGCATGGATTGAATCCATTTAGTTATGGAAGGTTGGATACCTTTTGCTGTTGCGGCGGCGCTGATTGATTCATATGAGGTGTTGTCAAACGCACCCTCTATGTCTATGAATGCACATAGCGCCACTTCCTTTGATCCTATTGCCTTTTCTATGTCTTTTACGAGACAGTGCAAGGCATCCACGGTGGATTTGCCTGATTGGTAGGCAAATTGTTCTTTGTGAAGCGGTATATTTGTTAAATATTCGCTTCTTATATATGTATCAAGTATTTTTTCCATACTTTTAAGTAGAAAGGAGGTAAGGCTTATGGGTCTATATGACTTCGGCTCCTCTGGAGGGCATTTACCACTCTTAGGAATGAAGCATACCCTAACCTCTCTCCACCCTTTTGGAATGTAGCCCAAGATGAAGCTCATCTTGAATATTTTGACTAGATGAGGAGTTAATGTATCAACGCCCTGTTGTAGCAGGGCTGGAAAGATACCATCCTCTCCAGGAGATTTGTAGGGCTTAAAGCTATTTATTGCCCATTTAATTCTATTTTTGGTGAAGATTTTTCCCGCTAGGCTTTTTGCAGCTCTTGATGTTCTGTAATTAGATTCATCAAGATTAACCCTTGGGTCATTCAATGAGTGTTGACCCAGAAAAGTGAGATTGTAATAAGCAACTCATGCTTTCCTCTATGGTTTCAGTAAACTCTCCGTTTGGCTTTTTTAGAAGTCCAATACCGTTTGAGTGGTCCTTTGAGATTACTTTCTGGAGGCGTACTGCTGGGGCTAATTCAGTTATCCCCTCGCAGAATTGCCTCCATGTTCTTCTCTTAGACCTTCTAAGTTCTTTATTGTATTCTGTTAGAGCCTTTTTGTAGTCATCCCAGTTACCTATACTTTTGGCTCTATTAAAAGCTTTACGAGTTTGAGCTTTTAACTTACTGAGTTCCCTGTTCCACCATGGCACATCTCTTTTGACGGCTTTGGTCTTGATGGGACAGGCCCCCTTAAAGCAGCTAATTATCGTACGATTTAGCCATTGTGAGGCACCTTCCAGTTCCTCCATGGTTTCAATCGAATAAGTTACGCCTTCAACATCTGACCTTAGGGTGTCCTTATATGCACACCAGTCAGTATGTTTCGGTATTCGACAGGACTGTATCTGTTCCCGCTCAGCCTCGACATCGAACCTTATGGTTCTATGATCCGATATCGATACCTCATCGGAGACATGCCAGTTCTGTATTAGATTTGTAGCAGAGCAACTAGTTAAGGTGATGTCAAGCACCTCTTTCCTATTTGCAGTGATAAAAGTTGGTTTGTTACCTCTATTGATAATGTCTATATTGGAGTTAGCCAAATATTCTAAAAGGTACTCCCCACGTTTGTTCGTGTTTGTGCTGCCCCATACTATGCTGTGGGAGTTCGCATCACATCCAAGGATAAGTTGTCTGTTCTTTTTGTTGCACCAACTGATGAGGCCTTTCACTTCCTCTGGCGGAGGTTGGCCTTCATCACCCGGGAAATAGGCAGAGGCAATTATAATTTGCCTTTTGCCCCTTTCCGTGGCGAGCTCCACTTCAGCTGTTGCTAAGTCTCTTGTGATAAACTCCGGAACAGAAATGAATTTTAGTTTTTTAGAGATGAGCAAAGCTGCTCTTGGCAAGTCATGCATTTGTGAATAAATCAACTTACATGTATTATTTGGAAGTCCTTTGATAAGTCCTTTGTCAGCCCAGGGCTCTTGAATGAGCCCGATGTCAGTTAAGTTTCTGCTAAAACTCCTGTTAAGCACACTAGTTGCGGCTTTTGCGTGATGGAGATTTAACTGCAGAAACCTAATATTTTTGTTGGAAGCCATTTTACTGGATTTTGGGACCTTTATCTGATCCCTTTTTGAACTTCGCAGGGCCCTTTTCCTGGGCCCCCTTTTTTGTGGCCATTTTTGCTGCTTCACTAGTTGAAGCAGCTTCTGGCTCACTAGGTTTTGGATGGCCTTTTTTTGGTAATATTCTTACCTGGCCAAATTTATAGTTGGCTTTATAGCCATTTTGTTTCACCCTTTCAGCGGAGTTAGGGTCCATTGAAAGAGTGAGCTCTACAGTAGGGCCTTTGTCAACCCTTCTTACAACTCTCCAATTCTGTGAGTTGAGGTCTTCATTTTGGACCTCTAAGAATCGAAGAATTTGTGCATTCGTGGTGTTCAGACTATCAGGAAGATATGTCACAAAGATCTCGGAGTGAGGAATATTGCTTTCCTCTTCCAGTCTCAGCGAGATACCCTCCTGTGGCTGCAGCTCCTGAATTATGCTTTTAAGCCACTCAACTGTGGCTTTGTCAGCACAAGACAGAAGCATCCAACCCGGTCTGAATTGTAGGTTACTGAATTTAGGCCTAATTGTTGCCTTTGGATCCAGCTCCACTATTTTTTCCAGAATCTTCTCTTTCGTTGCGGCTAGTTGTTCCACTGTTAGTGAAGATTCTGGATGGTTTTTGGGCATTATTCCTACCCTTATTGCAGCTGCAACCTGTCCATAGGATGGTTTGTTTTCTTCACCACCGCTGGTTATCCCAACGGTGGTGCCAACTCCCTTTTTCTTAGGTTTTTCTGGCGTGCTCTCCTCAGACCGGATCCTCTTGGACCCTTTGCCCTTGGATACATCCTCGGGTGGTTTTTGTATAGGCTTTTGTGCCTGTTGTCGAGCCTCTTCATATTTGAGGTCTTGTTTTAACAGGTACTTAAGCCTTTTACGGGCAGCGACACTCAGTTTCTCTCTTTCGGCCTTTTTTGGCCCTTGAGCGATACTTTGCTCGTCTCCGCTGCTTTTTAAAAGCTCATCCTCCGATTTATGGCTTGGAACTGGATCCAATTCCATAACCTCGGGATGATTGAGGCTTTGTTCTTCCTCTTTGCCCTCATTGTTTTTAGTTTTTCCTACTTGGTCCATTTTAGTCCCACGAGTAGCTAGGGAATGTATGGTCACTCCCAGCAGAGCCCCGCATGCCGGGAGAAGGCTAATGAAACCTGGGTTTCGCCTGGTACCCGGAGTCCGCATAATCGTGACTAAGCAACCTCTTAGCCCCGCGGCGCAATTCCTGCGCCACGCCAAGCCTTCGGCTTATGCTGTTCCACCTTGGCTTGAGGGGGATTTCTGTGGTTCCCTTCCACTTGGCCAGCCAATCAAGGCAAGCCCCCACATCGGTAAGCACATCCTCTACAACCACCGGCTTACCAACACGGTATATACCGGGCAGGTTTCCACAAGTTTGCATTGTTTCCGGATGCCCGCAGAGGTCCCGAACGATTAGTCCAGTTACCTCCGCACCCACCCGTCCACAACACTCCCTCTCCACGCTGTTGTTCCCGGTATTTGCGTACGCCAGAGCTTCGTTAGCCAGCCTCTTTGTGACGTGTCTAGGGGCCTGGGACCCTATCCACATCAGCTCGAAGCTGTTACCACCACACACCACGTGGAGGAGAAGTTGGTCTTTGTGCAGCTACCTATGGTGTCACGATATATCG
This sequence comes from Diabrotica virgifera virgifera, assembly GCF_917563875.1. Classification (NCBI taxonomy): domain Eukaryota; kingdom Metazoa; phylum Arthropoda; class Insecta; order Coleoptera; family Chrysomelidae; genus Diabrotica; species Diabrotica virgifera. The sequence goes on along the minus strand of NC_065443.1, from coordinate 149,964,407 downwards.
TTATTTCCGATTATAGCGCCATCGATCCACAATTCCAAAAAATGTCTCGAATAAAAGTTATTTACTTTTACGTGAGGAATCCAAATCTGCAATAAAAACTGGGGGTTTCCCCCATTTAAGATTTTAGATTTTAAAGTTACCTCCCACCCCCCCTGCAGGGGGTGGAGTGGTGGATCGTGTTTGGTATCATTCGATAGATTTTTGAAAAGATGTTGTTTTATATGCCATTAGAGTGAAAACTTAGTCTTTTTGCTAGCAGTTGCCGCTAGGGCATCTATGCCTCCTGATGAGAGACTAATAAGTTTCGAAACCGGTAGGGGTGCTTGCAGCACTCTCTGATTGGACTAGAATATGGTTCGGCTGTGTTTTCGTTTTGCAACGAAATTGAAAATGGTTATTAATTTTTGATTTACATTTACTCTGTGTGGAGTATGAAGGGAACCATTCTCGTTGGAACTTTACCGCGCTGAGCAGATGGGACGTGAATTGTAAATTGTAGAATTCCCTCATCTTCCTTGGTCTCAGCATCCGTATGGCTTGCAAATTGTAGAAGCCTCGGAGGTGTAACCAGAGAAGGTTCCCATTGTTTTCATTCTGGTGGGGTGTAGAATAGCATTATGTTGTTTTATATGCCATTAGAGTGAAAACTTAGTCTTTTTGCTAGCAGTTGCCGCTAGGGCATCTATGCCATTTCGTTCGTTGCAATTCGGGACTGCACGCTGGGGTTTGTTTTGGTTGGATCAGGGAGAGCAGCATATGTGCCTCCTGATGAGAGACTAATAAGTTTCGAAACCGGTAGGGATGCTTGCAGCACTCTCTGATTGGACTAGAATATGGTTCGGCTGTGTTTTCGTTTTGCAATGAAATTGAAAATGGTTATTATATTTGATTTACATTTACTCTATGTGGAGTATGAAGGGAACCATTCTCGTTGGAACTTTACCGCGTTGAGCAGATGGGACGTGAATTGTAAATTGTAGAATTCCCTCATCTTCCTTAGTCTCAGCATCCGTATGGCTTGCAAATTGTAGAAGCGTCGGAGGTGTAACCAGAGAAGGTTCCCATTGTTTTCATTCTGGTGGGGTGTAGAATAGCATTATGTTGTTTTATATGCGATTAGAGTGAAAACTTAGTCTTTTTGCTAGCAGTTGCCGCTAGGGCATCTATGCCATTTCGTTCGTTGCAATTCGGGACTGCACGCTGGGGTTTGTTTTGGTTGGATCAGGGAGAGCAGCATATGTGCCTCCTGATGAGAGACTAATAAGTTTCGAAACCGGTAGGGGTGCTTGCAGCACTCTCTGATTGGACTAGAATATGGTTCGGCTGTGTTCTCGTTTTGCAACGAAATTGAAAATGGTTATTAATTTTTGATTTACATTTACTCTGTGTGGAGTATGAAGGGAACCATTCTCGTTGGAACTTTACCGCGCTGAGCAGATGGGACGTGAATTGTAAATTGTAGAATTCCCTCATCTTCCTTAGTCTCAGCATCCGTATGGCTTGCAAATTGTAGAAGCCTCGGAGGTGTAACCAGAGAGGGTTCCCATTGTTTTCATTCTGGTGGGGTGTAGAATAGCATTATGTTGTTTTATATGCCATTAGAGTGAAAACTTAGTCTTTTTGCTAGCAGTTGCCGCTAGGGCATCTATGCCATTTCGTTCGTTGCAATTCGGGACTGCACGCTGGGGTTTATTTTGGTTGGATCAGGGAGAGCAGCATATGTGCCTCCTGATGAGAGACTAATAAGTTTCGAAACCGGTAGGGGTGCTTGCAGCACTCTCTGATTGGACTAGAATATGGTTCGGCTGTGTTTTCGTTTTGCAACGAAATTGAAAATGGTTATTAATTTTTGTAATGATCAGTATTATCAGAAGCCGTAAAGGTCGGACTCAAATTGAAATTTTTGGGAGTTTTGGGGACGAGAACGAAAAACAGCCCCTTAATAAGAAGGACCGTAAAATCCACACCCTTGGACCAAAATGGAGAGTTGACATATGGATGGTTGAGTCTTTTCCTAAACTTAATTTCGTGTATATATAGTGTCGCTTGTAGGGGTATTGTTGTTGGGGTTGTGAGCCACTGACGAGAACTGCCGTTCTCTGGTAATGAAATATTTACACCGGAGTATGGTTAGAACGACCTCTAACGGGGAACGATGAAATGAGTGTCGACAACGAATCAAGTAATCTGTTAACCCAGGTACTAAAATACCAAAGGGTGACGCTTAGGAAAATATTCCAACAATGCATCTCAGATGACCCATCTGAATCGTCATCATTTTGTACTCTAATACAGAGTATGGTATAAAACAAAATGAAAATAAACGGTTTAGTTTTGATTCAAATCGGGCCCCTTGCTATCCCCCGACACGTGTTTCTAGGTTTACTTGTTATCAAGGAGGCTTTGCAAGAAGACTGATCTGATTCAAAACGCCCGTTATGATCGGTATAAATAATAAATATTTCATTACTTATACCGAGCAGAGTTTATTTTCAGTTTGTTTTATACCATACTACTCTGTATTAGAGTACAAAATGATGACGATTCAGATGGGTAATCTGAGATAAATTGTTAGAATATTTTCCTAAGAGTCAAAATTTGGTATTTTAGTATCTGGGTTAACAGATTACTTGATTCGTTGTAGACACTCATAGTCTAAGAGCTAGTGAACCCTCCGACTAACGGTCGTCCTGTAAGGCTAGAAATTTGTCTAGTGATAATTCATAGCACACCAACGCTAAAAACCATGACCTGGCAGGCATCAGCCGTGCACGTGTATCTGCCAGGTGAATCGAAAAGTGCAAATTTAGGGGGTAAAATAAACTTTCTCTTGTAAAGTTTAAATTTAAGTATGTGTTTGAGTAAGTCATTTAGAAGAAATGTGTACAATGACAGGCGATTCTGAAGAGCATAAGACCTTGCCAGGCGAGGGGAAAGATTAGGGGTTTTTCCTAAAATTATTCTTTTTGCATCGAACAAAGTTTTTTTTAGGTTTTTTGAATCATTCTAAACAGAAAAGGTCTTTAGTGACTTTTCTCTTAGGTTAATAGTTTTTGTTATATAAGCGATTAAAAATTTTGAAAATTGCGAAATCGGCCATTTTTAACCCCAAATCGGACATTTAACTAAAAATTTTAATGTTGCCAAGGTAGGCAGATATACTTTAAACATTGATTGATGAAATCCCGAAGAGTTTTTTGCAATACAATATCGAAAACCCCTTTGTTTTTTAATTGCTAATCAAGCGGGCGCGACACTGTAGTATAAATGAGGACGTTTGAGTTTGCATAAATTCATTATCTCGAGAATGGGAAAATTTGAAGAGAAATCCTCAGACAGGTCGATTTTTATTTTTAAATTAGGACTTTTTGGCATATATATATATATATATATATATATATATATATATATATATATATATATATATATATATATATATATATATATATATATATATATATATATAGTACTAGTGACGTCATCCATCTGGGCGTGATGACGTAATCGATGATTTTTTAAATGAGAGTAGGGGTTGTGTGATTGCTCATTTGAAAGGTTATTTAATTCTCTATTCAGTAATATAAACCTTAACATAATTATTTATACAGGGTGTACAAACAATTTTTTTCTTCTTTTTGTCTAAATTAATTTAATAAAAAAAATTTTTTTGTACACCCTGTATAAATAATTATGTTAATGTCTATATTACTGAATAGAAAATTAAATAAATTTTCAAATGAGCTATCACACAACCCTTACTCTTATTAAAAAAATCACCGATTACGTCATCACGCCCAGATGTATTACATATATGCCAAAAAGTCCTAATTTAAGAATAAAAATCAACCTGTCTGAGGATTTTTCTTTAAATTTGCCCTTTCTCGAGATAATGAATTTATGCAAACTCAAACGTCCTCTCTTATAGTACAGTGTCGCGCCCGCTTGATTAGGAATTAAAAAACACAGGGGTTTTCGATATTGTATTGCAAAAAACTCTTCGGGATTTCATCAATCAATGTTTAAAGAATATCAACCTACCTTGGCAACATTGAAATTTTTAGTTAAATGTCCGATTTAGGGTTAAAAATGGCCAATTTCGCAATTTTCAAAATTTTTAATCGCTTATATAACAAAAACTATTAACTTAAGAGAAAAATCACCAGAGACCTTTTCTGTTTGGAATGATTCAAGAAACCTAAAAAAACTTTGTTCGATGCAAAAAAAAATAATTTTAGGAAAAACCCGTAATCTTTCCCCTCGCCTGACAAGGTCTTATGCTTTTCAGAATCGCCTGTCATTGTACACATTTCTTCTAAATGACTTACTCAAACACATACTTAAATTTAAACTTTACAGGAGAAAGTTTATTTTACCCCCTAAATTTGCACTTTTCGATTCACCTGGTAGATACACGTGCACGTCTGATGGCTGCCAGGTCATGGTTTTTAGCCTTGGTGTGCTATGAATAATTATCACTAGACAAATTTGTAGCCTTACAGGACGACCGTTAGTCGGAGGGTTCACTAGCTCTTAGACTCATTTAAAACAAATTGTCTTAACGTTAATTTTTCATCTTTATTGGTATAGAATAAAATAGAACAAAAATTTACATATTACATATATTACATAGTATTATTCCAAAAGATGAACAAATTTCTTCGTGCACTACTATCAGCGAATATATCTACCATTTGGGGCCCCTGACATATTGGGGCCCCCCGCAAGCTTCATACTGCGGGGGCCTCTGTTACACCTCCGGTTGAGTTTATCTTTTTTAATCCCACCCCATCTAAGGTAAATTTCCCCTCCCAAGGCAAATGTCTAGATCCGCCACTGGTAATGACACAACTTTTTCATTATTTTTGGTAGTCATACTAACACTATTTACAAGAAATCTGTTGCTAATAGTAAACAAGATAAATTATCATTTTTTGCCAAATGTCAAAATTGTGTTTGTATTGTGACGCGATCATTTAAAAATATTAAATTAAAGGACCGTTTTTATTGTTATGAATGAACGTTTTTTATTATTATTTCTGACTTCCTCCCCATTAAGGGGAACTGAGCAAATGCAAAATTTTGACGCATGTTAAAATTTTCAATGTGTTTTAAATGTATTCAGTTTTTTAGAATCCTGAGAAAACTAATAAGTATTTTTGAAAAATTTCAATGAAAGACTACTTTATTACCGAGGGCCGAAAGTCCGTTAGAATAAATAAAAAGTTTCTTTTGAATGAAATATTGGCAATTAAAAATCACACTAAATTGTCTCTTTTATTTTCACCCCTGTAACTTATTAAAATAAACATTATAGAAGTTTTCAGGGACTTTCGGCCCTCGATAAGAACGTAATCTTTCATTCTGAGTTTAAATTTTTCAAAAATATTTATTAGTTCTCTCATGATTCGAAAAAATGAATACATTTAAAACACATTGAAAATTTTGACATGCGTTAAAATTTTGCATTTTGTTCCGTTCTCCTTAAAACCACATACAAAATGTAAGTGTTAGTTTTTTTTGACCAGGAGTAGGTATCTATAATATTTTTATGCGACATTGCGTGCACTAAGAAGATACTTTTAATTAAAAAAAAATCTTACAAAAGTTAAAATACAGGTCGGACGCCTGCCGCCTTCACAGAAAAACATGATTAAAAGCTCTTTTAAGGACTTTTAGCAGATATTAAAATCTCCAAAATGTTCCATTTTTAATCAAACCTTAAAAAATGTGACTTGCCGTTATTGCCGCTTTTACGATTCTATTATTTAAAACAAACAAAAATCCCATTTCAAAATCGAACACGAAAAAGCAGCGGACACTATAAAAAAAAACAAAAACTTTTGGTAATGGAAGTTCTTTTTGTTAGATATTACTTCTTTGTTAATTGTCCCTTTGTAGTCCGATTTCACTTCAGTTGCCACAGTCTGTTCATTAAAGTATAGCCCTTTCCTTCTTTCCCTGTTTCTTTTTCCGTTCATTTCCAACAGTGGCGTCTGTATGTAAGAGTCTGTATGTATATAAGAGACTGCGACTTCAAAGCGAACTTTTTACTCTAACAAATAAAATGTGGTACAAACGACAATTTCGGGTTTTAACATTTACATTAGCTTAATTACTCGTAACGATGCATGTACATTTACAAACGTAAATACAATGCTCACCAAAACGATACCCAGACTGGTTAATGCACGTAGTTCTAACACTATTACTATTTAATTAAGGAAATAATTAATAGTATGTACAGTATTTCTCATGATCATTTTTCAGTGCGTCACAGTTTTTCGATTTCTTTCTAACGCATTAAATTGTATGTGACAGAAAAAAAGGCACGTCGGTGACATTTTTATAACATTTATTCTAGTTATTCTAGTTGTCGATAGATGGCGCCATAATAAAAAAATAATTTTTTTTAATTAGATAATAATATTACAAATATAATCTGTATAATTTATAACACTATACAAATCAAAGAAAATACCATTTTATAAATGCAAGAAACACATTTGATTTGTTTTTATTCCAAAGTGAAAATAAAATGTGACAACTGTCAGATTTAACTAAAATGTCATGTTAGAATAAATGTCATAAATGTGTATTATTATCACGGACTTACCCTTTTTCCTATCATTTGTTACGCACTGAAAAATGATCATGAAAAGGACAATACTAGGGCGCCTTAGGGCGGTTCGATAAGTACTTAGCCTTCAAAAGAAAAACGAAAATTTTGGAAAAGTGGCGATTTATTTTTGAACGTAGTGTAACGTTACAAACGTCACATCTTTGATATTTTATTTTTAAATAAATATTTTACTTTATTTTCTTTAATATTTCATTGCTAATTATTGTCTTCTATTTGTTTTACCAGTTTTCTTCGTTAAAAACTCGTTGGCGCCCTCTTTGATTATTCTCTTTTATTATCCTCTTTTTGTATCCTCTTTTTTTACCCTCTTTAATTATCCTCTTTTATTATCTTCTATTTACTATATCTCTTTTCATCTAAAATCTAAATCATCAATTGAACATACTGAACGTACCCTGTATATTCTTACTCTGTAAGTATTTGTCTTTCAATACGGAACATGCCTGCTACTTCATAGTACTTGGTCGTCATTTCAAACGTCGCACTGTCATGAAAGTGACACTTCATCCCTAGACGCTGACACAATATGAAAATGGAAGGGACAGGGAAAAATTATCTATTGAAAGAGATGAGCCCATAAGGCCTTATCTATTTCCAGACTTTCATTCTCTTGGGGTGAGTTGTGTTCTAATTATTTTTTTTGTAATTACATTTCTAAATCTAACGGCTTTTTCTAAAATTTTTTATACCTAACCTCCAATGTCAAAAGCATGGTTTCTGATATTTTAGTTTTGAATATATTATCTTTTTAATTTACATAATATGTATATATATATGCACGTTTAGTAATCAAATTTTAACTATTCTCCTCTGACGATTAGAATGGCAGATGGCACACGTTGGTTTATCTTCTTGATTGTTGATATGTGTTTTACTGTTCTAGTTTTTTGGGATAAAGATCATCGTCCTCCCTCTGGGAGCTTCAAGAATCCTCAAATCGCCGGCGATACAACAACGAAGGACATGTCATCCATACCTACTGCAACCACAGCACTGGACTGAAACGACCAACATCTGTAGGCCTGGTGGAGTACAGCCTTTATAACCCCAGAGCCCGTTGCAGAACCAGCAGCAGTATCATTCAACATCAAGAAGTTACCATCAGATACCAAAAGCCATAAGTATAATCCAGAATTGTTAGTTTTTGGCAAGAATTTGAATATATTTGTTAATGCAATTTACTAAATCATATTTTTATTATATTTTTTATGAACAATAAATATGATTAGTTAAAGATACTGTTTTGTTTGCTTTCATTCCAAACTTTCATAGTTCATTTCTAAGATTAGGACAAGAAGAACACACACCTTGAGAGACAGCTAAGCTAAGGGTGTAGCGATGGCTATCTTGGATCATTGAGGTAATATTTTCGAATATTATTTCAATTAGCTGGGGTAGTCCGCTGCTTATTTCGTTTCACTGGCGCCGCAACGTTTCTCATGTGTAGTTTTTCGTTTCAGTAGTCTTCTTTTAGCTCGATACTATTGACCCAACGATTCTCCACCTTCGTGGAGAAAAGTATTTTTCCACCTACCTCTACCGAAAGTATACTTTTCCGGAGCTGATTGTAGGGAGCAAAGTTGTACCTTTCCTCCCTAGGGAGGAAAAATTTTTCCTCCCTAGGGAGGAAAAGTAAAAGTGACGTCATGGTATTTCATTCATGAAATATAACTTATTGACGCCCTGTACAATATCTATTTTCTATTACGTAAGTATCTACAGGGTGCGCCAAACCTCTGGTTTTCTTTGATTACGGCTAAATTATGGGATATACAAAAAAATGTTTTTAACAAAATTAATGTATATCGAAGCCTTCTATAATTTAAAATTATTTTCGATTATACAGGGTGAGTCAGAACGACGGTACGAACCAAAGTTATGTTTTTTTAAATGGAACACCCTATATATTAAATCATTTCTAAATATAGTTTTTAAAAATATTAACAATTTTAATAAGGTGTTATAGGCCTAAAGTTAACAATTTTCGAAATATTTACACTTTTATTGAGAAAAATGGTAATATTCAAAGGGCTGTGGATTAGGCTTTCAAGGTAATAAAAATTTAAATGATATGTCAAAGTTTTTTAGCATACTGTTATTTTTTAAAAATTAACACATTTGACATATACCCATAAAATATACAGTGTGATCAATATTTGCAAATACAAAATTTTCTCATTTTTTTTTAAATGGGAGACCCTGTATATTAGTATTGCCTTTTGTAGTAAATATTACAACCTTTCATTTGGTATAAGGTTGTATGTACCTAGCGTGTTCCGTTTTGTAGATATTTAAAAAAAACTATAGATATTACGTTTTTGCGGATTTTTTATTAAACAATCTTTTGCAAAAAAAAATAATTATAATCTGGTTTTAGAAACATACATCAAAATATCAAATATGAAAATAAAAACGTAATTAAAGATTAAAATAAATCGTATACTAGTACAATTCAATTGAGTTTAATAACTTAAAATTATTTTACAAATAGTCTGGGCTGATTATCGGAGAATAGGCCATTATTGGGAAAAGTTATTTACCAGCAATTTTATTGTTGGAATCGAATTATAAGATCCTATATATTAATAATATAGGTATGCAAAGTCCTCAGATAGTGTGCTACTTTTTTTATAAACAAAATGGCGCACGAAAATCGTGTTTTTTCAATTATTGCTCTATAACTCCGAAGATTTTAACTTTACAACAAAAACACTTTTACAATAAAAATTCACCGTGATTAAATTCTGCATAGAGACGTGTTTTTCCCGATCCGACGAAGAGTTTCCTCGGAAAATGCGGGTTTTCCCAACAAAATCTTTAATTTTCAAATAAAGTTTTAGATAAGTAATTATCTACCAATAATTAAATAATTTGGTAACTTAAAAGCCTTCTTGGTTTAGATTATAGTTCCAGAAGCTGGTGAAAATTAAACGAATATTTTAGCCACAATTCAATTGTTAATTAATAATTTATGGTCGCAATAATATCCAAAATAATTATGATACACTAATTAAACTTTGAAATCTTATAAAGATGAGATGCCTATTTAACTTTTTGTCGACAAAATATAAATTTTTTTTGCATAATCTTTAAATGTTAAAAACAAATAGTTATAAACAAATTAACGTTTCTCAGAAAGTTTTTATTATATTATAATTTTAAAAAATAGCTAAAATGCGCATTTCAAATATCTTGATAATGAATGTTTTAAAACTTTTTTGCAACCATTTGCAAAAAAGTTATGAAACAGCAAAGTAAACATACGATTACTACGGTGTTTATAATTTTTTTTAATTCTTTCAAAGCGTAGAAGTGAGTTTAAAGTACAAGCTAATTATTTACAAAAAAAATCGGTTATAAGTTTAATGGTTATATTTTAATTAAAGATTATAAATATATTTTTTTGTAATTTACACGCGCGAAAGTAGAATAATACAGTACTGTAGCTAAAATTTTCACTCGGAGCGACGACCGGCGGCCGCGCGACGTACACTTTTAATAAATAATGTATGCTGCGTGTCAGTCGCTTCGAGTGAACACTTTAGCTCCGACTCTGTATCAGGCCTACTTTTGCGCTAAAAATTACAAAAAAAAGTATTTTTAATCTTTGATTAAAATATAACCATTGCACTAATTTTTGACATTCTTTGTGAGTAATTAGATTGTACCATAGACTCACTTTTAAGCTTTGAAACAATTAAAACAAATTAAAAACAACGGAGAAATCGTATATTTACTTTGCTGTTTCATAACTTTTTTTTGCAAATGGTTGGAAAATTTTTTTAAAGCATTCATTTTCAAGAGCTATGAAATACGCATTTTAGGTATTTTTAAAATTAGAATATAATAAACAATTTCTGAGAAATGGTAATTTGTTTATAACAATTTTTTTAGACATTTAAAGATTATGCAAAAAAATGAAAAATTTATATTTTGTCGACAAAATATTAAATAGGCATCACACCTTTATAATCTTTCTAAGTTTGATCAATGTCTAATGACTGTTATTGTTATTGCGACTGTAAATTGTTAATTAACAATTGAATTGTTGCTAAAGTATTAGTTTCATTTTAACCGGCTTCTAAATTTATAATCTATACTAAGAAAGCTTTTATTTCACCAAGCTATATAATTATTGATAAATAATTACTGGCCCAAAAAAATTATTTGAAAATTCGAGATTTTGTTGGGAAAACCCACATTTTCCAAGGAAAATTTTCGTCGGAGCAAATCGGGAAAAACATGCCTCTATGTAGAATTAAATTGGGGTGAATTTTAATTTGAGTGTTTTTGGTGTAAAGTTAAAATCTTCGGAGTTATAGAGCAATAATTGAAAAAAATACGATTTGTCGGCGCCATTTTGTTTATAAAAAAAGTAGCACACTATCTGCGGACTTAATATATAGGATCTTATAATTCGATTCCAGCAATAAAATTGCTGGTAAATAACCTTTCTTTGTACTTTACTAATTAGACCAGCGTATTATAACTATTTTTTTTTCAAAATTTAAAGATTATGCAAAAAAAAGAAAAATTTATATTTTGTCGATAAAATATTATATAAGCATCTCATCTTTATAATCTTTATAAGTTTGATCAATGTATCATGATTATTTAGGTTATTATTGCGATCATAAATTGCTAATTAACAATTGAATTGTTGCTAAAATATTCGTTTAATTTTCACCTGCTTCTGGAATTACAATCTATACCAAGAAAGCTTTGATGTCACTAAGTTATTTAATATTGATTAATAATTACTTACCTAAAACTTTATTTGAAAATTAGAGTTTTTGTTAGGAAAACCCGCATTTTCCGAGGAAAATTTTCGTCGGAGCAAATCGTAAAAAACATATCTCTATGCAGAATTTAATTGCGGTGAATTTTTATTTGGGTGTTTTTGTTGTAAAGTTAAAATCTTCGGAGTTATAGAGCAATAATTGAAAAAAATACAATTTGTCGGCGCCATTTTGTTTATAAAAAAAGTAGCACACTATCTGCGGACTTTGCATACCTATATTATTAATATATAGGATCTTATAATTCGATTCCAGCAATAAAATTGCTGGTAAATAACTTTTCCATGAATTTTGTTAATTAGCCCAGAGTAAAAAAAATATTTTACCATACTAATGAATGCATAAATTAGTTACTAAATTAAATAAACCACCAAATTTGATATCTACCCTAGTAATTTTTCTACCACATCAACTTTCCTGTACCAAATTAAATGTTAGCTATATTGTGTTTACGAGTAAGATCTGTTAAACTTTTAATTTACCTTTTAAATTTACTTACATCTTGAGAACATAATTATAAAGTATGCTTTGAAACAAATTAATGTTAAATGTATTAGTCAAATTATTTATTAATATAAATAGTATTAACTGGTGTCACAAAAGCTGGTAATATTTTTGTAGTTGAAATTTTTACCAGCTTTTGTGACACGACTATATAGATACTATTTACTTCATAATTATACTTCTATAACGTTCATTTGTTTCAAAGCATACTTTATACATTCTCAAGATGTAGGTAAATTAAAAAGTTATTAGCTGATCTTACTCAATACAATTTAACTAACAAAATTGGGTACAATAAAGTTACTAGGGTAGAAAAATTTCTAAGGAAGATTTTAAAATTGGTTGTTATACGTTTTATTTTAATCTTTAATTACGTTTTTATTTTCATCTTTCATATTTTAGTATATGTTTCTAAAATCAGAGTATAATTTTTTTTGCAAAAAAATTTAATTAAAATATCCGCGAAACGTAAAATCTATAGTTCTTTTTTAAATATTTACAAAACCAAACATGCTATGTACATACAACCTTATACCAAAAGAAAGGTTGTAATATTTACAACAAAATGCAATAATAATATACAGGGTGTTCCATTTAAAAAAAAAATGAGAAAATTTTGAATTTGCAAATAGTGATCACACTGTATATTTTATGGCTATAAGTAAAAGATATTAAATTATTTAAAAATGACATTATATTATAAAAACTTTGAACTACCACTTAAATTTTTATTCCCTTGGAAACATAATCCACAGCCCTATAAATATTCATTTTTCTCAATATAAATGTAAATATTTCGAAAATTATTAACTTTAGGCCTATAAGACCTTATACGAATTTTTCATATTTTTAAAAACGGTATACAAAAATGATTTAATATATAGGGTGTTCCATTTAAAAAAATAAAACTTTGGTTCATACCGTCGTTCTGACTCACCCTGTATAATCGAAAATAATTTTAAATTATAGACGGTTTTGATTGTTAAAATCATTTTTTTGTATATCCCATAGTTTAGCCGTAATCAAAGAAAACCAGAGGTTTGGCGCACCCTGTATACATTTTAACGTTTATTTATAAAACACCCTGTACTTTGCAGTATGGTAAAAACAGTAAATTGTTATTTTGATTTAATAATGTTTACATTAATAATTTGACTTATAATTGACAGTTGACAGTTATATTGTACGTACTTGTTAGTTTTAGTTTTAATAAATTTTGTTGGTTAGTTACATAAATAAATTAAGTTAAAATGAAAAATGTCTTGTTATTAATTTGAGGAAGGTGGAAAAACCACATGTATAATATGGGAGTAAAGTGCCTTTTCCTCCCTTAAATGATTACAGCCCTCCGCTACGCGTCGGGAGGAAAACTTCATTCTCGGGAGGAAAAGTATCCTCCCTTGCTATACAAATAGCTATTTCTCGAGAAAAATAACTTTTCTCGAGGTCTGCAAAGTAGATTTCCGTGGCGGCGATGAACTATTTATTCGACTTAAATTGCTACCCGGCGAGTGACTTTTTCAAGTTTAAAACAAAAAGAAGTCCTACAGGCCCAAATCTGGAGAATGTGTTGGATGAAATAGCAGTTTGTAGTCCAATTCGACCAATTTGGCCCTGGCGGAGGCGTCGCGCTGACCGTTGTCATAGTGGAAAAGTATTTTTTTTTCCCCAATTGGGGCTGTTTTTTTCTGAAATTCTGCGTCAAATCGGGCCAACAATGTGGCATAGTAAAGCCCTGTGATCGTTTTGCTATTTTCCAGAAAGTGGATAAGATCACGTCTTGTAAATTTAATAAAATGTGGCCATCACCTTTCCGGCCGATTGGACAGTCTTCGCCCTCCTCGGAGCACGTTCGGGGGTGACGTCCACTGCATCGACTGTTCCTTGGTCTGTGGTGTATCCAGTGGAACCACGTTTTGTTGAAGGTTATGAAAATAACGTAAAAACTCATTTTCATTACGCTTAAACAGCATCAAACACTGCTCTGAGGTGGTCTCATAGTTGCGTTTATTGTTCGAAACTAGAAAATGCGGCAGCCATCGCGCCGACAGCTTTTTAATGCCCAAAATGTCATGCCGGATATGACCAACGAGATCTTTTGATATGTCTATTGTCTCAGCTATCTTACACTCACACACCTTCAGTAGGCGGTCTGCCAATACAAAATCGTGAATTTCCTCCACGTTATCCTCAGTGGTAATAGTTTTCGAGGTACCTGGGAGTGACTTATCAAAAACCGACGTGCCAGTACATTGAAATTTTTCATGATAAGAGTCACCGTTTAGAAAATTCCATCGCTTCTAAAAACAAGAGTCGAATTACCGACTCATATTGCCCCCTTTTTCATTTTTCTTCAATATCCAAACATGCCCACTTACACATGCGGTCAAAACAAAACTGTGAGTTGTGAGTCCAATTGGGCTGATATTTTGACATAGGTCGTCTATAACAGCGATTCTCAATCTTTTTGAGTCATGTACCACCAAATTCTTTTTATTATTTTAGGTACCACTTAACTGAAATACCTATCTAGCTACGTGATCTAATTAACTATAATAGTAGTGCTAATTTTGGCTATTTTTGTGTTTTGTGTACCACCTCAAATAATGAATTGTACCACCAGTGGTACATGTACCACAGATTGAGAACCGCTGGTCTATAAGAATATAATACACGATGGTAGATTTCTTTTGCGAAAGTGGCGCCATCGTGCGGAGAGGCTAAGTACTTATCGGACCACCCAAGTACATAAGTAAATTTAAATTCAGAATATTTCTCCACGTATAACCTCTCTTAGCTAGCTGGTGGGTGTTTTGTAAGAAAATTACATTTTTTTCGGGTTTCGGTGGTTTGGAAAAAGGAGAGCGTCTTCTTGTTTCAGGCCACTGTTTGTTTCTGAGCCACAATTCTGAGAGTTTGTTACCTATCCGTACTCTAAATCTACAGCTATTTATATATATTTTAACGAGCTGGATACGTTCTTTTTGGAACTGAAAGTTCTGTCATTGCATTTCACATATGATTCCTTTTAATATTGTTGTAGGCTTGTCAGAAATCTATGAAGATATTATGGATAGCTCTATTGAATTCCCATTCTTTTTCAAACAGCTCCATTAGAGTAAAAATCTGGTGTGTGGTTGATCTGCAAATTTTCTGTAAAAGGTGTTAACCTACTTAATAGGATGGTCGATAAGATTTCGTATGCCGTAATAAGTAGGCAAATGCCTCTATAATTAGAGCACTTGGTTTTGTCTCACTTTTTATGGATGGGGATTATTACACTTTCGTGCCATTTTGTTGGTGTTTTCGCTTCGTTACATATAAGTGTTATCAGTTGTTATGCGTTTGTGTAATAATTGTCTATGTATGTTAAGGTTTTTTTATGCAACCTTCACAAATCATTTATACTTGCACTCGTTTTGTAACGATTAGTTACTATTGGGACCGTGCAAGTTCGGAAAAGCGACACCTTTTTTCTACGCTCTGCAAATTTATTCGCACTTTTAATTATATTGGGCAATTATATTAGTCCTGGTTACTGGATAATTGTCAAGGCCATACTGTGGCCACTCCAAAAAATAATAAGAAGACAAAGTCAGATTCAGGTTATGTTATTAAAACGTAAACAATTGTATGTAGTAAATAAAATTAGTTATTAAAATGCAGTACTGCAGGGAAAATACAATTAATTAAATTTACCTTTATATAATAATTGCATATCACATCAATATTGTGGAGCAATATATAATTTTTTTTCTTCAATGACAGTGTAGTGTGAAATGTACATCAATTTGACAATTTCAATTGACATGAATTATTTAAGAAAGTTATTCGCGCACGATCGTTTCACGTATCCCTTCCAAGTACTTGCACACCGAGAATATGATTTTGTCAAATACTAATAGTTTTCGATTCTAATCTCATACTCTAGAACTTATAATATCTATGTTAAATCATACGAGTGACTAATCAAGTATTTCATTTATATATATATATATATATATATTGTTAAGATATGTAAAATTTGAATTAATATGGTTTCGATCTTAATATTTTAGAAAAGTTAAAACATATAATAAAAATATACCAAAATTCATTTCGAAGAAATGAAAGTCAATTATTTTTGGATGGCCGTAGGTAAACAAAATTTAAATAGGGATTAAGTATTTTCTTTGTACAGTTAGTATGATAAGAAAGTGGTTATGTGTTTGGACAATGAGACCGGGTTTCCCAAATGGACTTTTGCGGCGAGGGAACAATTGTATTTAGAAATTTAAATGAATGTAATCTTTGTTTAGATATTAAGAAAGGAAAAAAAAACCGATTGGCATGTAATTAGTTTTAGGAAATTTCTAATGGTAGGGAAAATTGGTGTTTGTTATCTGAAAGGTAGATGGGGATAAAATTGAGGAACTCGGATTGGTGAAGAAGGAAAAAGGAGGGGCTAGGTATGAAGAATGGGAGTTTAGCGAAATGTTAGAGGGTGGAAGAAGAGTCAGTTGTTAAATGATCGTTAAGTCGACTAGTGGTGATCTCTAAGAGTCTCCTGAATTAGTAAGGCAGATAAGTGAATAGTTGTGAGTTTGTTGAAATAAGTGTCCTGATGGAAGCTCATCACGTAAAGCATTGTAAGTTATATTGTTCTACTTATATTCCAAGAGTCACCGTTGCATGCCGGAACGAGAAATAGATTCAGTTTATCGAGAGGAGAAAAGGCTAGCATTGTTTTTTGAAAGATACGTGCATCTGTAGGGGGTCATTAATGACAATAGGCTTGCAATAATTTGTTGCGAGATTGCTGACTACATAGGGGGCTGCTAAGAGTAAATTGTAGGCGACCAGAGACAAGAATTTGGACAACTCATCATCCGAGAGACAGTTTTATTTTTTTGTAGAATTATTCATAACGCAAATTTCAATAAGTACTTTAGATAGTGGTAGGGTTATTTCAATAATCAGAATAGGAAATATTATTTTTAGAGGATATTTTGAGGGTGAATTTATTTCAATAGATGCTTTTGTACCATATATGTGTTTTATTCCGTTAATCTTTGACCTTATTTATCATATGTAAAGCAAAGGAGATATTGAAGCACGAGAATATAAAACCCTGAGATTAGAGCATTAAATAGTGTGATTAAATCATAAGTGCATCATTAAAATTAAATTTAATTAATTAGTTAATTATCTAATCAAGTGCTTTGAGCACACCGATCTTTGAATATCACATTAACTGGAGCCCAGAACGTGGTGGCTTAAAAAATATCGCAGCTTTGCATTTGATGGTAGGGAAAGAGATAAGGAATAACTACAGGTGATCCAGAGATAATTTGACAATTTTTCCAGGTGTAAAAATATTTTTGATTTATGGATTGATCGTAGGTAGTTGATATTTACTGCTATTGAATTATTTAATATTTTTACCAATCGTACATTTGATATTTATTTTGAAATTTACTGATTGCATATTTGATATTTGTGGCGAAAATTTATTAAATTTGGGGAGAAATATTTGTCGTGTTCTGCAACTTATAGAGTGTTGTAAAATTTCACATTTGGCGGGGACAAAGAAAACAGTAACAAAAAGAAACAACATGTCGACCACAAGGAGGCAAAGCAAAATGCAAGAAAGCAGAGAGAATAACAGAGAAGAGGAAAAAATTGTTGAAGAAGGATTGGGTAATGAAGGAGATACAACGATTATGGAGAGAAAAGAACAGGAATTAACAGGAATAGAGAAACTATTGCAACTGATGCAACTCCAATCACAACAAATGGATAGAAATCAACAGGAAACAAAAAGGACAATGCAAGAAAATCAACAGGAATCAAAACGAGCCATGGAAGAAACACAACAAAAAATAGAGAAAAATCAACAGGAAGCAAAACGAGCCATGGAAATAACACAACAAAAAATGGAAGAAACACAAAGAGAAATATCACAGAGAATAGAACAGAAATTGGAAGAGAATGATGGCAAATTGGAAAAGCATTTGGAAAAATATGAAAATGAAGTGAAAGCCTGTTTAGAAAAAGTTAGAGAAGAAACAGAAAGGAAACTGAAGATGCAACGAGAAGAAATAGAAACTAAAATGAAGGATATTAAGACTGTGCAGAAGATGGAATTAGAACAGTTAGAAAGCAAATTTGAAAATGCAATACAAGAAGACAGGCGAGAAATAGAAGAAAAATTTAAGCAAAACGAAAAACAAATTGCGGAACTCAAGAATCAACAGAATTGTGGAGAAAGAAGGGAAATGATTATCCTTGGTACAAGCGACGCGAAAATACAATTTGGAGGGGATATTAGAAAAACACACCCAGTACCATTTGTTAAAAATTTGAAAACCAAATTGCAACATATTAGATATTTTGACGACTGCAAAGAAACAATTAGAAACCATCTGAAAGAAGGAGCAGCGTTATGGTATGAAAGTAAAGAAGATGAGTTTGAAAATTGGACAGATTTCGAAAATAAATTTCTCAACTATTTCTGGGGGAAAGTTAAACAGAGGGAAATCAACCAAGAGCTACAGAATGGAAGATATCACGAGAAAATGGGAATATCGGAAGAAAGATATGCTTTGCAGATATATAACAATTCCAAATATCTAGACTACAAATACTCTACCGAACAACTGGTAGAAATGATAAGCAGACATTTCGAAGAAACGCTGGAGGACCACGTGATTTTGAGAAACTATCAAGATATTGATAGTTTGTGCCAATTCCTTCAAGTAAGGGAAGCAAAAAGAAGAGAAATGCGAAACAGAAGACAACATGAACAATATAATGGACCGGCAAGAAGGTATCAATCAAATTATGACCAGAGAAACCGACATGCCCAATCAACAAACGAAGATAGGCCGAGAGAATACCAAAATTACAATAGACAACAAAATTATGATAACAGGAATCACGAAAAAAATAGAACATATGAAAATCACAACAGAAACAGAGATGCACAAAATCCTCCGACTAGGAATACGAACGAACAAAGGGACGGTAGAAACAATCAGAATTTCCAACGACAAAATAGAAGGGAGATGAATCATGTAACAATAGAAAACGAGGAAGAAGATGTATGCAATGAATCCAGACAGGATTTTCAATAAAGCATCCACTGAACAAACATAAACAACTCTCCGGTATATTTTGTCATCCGAGAGAGTTTATACAGTTGGCGGGAAATGAAAGACAAAGTTCTAATTCAAATTTAATATTCTTAGATGCATTTATAAAACATAAAGCGATTAAAATTTTGATTGATTCTGGATCGGAGATATCGTTAATCAATAAGAAACTAGTAAAAGAATTAAATTTGGACAGATTTGTGTATAAAATTCCTAGGGTTGCTTTAGTGGGTGCAAACAACAAAAAATTGACGACAGTAAATGAAGGTTTGGGAGTGCGGATCAGAGTGGGAGACAAATAGGTACTATATTATGCAATGTGTGGTGATCGAAGATTTAAACCATGATATGATAGCGGGAATTGATGAATTGAGTGAAAAACATATCACCATAAATTTTTCGGAGAATAAACTGGAAATCAGAGCAGAACCAGACAACATAGAAGAAGAAACGGAAATAGAGAGGAAAATAATTGTTGAAAAGATAAATGAACAGGAAAAACATAAAGAAATCAATATGACTGTAGAGGAAAAACCGAAAGTACAAGAAAAAAATCAACCAGAAAAAAAAAGAAGGAAGAAAAAGAAGAAGAGTTCAAAAAGAAAGAAGGAAAACACGGTGGATACAAGAGAAAGACAGGAAATCGAAGATACGGAAGAATTGTCGGCGATCGACGATAAAACAGAAAGGAAGCAGGAAGAAAAGGAAGTTCTCATAAGAGAAATGAAAGCAGTAGAAACATGGTGCTCGGGATACCAAATGGAAATTAAAGATAAAAAAAAAACAGAAGAAGAAATAAAGGATGAGGACAGAGAAGAAATGGCAATAATGGACGAGAATCCAGAATTTTATGAAGAAATATTATGGACAGTGAACACATGCGAACAAAATGAGGATGAAAGAAAATTAAAATGTGGAGAAAACATGGAAAAGGAAGTAGAGAAGATTCTAGAAAATTATGGAGATTTGATTAATGAAGAAAGCCGAGTGGCTAAAAATTATGAACATTCTTTTAAAGTTAAAAACTTAGAAAATTTTAAATCCAAGACATATCCAATCCCGTATAAATACAGGCAAAGCGTCGGACAGGAAATTGAAAAAATGATCGAAGACAAGGTGATAGAAAGATGTGACTCTCCATATATCAACCCGATAGTATGCGTTAAAAAATCGAGTGGTGATTTGCGATTATGTTTAGATGCAAGAAACATTAATTCACACACAATCGCGCAATACGAAGCGCCTTTGAACATCGAAGCCATATTTGGACGAATCACAGGGTCACACATTTTTTCCAAAATCGATTTGAAACATAGTTTTTGGTTAATACCTTTGGCAGAGAAATGTCGAAATTATACCGCTTTTTCGATCGACGGAGTGGTATACCGATTTAGGGTGGTACCATTTGGCCTACAGAGTGCATGCGCTGCTTTGGTTCGCGCATTGAACACAATCTTAAATAGGCATGAAGAATTTGTTGTACATTACATAGATGATTTATTAATTTTCTCACCAGATATAACAAGCCATCTACGACATATTCACACTGTGCTAGAAGAACTGGATCAAGCGGGATTGAAATTAAATATTCAAAAGTGTCAGTTTTTCCAAAAGGAAATACTGTATTTAGGATTCAAATTAGACACAAAAGGGATTAGTCTTGCAGAAGATAGAATCGAAATTATAAATAACTACGCTAGGCCAACCAATTTAAAAACATTGCGGGGATTTTTGGGAATGGTAAACTATTTCAAAAAACTAATACCAGACATCAGCACAAAAGAAATACCGTTGATAGCATTACTTAAGAAAAATGTTAGGTGGAAATGGGGAACGGAACAAGAAATGGCTTTCAAAAATTTAAAAGGAGCTTTCTCCACAGCTGTAAGAGTACACCACCCAAGATATGATCAACCTTTCATTCTCCGGACCGATGCTTCCATAACAAAATTCGCAGGGGTGTTATCACAGATCCAAGACGATGTAGAGGTGCCAATCTGTTTTGTCTCCCGTGTAACCAAAACATATGAGAGAAAGTACAGCGTTACTGAATTAGAGTTCGCCAGTGTGTTATTTTGTGTAAATAAATTACGGTTTTACCTACTAGGGGCAAAATTCACCGTTGAAACAGACCATGCAGCTTTGGTACATATAATGAAAAATAGGCTGGTAAATAATAGAATTCATAGGGGCATTCTTTTACTTCAAGAGTATGATTTTGAATTTAAATATATCAAAGGAACTGACAATATCTTGGCTGATGCGTTGACGAGAGATGAACAATTCCGCAAAGAGGACCACAAAACTCTCCACGTTGGCATGAACATAATGAGAGAAGAAGCAGGCTTATTTTCTTTGGCTCAGATCAGGGAAAATCAGGAACAACTGGATGAAAGAGAAAAGCAAAGGGCCGAACAAGAAGATAACTTATATTTTAAGAGGGTCGATGGTAAAGAACTATATGTAATCACGGAACAGATGGCAAAAGAAGTTTTAGCAAAATTACACTGTGACAACGGACACATTGGAAGCAGGAAGGTGTGGCTTATGTTCAGGGAGAACTACATTTGTCGACAGGACTATACAATAGCCAAAGAGATGTCTCGAAATTGCGAGACATGCCAAAAGTGTAAAAGTAAGAATTTCAAAAACGAAAACATCACAAAAAACGTCATAGCTCGGAAGAAACTGGATATTGTCGCCATTGATATGTTGAGCGATTTAATAACAACAACACAGAGGAATAAACACATATTAGTTATGGTGGATGTTTTCTCAAAGTATTTAAAACTGTACCCATGTAGAACCACGAAAGGAGCTGAAATACTTCGGAAGATAGACGATTTTATCGAAACAGTGGGAAGACCAGACAATATTTTGTTGGACAATGCGACATACTTTAGGAATGACCGTTTTAAAGGGGAATTAAGAGAGAGAGGCATAAATACAAAATTTGTAAGCATCCGACATCCACAGAGCAACCCATCAGAGCGTTTTATACAAGAAGTCACAAAATTTCTAAGAATTGCTGCGGAAGAACATCATCGACATTGGGACAGAAAAGTGTTTGAAATAGAGACGTATTTGAACTGTGCACCAAATACGGTTACCAAGGAGACGCCTTTATATGTAATGAAAGGAACAATGCCTACGAGACCGTGGGAAGACACCGCCCCCAGACAATACGAAGAAGTGATCGAGGTGGTTCAACGAAGATTGAGACGAAGTGGAGAGAAATATCTCCAAAGGCAAGAGAGGACCCGAAGAAGAAGGCCGGTTACATTCCAGAAAGGGGATAAAGTTTTAGTGAGGGCACTGAGGGTGTCCAATTTACAAAATGGTATTTGTGCTAAATTGATGCCGGTATTTGAAGGTCCATATAGGGTCAATACGGAAAATGGGGTAAATAGTTATGAATTAGCGCATATAGAGACAGGCAAGATACGGGGTATTTTTAACATTCACGACATTTATAAGTATCATGAGTAGAGTTTGGTAACATAATGGAATAATTTGATCCTAAAAAAACTTGTGTCATTTAAATAAATAACAGAATTTTTTCGGCAAATCAAATGGCGGGGAGTTGTTAAGATATGTAAAATTTGAATTAATATGGTTTCGATCTTAATATTTTAGAAAAGTTAAAACATATAATAAAAATATACCAAAATTCATTTCGAAGAAATGAAAGTCAATTATTTTTGGATGGCCGTAGGTAAACAAAATTTAAATAGGGATTAAGTATTTTCTTTGTACAGTTAGTATGATAAGAAAGTGGTTATGTGTTTGGACAATGAGACCGGGTTTCCCAAATGGACTTTTGCGGCGAGGGAACAATTGTATTTAGAAATTTAAATGAATGTAATCTTTGTTTAGATATTAAGAAAGGAAAAAAAAACCGATTGGCATGTAATTAGTTTTAGGAAATTTCTAATGGTAGGGAAAATTGGTGTTTGTTATCTGAAAGGTAGATGGGGATAAAATTGAGGAACTCGGATTGGTGAAGAAGGAAAAAGGAGGGGCTAGGCATGAAGAATGGGAGTTTAGCGAAATGTTAGAGGGTGGAAGAAGAGTCAGTTGTGAAATGATCGTTAAGTCGACTAGTGGTGATCTCTAAGAGTCTCCTGAATTAGTAAGGCAGATAAGTGAATAGTTGTGAGTTTGTTGAAATAAGTGTCCTGATGGAAGCTCATCACGTAAAGCATTGTAAGTTATATTGTTCTACTTATATTCCAAGAGTCACCGTTGCATGCCGGAACGAGAAATAGATTCAGTTTATCGAGAGGAGAAAAGGCTAGCATTGTTTTTTGAAAGATACGTGCATCTGTAGGGGGTCATTAATGACAATAGGCTTGCAATAATTTGTTGCGAGATTGCTGACTACATAGGGGGCTGCTAAGAGTAAATTGTAGGCGACCAGAGACAAGAATTTGGACAACTCATCATCCGAGAGACAGTTTTATTTTTTTGTAGAATTATTCATAACGCAAATTTCAATAAGTACTTTAGATAGTGGTAGGGTTATTTCAATAATCAGAATAGGAAATATTATTTTTAGAGGATATTTTGAGGGTGAATTTATTTCAATAGATGCTTTTGTACCATATATGTGTTTTATTCCGTTAATCTTTGACCGTATTTATCATATGTAAAGCAAAGGAGATATTGAAGCACGAGAATATAAAACCCTGAGATTAGAGCATTAAATAGTGTGATTAAATCATAAGTGCATCATTAAAATTAAATTTAATTAATTAGTTAATTATCTAATCAAGTGCTTTGAGCACACCGATCTTTGAATATCACATTAATATATATATATATATATATATCGGAAAGGTTTCGGAAAGATATATATATATATATATATATATATATATATATATATATATATATATATATATATATATATATATATATATATATATGTTCGGAAAGGTTTCGGAAAGATATATATATATATATATATATATATATATATATATATATATCTTTCCGAAACCTTTCCGAACATATATATATATATATATATATATATATATATATGTTCGGAAAGGTTTCGGAAAGATATATATATATATATATATATATATATATATATATATATATATATATATATATATATCTTTAGACACATTCCAATCAAAAAACAACATCCGAGTCCTAGACATAGCAGGAGCGTAAATCTACGCCCAACCTGAAAATGTCAGTCTCAAGTTTTAATTCCCTAATTACTTTAGAGTAAGTAAGATAATGTTTATGAAAAAACAAAAGATGTAGATCTTTGAAACACACTCAGTGATCAAAAGATCCACAGGTACTGGTTTAACGACCACTCGTACGAAATCAAACAAATGAAATAGAGGATGTGGAAAAATCCCCTTACGAATAATTCACACATCCACCATTTCGGGCTGGGAAAATTTTTTTGAATAGAATCAAAGACCCAAACACCAATTCTTAGAAATGTGTTTCGCTCTCTTCAACCTCCCTGGGCTCGTCGGTAAAGATGAGAGGTTGAATATCTTTAGACACATTCCAATCAAAAAACAACATTCGAGTCCTAGACATAGCAGGAGCGTAAATCTATGCTATGTCTAGGACTCGGATGTTGTTTTTTGATTGGAATGTGTCTAAAGATATTCAACCTCTCATCTTTACCGACGAGCCCAGGGAGGTTGAAGAGAGCGAAACACATTTCTAAGAATTGGTGTTTGGGTCTTTGATTCTATAGAAAATAGAAAATCACAACAGAAACAGAGATGCACAAAATCCTCCGACTAGGAATACGAACGAACAAAGGGACGGTAGAAACAATCAGAATTTCCAACGACAAAATAGAAGGGAGATGAATCATGTAACAATAGAAAACGAGGAAGAAGATGTATGCAATGAATCCAGACAGGATTTTCAATAAAGCATCCACTGAACAAACATAAACAACTCTCCGGTATATTTTGTCATCCGAGAGAGTTTATACAGTTGGCGGGAAATGAAAGACAAAGTTCTAATTCAAATTTAATATTCTTAGATGCATTTATAAAACATAAAGCGATTAAAATTTTGATTGATTCTGGATCGGAGATATCGTTAATCAATAAGAA
The DNA here is from genome assembly GCF_917563875.1 of Diabrotica virgifera virgifera. Taxonomy (NCBI): domain Eukaryota; kingdom Metazoa; phylum Arthropoda; class Insecta; order Coleoptera; family Chrysomelidae; genus Diabrotica; species Diabrotica virgifera. The sequence continues at coordinate 149,939,227 of NC_065443.1, read as the reverse complement.
ACTAGTAAAAGAATTAAATTTGGACAGATTTGTGTATAAAATTCCTAGGGTTGCTTTAGTGGGTGCAAACAACAAAAAATTGACGACAGTAAATGAAGGTTTGGGAGTGCGGATCAGAGTGGGAGACAAATAGGTACTATATTATGCAATGTGTGGTGATCGAAGATTTAAACCATGATATGATAGCGGGAATTGATGAATTGAGTGAAAAACATATCACCATAAATTTTTCGGAGAATAAACTGGAAATCAGAGCAGAACCAGACAACATAGAAGAAGAAACGGAAATAGAGAGGAAAATAATTGTTGAAAAGATAAATGAACAGGAAAAACATAAAGAAATCAATATGACTGTAGAGGAAAAACCGAAAGTACAAGAAAAAAATCAACCAGAAAAAAAAAGAAGGAAGAAAAAGAAGAAGAGTTCAAAAAGAAAGAAGGAAAACACGGTGGATACAAGAGAAAGACAGGAAATCGAAGATACGGAAGAATTGTCGGCGATCGACGATAAAACAGAAAGGAAGCAGGAAGAAAAGGAAGTTCTCATAAGAGAAATGAAAGCAGTAGAAACATGGTGCTCGGGATACCAAATGGAAATTGAAGATAAAAAAAAAACAGAAGAAGAAATAAAGGATGAGGACAGAGAAGAAATGGCAATAATGGACGAGAATCCAGAATTTTATGAAGAAATATTATGGACAGTGAACACATGCGAACAAAATGAGGATGAAAGAAAATTAAAATGTGGAGAAAACATGGAAAAGGAAGTAGAGAAGATTCTAGAAAATTATGGAGATTTGATTAATGAAGAAAGCCGAGTGGCTAAAAATTATGAACATTCTTTTAAAGTTAAAAACTTAGAAAATTTTAAATCCAAGACATATCCAATCCCGTATAAATACAGGCAAAGCGTCGGACAGGAAATTGAAAAAATGATCGAAGACAAGGTGATAGAAAGATGTGACTCTCCATATATCAACCCGATAGTATGCGTTAAAAAATCGAGTGGTGATTTGCGATTATGTTTAGATGCAAGAAACATTAATTCACACACAATCGCGCAATACGAAGCGCCTTTGAACATCGAAGCCATATTTGGACGAATCACAGGGTCACACATTTTTTCCAAAATCGATTTGAAACATAGTTTTTGGTTAATACCTTTGGCAGAGAAATGTCGAAATTATACCGCTTTTTCGATCGACGGAGTGGTATACCGATTTAGGGTGGTACCATTTGGCCTACAGAGTGCATGCGCTGCTTTGGTTCGCGCATTGAACACAATCTTAAATAGGCATGAAGAATTTGTTGTACATTACATAGATGATTTATTAATTTTCTCACCAGATATAACAAGCCATCTACGACATATTCACACTGTGCTAGAAGAACTGGATCAAGCGGGATTGAAATTAAATATTCAAAAGTGTCAGTTTTTCCAAAAGGAAATACTGTATTTAGGATTCAAATTAGACACAAAAGGGATTAGTCTTGCAGAAGATAGAATCGAAATTATAAATAACTACGCTAGGCCAACCAATTTAAAAACATTGCGGGGATTTTTGGGAATGGTAAACTATTTCAAAAAACTAATACCAGACATCAGCACAAAAGAAATACCGTTGATAGCATTACTTAAGAAAAATGTTAGGTGGAAATGGGGAACGGAACAAGAAATGGCTTTCAAAAATTTAAAAGGAGCTTTCTCCACAGCTGTAAGAGTACACCACCCAAGATATGATCAACCTTTCATTCTCCGGACCGATGCTTCCATAACAAAATTCGCAGGGGTGTTATCACAGATCCAAGACGATGTAGAGGTGCCAATCTGTTTTGTCTCCCGTGTAACCAAAACATATGAGAGAAAGTACAGCGTTACTGAATTAGAGTTCGCCAGTGTGTTATTTTGTGTAAATAAATTACGGTTTTACCTACTAGGGGCAAAATTCACCGTTGAAACAGACCATGCAGCTTTGGTACATATAATGAAAAATAGGCTGGTAAATAATAGAATTCATAGGGGCATTCTTTTACTTCAAGAGTATGATTTTGAATTTAAATATATCAAAGGAACTGACAATATCTTGGCTGATGCGTTGACGAGAGATGAACAATTCCGCAAAGAGGACCACAAAACTCTCCACGTTGGCATGAACATAATGAGAGAAGAAGCAGGCTTATTTTCTTTGGCTCAGATCAGGGAAAATCAGGAACAACTGGATGAAAGAGAAAAGCAAAGGGCCGAACAAGAAGATAACTTATATTTTAAGAGGGTCGATGGTAAAGAACTATATGTAATCACGGAACAGATGGCAAAAGAAGTTTTAGCAAAATTACACTGTGACAACGGACACATTGGAAGCAGGAAGGTGTGGCTTATGTTCAGGGAGAACTACATTTGTCGACAGGACTATACAATAGCCAAAGAGATGTCTCGAAATTGCGAGACATGCCAAAAGTGTAAAAGTAAGAATTTCAAAAACGAAAACATCACAAAAAACGTCATAGCTCGGAAGAAACTGGATATTGTCGCCATTGATATGTTGAGCGATTTAATAACAACAACACAGAGGAATAAACACATATTAGTTATGGTGGATGTTTTCTCAAAGTATTTAAAACTGTACCCATGTAGAACCACGAAAGGAGCTGAAATACTTCGGAAGATAGACGATTTTATCGAAACAGTGGGAAGACCAGACAATATTTTGTTGGACAATGCGACATACTTTAGGAATGACCGTTTTAAAGGGGAATTAAGAGAGAGAGGCATAAATACAAAATTTGTAAGCATCCGACATCCACAGAGCAACCCATCAGAGCGTTTTATACAAGAAGTCACAAAATTTCTAAGAATTGCTGCGGAAGAACATCATCGACATTGGGACAGAAAAGTGTTTGAAATAGAGACGTATTTGAACTGTGCACCAAATACGGTTACCAAGGAGACGCCTTTATATGTAATGAAAGGAACAATGCCTACGAGACCGTGGGAAGACACCGCCCCCAGACAATACGAAGAAGTGATCGAGGTGGTTCAACGAAGATTGAGACGAAGTGGAGAGAAATATCTCCAAAGGCAAGAGAGGACCCGAAGAAGAAGGCCGGTTACATTCCAGAAAGGGGATAAAGTTTTAGTGAGGGCACTGAGGGTGTCCAATTTACAAAATGGTATTTGTGCTAAATTGATGCCGGTATTTGAAGGTCCATATAGGGTCAATACGGAAAATGGGGTAAATAGTTATGAATTAGCGCATATAGAGACAGGCAAGATACGGGGTATTTTTAACATTCACGACATTTATAAGTATCATGAGTAGAGTTTGGTAACATAATGGAATAATTTGATCCTAAAAAAACTTGTGTCATTTAAATAAATAACAGAATTTTTTCGGCAAATCAAATGGCGGGGAGTTGTTAAGATATGTAAAATTTGAATTAATATGGTTTCGATCTTAATATTTTAGAAAAGTTAAAACATATAATAAAAATATACCAAAATTCATTTCGAAGAAATGAAAGTCAATTATTTTTGGATGGCCGTAGGTAAACAAAATTTAAATAGGGATTAAGTATTTTCTTTGTACAGTTAGTATGATAAGAAAGTGGTTATGTGTTTGGACAATGAGACCGGGTTTCCCAAATGGACTTTTGCGGCGAGGGAACAATTGTATTTAGAAATTTAAATGAATGTAATCTTTGTTTAGATATTAAGAAAGGAAAAAAAAACCGATTGGCATGTAATTAGTTTTAGGAAATTTCTAATGGTAGGGAAAATTGGTGTTTGTTATCTGAAAGGTAGATGGGGATAAAATTGAGGAACTCGGATTGGTGAAGAAGGAAAAAGGAGGGGCTAGGCATGAAGAATGGGAGTTTAGCGAAATGTTAGAGGGTGGAAGAAGAGTCAGTTGTGAAATGATCGTTAAGTCGACTAGTGGTGATCTCTAAGAGTCTCCTGAATTAGTAAGGCAGATAAGTGAATAGTTGTGAGTTTGTTGAAATAAGTGTCCTGATGGAAGCTCATCACGTAAAGCATTGTAAGTTATATTGTTCTACTTATATTCCAAGAGTCACCGTTGCATGCCGGAACGAGAAATAGATTCAGTTTATCGAGAGGAGAAAAGGCTAGCATTGTTTTTTGAAAGATACGTGCATCTGTAGGGGGTCATTAATGACAATAGGCTTGCAATAATTTGTTGCGAGATTGCTGACTACATAGGGGGCTGCTAAGAGTAAATTGTAGGCGACCAGAGACAAGAATTTGGACAACTCATCATCCGAGAGACAGTTTTATTTTTTTGTAGAATTATTCATAACGCAAATTTCAATAAGTACTTTAGATAGTGGTAGGGTTATTTCAATAATCAGAATAGGAAATATTATTTTTAGAGGATATTTTGAGGGTGAATTTATTTCAATAGATGCTTTTGTACCATATATGTGTTTTATTCCGTTAATCTTTGACCGTATTTATCATATGTAAAGCAAAGGAGATATTGAAGCACGAGAATATAAAACCCTGAGATTAGAGCATTAAATAGTGTGATTAAATCATAAGTGCATCATTAAAATTAAATTTAATTAATTAGTTAATTATCTAATCAAGTGCTTTGAGCACACCGATCTTTGAATATCACATTAATATATATATATATATATATATATATATATATATCGGAAAGGTTTCGGAAAGATATATATATATATATATATATATATATATATATATATATATATATATATATGTTCGGAAAGGTTTCGGAAAGATATATATATATATATATATATATATATATATATATATATATCTTTAGACACATTCCAATCAAAAAACAACATCCGAGTCCTAGACATAGCAGGAGCGTAAATCTACGCCCAACCTGAAAATGTCAGTCTCAAGTTTTAATTCCCTAATTACTTTAGAGTAAGTAAGATAATGTTTATGAAAAAACAAAAGATGTAGATCTTTGAAACACACTCAGTGATCAAAAGATCCACAGGTACTGGTTTAACGACCACTCGTACGAAATCAAACAAATGAAATAGAGGATGTGGAAAAATCCCCTTACGAATAATTCACACATCCACCATTTCGGGCTGGGAAAATTTTTTTGAATAGAATCAAAGACCCAAACACCAATTCTTAGAAATGTGTTTCGCTCTCTTCAACCTCCCTGGGCTCGTCGGTAAAGATGAGAGGTTGAATATCTTTAGACACATTCCAATCAAAAAACAACATTCGAGTCCTAGACATAGCAGGAGCGTAAATCTATGCTATGTCTAGGACTCGGATGTTGTTTTTTGATTGGAATGTGTCTAAAGATATTCAACCTCTCATCTTTACCGACGAGCCCAGGGAGGTTGAAGAGAGCGAAACACATTTCTAAGAATTGGTGTTTGGGTCTTTGATTCTATTCAAAAAAATTTTCCCAGCCCGAAATGGTGGATGTGTGAATTATTCGTAAGGGGATTTTTCCACATCCTCTATTTCATTTGTTTGATTTCGTACGAGTGGTCGTTAAACCAGTACCTGTGGATCTTTTGATCACTGAGTGTGTTTCAAAGATCTACATCTTTTGTTTTTTCATAAACATTATCTTACTTACTCTAAAGTAATTAGGGAATTAAAACTTGAGACTGACATTTTCAGGTTGGGCGTAGATTTACGCTCCTGCTATGTCTAGGACTCGGATGTTGTTTTTTGATTGGAATGTGTCTAAAGATATTCAACCTCTCATCTTTACCGACGAGCCCAGGGAGGTTGAAGAGAGCGAAACACATTTCTAAGAATTGGTGTTTGGGTCTTTGATTCTATTCAAAAAAATTTTCCCAGCCCGAAATGGTGGATGTGTGAATTATTCGTAAGGGGATTTTTCCACATCCTCTATTTCATTTGTTTGATTTCGTACGAGTGGTCGTTAAACCAGTACCTGTGGATCTTTTGATCACTGAGTGTGTTTCAAAGATCTACATCTTTTGTTTTTTCATAAACATTATCTTACTTACTCTAAAGTAATTAGGGAATTAAAACTTGAGACTGACATTTTCAGGTTGGGCGTAGATTTACGCTCCTGCTATGTCTAGGACTCGGATGTTGTTTTTTGATTGGAATGTGTCTAAAGATATTCAACCTCTCATCTTTACCGACGAGCCCAGGGAGGTTGAAGAGAGCGAAACACATTTCTAAGAATTGGTGTTTGGGTCTTTGATTCTATTCAAAAAAATTTTCCCAGCCCGAAATGGTGGATGTGTGAATTATTCGTAAGGGGATTTTTCCACATCCTCTATTTCATTTGTTTGATTTCGTACGAGTGGTCGTTAAACCAGTACCTGTGGATCTTTTGATCACTGAGTGTGTTTCAAAGATCTACATCTTTTGTTTTTTCATATATATATATATATATATATATATATATATATATATATATATTGAACCGAAAGACATTTAAATACGTCATAAAACGTACCTTGGTTGTTTCTAGTTCCTATAAAATAGTTGGCATGCCATATAGATACGTTTGGCAACATCGGTTGTAGTTCCGTACAACATTTGTTCGCAAGAATGGTTCTGTTGATTTGTTTTAGGAATGTTTTGAGATTGTAGAAATGTTGTGCTCTCTTTTTCTCTCGCAAAGGTCTGACATCAGTTCTTGTCACGTGACTAAATCAACCTTGGTTCTGTGTTTATACAATGGCATTAAGGAAAGATGGATAACATCCTGTCTGTCAATTAATTGGTTCTTGTCTTGACAGTGCTGGGCCTTTGTAAAGTGGTAGCAATTTTACAATATCCCATTTCATCCGCCATACAATCGCCTGGTTTTACGAAAAACCATCGTCGAAAGGCATGTGCTAATGACGGATTTGTGAGGCTATATTATATTTTGTGAGCAGATGAAAAGTTTTGATTTGGTTACTGTGACATAACCTCGACTTTTGAGGAAAGGCAAGCTTTTTTCATCACTCCCGGTTGAGGAAAGGTCCTGGTAGCAATTTCTCCCTGTTGGCTCATAAGAACAAAGGCCAAATTTCTTGAAGACACAACTTGGGGACTAGTGACTGTTCTAACACCAAGTACACACCTAATAGAATAGCTAGTAACCAGCACCTAGTTTTATCCAGAGTCATCATAACTAGAACACGCACCTACGAGACCGTAAGCAAGAAGACGAAGTCAGTACTAAAAATATCTCTATTTTTTATATATAGTATGTACTACTATATATCTTATACTGTGTCTATACCTACCATTTGGTTCATATCTAAGTCCTTCCTGTACGTCCATTGTACACCTAGTACGAGGGTCATCATCATTCTCTTTGCCTTATCCCTATGCGGGGTCGGCTTCCCTAATTGCATTTCTCCACACAATTCTATCTTGGATCATATCAATGTTAATCCCCTTTACTAACATGTCCTGCCTTATCGTCTCCCCCAGGTCTTCTTTGGTATTCCTCTCCTACTCCTTCCAGGAATCTGCACTTCAGCTATTCTTCGTATTGGGTGATTAACATCTCGACGTTGAACATGACCAAACCATCTTAACCTATGCTCTCTCATTTTGACATCAATTGGTGCCACACCTAGACTTCCCCTAATAAACTCATTTCTAATTTTATCCTTTTTGTCACTCCACTCCACTCATTCATCTAAGCATTCTCATTTCCGCCACATGCATTCGTTGTTCCTCTTTCTTTTTCACTGCCCAATATTCAGTTCCGTACATCATAGCCGGTCTTATGGCTGTTTTATAGAATTTTCCCTTCAGCTTCATTGGAATTTTTCTGTCACACAACGCACCACTCGCTTCTTTCCACTTCATCCATCCAGCCCTAATTCTACTGCATCCATCTCCATCTATTTCTCCATTACTCTGTAATACCGATCCTAAAACTATTGCTTTTCACAATCATTTCACCATCCAAAGATACCATTTTATTTGTAGTAGCTCCATCTTTAAATGAACATTCCAAATACTCTGTTTTTGTCCTACTAAGTTTTAAACCTTTTTCCTCCAGAGCTTGTCTCCACTGTTCCAGTTTTTGTTCTAAGTCTCTTTCACTATTTCCTACTAACCCGACATCATCAGCATACATTAAGCACCATGGAATGTTACCCTGTAGTTTCGCTGTTATCTGGTCCAAAACTAATGAGAATAAATACGGACTAAGCACAGAGCCTTGGTGCAATCCTACTTTCACATGAAATTTATCAGTCTCTCCCACACCTGTCCTAACACTAGTCGTTAGTCCCTCATACATATCCCTCACAAGCTTTACATATTCACCCGGGACTCCTTTCTTATTGAGTGCCCACCACAGAATCTTTCGAGGAACTCTATCATATGCTTTCTCAAGATCAATGAATACCATATGAGAGTTTGTTTCTTTACTCCTGTATTTTTCCGTCAACTGCCTTATAATGAAAATTGCATCTGTTGTTGATCTACCCTGCATAAAGCCAAATTGATTCTCGGATATTTCGGTCTCTTCACGTATCCGTCTATCAATTACTCTTTCCCATATTTTCGTGGAGTGGCTAAGCAGTTTTATAGCCCTGTAGTTTGTACATTGTTGTATATCTCCCTTGTTTTTGTAAACAGGTACCAGTATACTGCTTCTCCATTCGTCTGGCATTTGTCCGACTTCCATAATTCTATTAAATGGACCTGCTAGCCACCTTGTTCCTGTCTCTCCCATTGCTCTCCGTACTTCCCCAGGAATATCATCTGGTCCTACCGCTTTTCCTTTCTTTAGGACGAGGGTGTTAATTATTAACAGACTGAATACAGGGTATATTTACTGTCCAGGTTCATTCCAAAGGTAGACACGAAGGAGGTATTTCAGGGTATACATTGATAACAACATTAATATAGTATGTTTACTGTGCATTACTGATTTTTGCTTAACGTAGGTACATTTTACTATTCAGGGTGCATTTTAATTAACCAATTATAGTCGATTATATTTATATTTTTCTATATTTCTAAGTATTGACGGTGTATGGTTGTGATACGTTAGGATATTTTAAGTCTTAACAATATTTAATAGTCTAAGCCCGATCGCACATCAAAGAAACATGAAACGTAAATTACGTTTCATGGAAATAAACCACTGCTAAACAAATATACGTCCGGCCATTTATGAAACTCTCCGAAAATAAAAATGTGTCATGAGCATGAATCACACTCGTTTCATTGGTAGGCGGACTTTGAGATTTGTTTAGCAGTGTTTTAGTTTCATGAAATATGTTTTTCGTTTGATGTTTCATGTTTTTCGTTTCATGTTTCTTTGGTGTGCGGCTTGGCTAACAGTTCAATAGTCAATACATTTTTAATATGTTTGGTACAATTCACCTATTTTGCTTCATTTCATGTTTTTATTTTATGTTCAATAAATATTTGTAACTAATAGGTTGTTTTAATGCTCAGAATCATCCAGGATCCGCCTTCTTCTAACTCACAATAAACCCCTGAGATTGAGATTGTAATAAATTGTCATAATACTAATTAGTAAAGATTAATTAAACTTGTATTTTATTACCACTACATTAACATCTGCTACCAAAGCTCTTTATTCTCTGTAACATGTAAAGTTTTTTATCTGTACTTTAGGAATTAGACCGGTATATTGTCCAAGCCTGGAGATTTTCCGTTCTTCAATTTATTAATTGCTTGTTTCGTCTATGTTTGAGTCCTGTACCGGTAGGTCCACCCAGACCACCCAAGGCATATATCATGTGCTCCATGTTCTTCCTCTTGATATTTTTTAATACATTTTTCAAATATTGTCTGGAGCAGTTAAATCATTAAGAACTCCGATTTGTAATAGTAAATTCTTTATGTACGCTACTGTCTTTTATATGGAATTTCAAAGCGCTGCACAGTGGGCCAGAAAATGCAAAAAGCGGTCAAAAATCTGAAAATGGGCTGAAGGGCTTTAAAATTGTAGTCTTTTAAAGGAAAAAATAATAAAAAAAATTAAACTACCCAGGCGTAACTTTTAGGGGGGCCATAAGGTTAATAATTACATTGAGTAGACTTTTCGATCTTTATGCAATTAATTGTTTATATGGTTAAAAAATATTAACAAAATAAAATGAATTACCGTAAAATACGTTACTTGTTACTAAGTATAGTAAGATTATAAATTATTTAGGTACAAATTCGAAAAAACTTAGAGAAATTTATCAAAATATGTTTGGTAATAGGTATAAAAATAAAAATTCCGCTCTGTAACAAGTTTATTAGCTTCTAAATAAATAAACAAGGGCGGATCCAGAAAAGTCTCAAGGGGGGGCATAGCGATAGAAAAATCTAGCAAGGGAGGGGGTAAAAATGGCATGAAATAAAGTCTATTTAAAATCTAATATATTAGTGCTTAAAAGATTATACTTATAACTTACTTTGATATACTTAAATACTAAAATTTAATTTTTAACTTTATAATCAGTTCAAAATGTGAATCCCAAGGGGGGTATGGGCCCCTGGGCCCCCTTAGATCCGCCCTTGTAAATACAATAGTATGCTTACCACTAAAAATCTACGTCGCTCGCGCTGTCGTCTTCCTCGTCGGATGAAGAAACTTGGCGGCTTTCCATATTAAGTTGTAGAGCTCTAAGAGAATCTGCTTCCATTGATTCTAACGAGGGCGCCTTCAACAAGGATACAACTTCAGAAGATATGTTTGAACTTTTTCGGAGTGGGTACTGCCGCAAAGATGAAATTACTGGATCTGAAGTTATAAGGAGCCTGTTTAACAAATCTTGATTTCCTGATATTCTCGAAATTTTTCGTGTATGTTTCTCCCTAAAACTTTTGAGATCCTTATTTCTTGATTCTTGGGCTTCTTCTGACAATTGACCGATAGGCAGAATAGCCTCCTTGATTACTATGGCTCCATGGAGTAATATTTTATGCACGCTAGAAGGCATATAATACCATGAATATTTAGCGACATACAGTTTTGCGGTTTCCAAACAATACTCTTCAAAAGCTCGCACATCGATTGCATAGCCACAAGATAAGGTGCGTAATATAATACCAAATCGCATAATGACATCTTTATCTATGCCAGTAATTTCACTAGACAGTGAGGGGTCAGCAAAAAATCGTCGAGCTGTGTTGCCGTCATTAGTAGTTCCACTACCTCCACTCTTAGGTATATCCACAAGCAAACCTGTTCTGTCTCTGAAAATTTGTTGTATGGTACGTTTCTTGTTTTCAAAAACTGCTCTGTTGTTACTTCCTCGAATTTGCCAAACTTTAACTTCTAATCTATAGGAAATGTGCAGCAAACATTCGAAAAACCTGATCCAGGCATGTAGAGTTGACAATCCAAATTTCAAATTTTCTTGGACAACTTCCCTCTTTAATAGTTTTTCGATGTCATTCATTTGTTTGGGGGTTGCTTTACATATATAACATGTTTGTGAAGAAGCTGTTTCCATTATTGCATTACACACTTTGCCGTCTATCATCGTCATCACACAAACATGAGAAACTGCAATTTCTTCACTATCCAGCATACCAATAGTGGGTTGAAGTTCTGAAATTTGATTTTCTATATATGATGTCTCCTGTACCGTCAGCTCTTTCGTTTCTTTCTTAAACTGAAAGCGTATAGGTCTACAAAATCGAGTTGACGATGGACGGGGATTTTGCCACACAATAATTTTATCTTGTCCAGGTTGCTCCGCATATAACTGTAATGGCACTATGGATGTAAGAAATAAATCGCCATCACCAAAACTATTATCGGAGAAAAGTTGCTTGTATTGTGAATGACCGGTGCTTCCATCGCATCCCCATTTCAGCAACAGTTTCAAATTCTTTAGAAGTTCAGTTGATAATGAACGAAGAACTGGTTTTTGCAATTCTACTATCCGTTTAACTGTATGATCTAAGAGGTCCTGTAATAATATTTCTGCACATGACTCACTTACAGTTTGTCCTTCTTTTCGGGGATAGCAGCGTAATTTTGCTTCTCGAAGCTTGTGATAAGACGGATATATATCAGCAAAATGTTCTTTTGCTATTCGTCTGTGAACAAGATATGAATGTTTGGTATCTTTTGATTCAATCATTACTGATAGCGCTTCATCTGGGGTGAGTGGAATTATTTTTTTTGACTTCTGAGCTTTCTGCCAAGCTGTCCTAATTTTACCGGCTCGAGTCGGAGTCAAAAGTGCTTCAGAGACAAGTTTTGCGGCATCGTCTTTTCCTTCAGTCTTTAGTTTTCTCCTTGCAGCTAAAGTAAGCTCCTCGGTTTCGAACGTCGATGACAGCTTTGAAGTCTTTCGACGTTTTGATCTTACACTACTCGCAGAAAATTCTTTGCTTGGACGACCACGCCTACCTCCAGATGAAGTTCCTGGTTGTGGCTCAGCATTCGGATCAATTTCTAATCCAGTTTCTTCAAATACACATACACTTAACCACGCTGTATTATTTTTCACAAATCTATCCGTTTTTCTCCCACATTGATCAAGCTTTGCATAAACGACGTTGCAAAACTTTGAAGTGAAAATCCTCATTTTTAACATGGCGTCTGCATCATTTTCAATTTTGTAGTGTCTCACCAAATACTTGAACAGATATTCTGTGCGACTGGAACGTTGTAACTTATCCTTTTCATACAAAACGTCAAACAGTTGCCTTCTGGTGACCATTTTCACTGTGAAAAATATAGAAAAACATTACATAAAAAAAATTTTTTGAAGACGCAAATGAAATAAGACTTACAACCACCATTACGAACAAACTTAACTATATTCTCTATCAAGGTAAATAAAGTAACGCAACAAGAAAATAGAAATTACTAGGTGTTACATTTTAAATAACAAAATAAAATGTGCTGTTATGGTTACAGAATACATTCGTTGGATATGGTTCATGCATATCGATAAGCAAAACCAAAATATCTCAAAAAGGCGCTTGAAGGCGCCTATCAAATTTTAGTATGTTATTAGGGAATGATCAAGCTATTTTTTTAATATTTTTTCAAAGCCGGATCGGATCGGAAAATATGTTATATCTCAACATAATTTTAAAGTATAATATAAAATTTTCAATAAAATCGACTACATAGTAATTATATCTATATGTATACTAATTTAACTTTGATTCATAAGTATTTATATAACATGAAAATACATACCTTGAGAAAGTTTTCTGTACAATTAACCACTTGAGTCAGACACTTTATAACACACATTCACTAGTTGACATTTAGTAGTACACTAAATGAATGTTCGCAAAGAAATGATCCTAACACAAAAGTCTGGTTTTGAGAACCGATGGCTGCCGCAATATGCCTTCTACCTGCTTCAAATTCTAGGAAAACATTATTTATCTATTTCTCGGAGTACCTACAAATTCTGAAAGCCAGACTAATACTTTCATCGAAATCGATTTATGGCCGCTTTTTGAATTTTTCGGCCCACTGTGCGCTGCTACTACTAATTACACACTTTTAATCTAAGAAAATTCTGGACCGACTCTAAACGTACTTCACAGTTCCAGATATGTACGAAAGGAGAAATCTTGTCCTTATCGCCTTTCGTGAATAGAAATACCGAGAAAGGAAGGGTCTTCGCACTACTGTCGATATAATTATGCCAATTATTATTATTGCTTCTGGCTGGGATGTAAAAGGATTCGAATTTTGAGGAGATTTCAATTGGTTGAAAGGTTTTCTTTGGGGTGATGATTATGACCATCGCATCGACGGCATTAAAAAAATAAGCGGTGTAGCTGGTTCGATGAAAAGAGAGTTTTAAGTTTCTGCTTTGTGTAAAATTCTTAAAGCAAGAAAATTGGATCGCAACTGATGTTTTTTTATTTATTACTTTTAGTGACTCTTTTGTTTCATTGGCATGGCTCATAAACGAAATTATAAAACGTAGAGTAGTATATTTGGTTAGTGTAAAGGCCTAGATATACCGTATTTCCTGATAAACATCTATATTATTTTATACATATGTATACATTATTATAAGAAACTGCTTTCTGGTTACATCCTGAATCTCCGGCTTTAACAATTTATAGGTAAGCACGGAGACGACGATTATAGAAGAAAGTAGAAAGGACAACGGTCATGTATCTACTCCCTTTTCGTCTAAGAAAAATGCCGAAAGACATTTTCGAGTACACAAAAATCTTAGTAAAGAAGAACAAGGGGGAAAGGCAGTTTTTGCTTTTATTTGATTCAGACTTGGATCACTATCTACAGATAACTATTTCTGCATCTCATGCTTCATCAGTGTAGCTATGCAGTCACAACTCTGAATCAAAAATCAACCTGCAGGGTCTGCAGGTCTCAAAAATCAAGCCTGCAAGAAAGCCTGCTTTCCCTTAAAAGGCAGGCTTGCTGATTTTTGATTCAGAATTGTGACTGCAATGCTTCACTGATGAAGCATGAGATGCAGAAATAGCTATCTGTAGATGGTGGTCCAACTCTGAATCAAATAAAAACAACAAAAACTGCCTTTCCCCCTTGTTCTTATTTACTCAGATTTTTGAGTACTCGAAAGTGTTTTTCGGCATTTTTCCTAGACGAAAAGGGAGTAGATACGTGACCGTTGTCCTTTCTACTTTCTTCTATATTCGTCGTCTCCGTGCTTATAAATTGTTAAAGCCGGATATTCAGGACATAACCAGAAAGCAGTTTCTTTCGACGAAAAGTCTTAGATTTAAAATATTGTTTATTGTTTTATTGAAATTATTTTAATTGTCTTATTACAGTAAACTTTGCATCTGGGTCTTTTCGTCGTCTTCCTCGATTAACATATTTATTTATACACGGTGTCAAAAAATAATATTTGGAGGAGATTTCAATTGGTTGAAAGGTTTTCTTTGGGGTGATTATGACCCTCACATCGACGGCATTAAAAAAATAAGCGGTGTAGCTGGTTCGATGAAAGAAGAGTTTTAAGTTTCTGCTTTGTGTAAAATCCTTAAAGCAAGAAAGTTCGATCGGAACTGATGGTTTTTTATTTATTACTTTTAGTGACTCTTTGGTTTTATTGACACTGCTTATAAATCAAATTATAAAAGGAACAGTATATTTGGTTAGGTTAGGTTATATTACCATAATAGCTATTTTTTGGGAAATGTAAAGTGTATGTATATAGCATATTATTATGTTCCTACTAGAGGTCCAGTCGTTGGACTGACCTCAACACAACGGTGGTACATTTTTAAAGACACCTTAAAAAACAGTGGATTTTGCGGTGGATATCAGAACTCATCATTGGATTATGTTAAACAAAAATATTGTAAAATATTTTATAAGCTTATGAGTTTCTCGAGGTAACGCTTTTTTTAGTTAGTTTTTTTAGTTTTAACGATTTTTGACTTTTTGGTATAGAGCAGGCTGTATAGTCGCTCCCGTAGGTATATTATTCCGATTCGATTTTTTTGCACAAACTTACTCAAAAAGAGGTCCTTATAACAAATCTACAGGGTGCCGGGAGGTGCCGCGGTCGGAAAATTGTTTAAACTATTTTTTTAAACAAATTCAAAAATCAATTTTTTCTTTTCGGACAAATTTTTTTTAGATTCTTTGGGTCATTATGAGCAAAAAAGGTCTTTTGTGATTTTTCTCTAAAATTGATAGTTGTCGAGTTATATCTTCTTCTTAAAGTGCCTATCCGTTCCGGATGTTGGCGATCATCATGGCTATCTTGACTTTGTTTACCGCAGCGCGGAACAGTTCAGTGGTAGTCGTGTTATACCACTTACGTAAATTTTGAAGCCAGGAAATGCGTCTTCTTCCCGGTCCTCTTTTACCATTTACCTTCCCTTGGAGAATCAGTTGGAGAAGGCCGTAACGTTCTTGATTTCTCATTACATGTCCTAGATATTCTAATTTTTTTTATTTTTATGGTTATGAGAATTTCACACTCAAAACAACGATTTTTTTTGCAAAATAAGGTGAGAATCAACATATTTATTAATGTCAAACAAGAAAATAAGCATAAAACAAAAATATCTCGACAGAGTTACTTCGCCAAATGTCTAAATAAAAGATATACAAAATTCCAGATGGATCAGACGGGTAGTTTTTGAGTAACAATGTCTACAGCCTTTGAAAAAACCCATTTTGAGAAAAACGCGTTTAGTATTGTCAAATTTTATTTTCAATTTCTGTTTTGTTTGTCAAATTTACATTTTGAGTAATATACAAGAAAATATTTATATTCTGTATATTATTATATTCTTCTTCTTGGAATGATGCATCCGCTTATCAAACGTTAGCCACCATAAAGGCAATCGACCATCACTTTAATAACTGCTATTAAAAATAGATTTGGCTGTTTTTGCACAAAAATTTTTCAGATTTCTAAGTCTTTATGTTTTTCTTCTTTTCGTCCACTGCTAGACATAGGTCTCCCTCAGCTCTTTCCATCTGTCTCTGTTTTGTGCATTCAGTTACCTATAACATGCTTCAGATCGTCGGCCCATCTGATTGGTGGGCGTTCACTGCTCCATAGTGCTTCTTCTCGTGGCCTCCTAGTATAGAATACACAAATAAGAAAATTTAAAAGGGAAGATCCCAGTTGTTAGCTGTATACCATAGTTTTAAAAAACTTACTATGAAATAAAAACTTCTTTAAATGTTGGGGTATAGAAAGTCTAATGCTCACAATCTTATTGAAGGTTTTTATTTAAACAGTTTTCCGGGCCACCGGTTTCGGCGTTTACAGTTTATACGCCATCATCAGGCCCTTTCAGAAACTGAACAAGATATCAGTACAAGCAAAAAAACAGTGTACAATCTGATGTTTGATTGTTACATTGGGACCCAAGTGTCTTCCTTGATCTCAAACTCGCATGACTAACCAAAAGAATGTGACTTTGTTGCCTAGGTGTTCAGATTTACTCTCACAAATCCAAAGTGTGTGTGAGAGAAGTCAATGTAGCTTATTTTAATGCAGTGCAATAAAAAACACAAAAAATATATGACAAAAACAAAGTTGGTTATTAACTGCACAGACGAAAAAAGACTAACAAAACATATATCACTATATCACGATGTAAATTGACTACATTTGTGGTGTAAATGTAAAGGTAAATCCTTTTAATTAAATCAGAAAAATTATTAAAATTATTCAGTAAAATATTTTAATATAAAAGACAATTGACATTTGCTTCTTGTGTAAAATGATATACATTTTATTAACATTTTTTAAAAGATCCAAAATGGATTTATGAATTTTCAGAATGTCTTCAGTTCTATTGGACTCCAAAACCAACATTGGTGAAACCAACTGTGTTGGTTGTTACCACTCATTAGGCCACGTCGTTTTTTTCGAGCGAAGGTCTGTATGTTCCGCTTAAAAATAAAATAGTTTAACATCGACCTAGTGTCATAATAATAATGATTATAAAATTTATTACTTAAATAATGTAATTTAAGGGTAATATGAGATCGTTAGATGCCTAGTTTCAACTAGTATATACCTATACGTTGTTAACTGAGGATGGTCCTGAGGATAGGAATGAAATCGTTCTGAAACTTTATAAATCCGTTTTGGATATGTTTAAAATTCTTAATTAATTTACACCACTTTACACACGAAGTTTTTATTTCATAGGAAATTTTTCATATAAATAAGGTCCAACATTCTTTAATATATTTAGATAACTTTTGGTTGCTGGTTTAGTTAACAATTTTAATAAATTGGAAAATTTATCATCATCATCATCAGTAGCTCGACAACCCTTTTTGGGTCCTGGCTTGTTCTAGGATTTCCGCCATTCTGTTCTGTTCCTTGCTTTGTTTTTCCAGTAGGTAATCTTAAGAGTTTTCAGATCTTTTTCCACTTGTTAAATGTATCTGAGTTTGGGTCTTACCTTTGGCCTTCTACCTACTGGTGTCTGCCTCATTATATGTTTTGGCTCCAACATCCGTTCAACATGGCCCATCCAGCGCAGACGTCCGATCTTTATGGATGTTATGACGTCGGGTTCGTTGTGTATGCTGCGTATAGTTCAAAATTACATCTTCTGCGCCATACGTCATTTTCTTTCACCCCTTTATATTTGTGTCTCAGGATTTTTCGTTCAAACGTAACTAATAGGTTCTCAGCGTTTTTTGACAGTGTCCATATCTCTGATCCATATATAAGGACCGGTTTTATCAGGGTTTTGTATATTTTGCATTTGGTTTTTCTTGTGATGTTGTTAGATCTTAGATGTTTAATTAGTCCATTATATGTTTTATTAGCAATATGTATTCTTCTCTTAACTTCTTCACTGACATTGCTATCAAGTGGACCTAGATATTATGTAAAATTTTTCACGCTTTCGATGTTATAGTCTCCTATTTTCAGATTATGTAGGTTTTTTTGGCCTGTCGATTTGCTGGCCTTCATGTATTTGGTTTTTATTTCATTAATGTTTAGGCGACTGTGTTGTGCCGCTCTTTCTATCGCATTAAATGCTTGTATCATCTCTCTTTCGCTTCTATCTACACTTTTTGTTATTATTGTTCCTCTGGTGTTGGCTTTTGACTCTCTAATTATTTTCTCTAATGTGATGTTGAATAGAACACAGGATATGGCTTATCCCTGTCGTAGGCTCGTTCTAAAATGGATTGTATCTGTTAGTGCGTTTTAAATTCGAATTTTGCTTTGTACTTTAAGTGTTTCTTTTACTATAGCAATGAGTTGAGTTGGAATATTAAATTCTTGAAGGGCGTGATCAGAAATTCTCGATGAATGCTATCATAGACACTCTCAAAATAAATGAAGAGGTGATATGTGCCTATATTAAATTCAGTAGTCTTTTCGAAGATTTGCCTCAAGACGAAGATCTGATCTATTGTGGACTTCTGTCTGCAGAAACCACATTGATACCCCCCAACTATTTGTTCCGCATATGGCCTCAATCGCTCGTACACAATATTTGACAGTATTTTATATGCCACAGTCAGTAGCGTTATTGCCCGGTAGTTTTTACATTGAAGCTGATCTCCATTTTTATGTAGTGGAATAATTACTCCGGTATTCCAGTCTTGTGACAGTTGTTTATTATTCCATATGTTTACTATTAGTTCGTGTATCGCATTCAATAGGGAGTCTCCGCCTTCTTTTATTAATTCTGCGCTAATATTGTCTAATTCAGGTGACTTGTTGTTCTTCACTCTGGTAACTGCTTCTTGCATTTCAGCTACTGAAGTGGGGTTGTTTCTCTGGTATCCTATTGATCCAGTATAATTCCAGCATATAGTGGATCTCTGTTTTTTCCAAACTTTTCTTTGAAGAATTCTGTCCATCTTTGTAGTATTTCACTCTGTTGAGTTACTATATCTCATTTGTCTCTGCACATCATTGTTCTTGGTTTGGAAAATTTATGATTTATGAAAATACTAGTGGAAATGAGAAGACGGGGTAGACAATCTGAGGTGAATATACGAGGTAATACAGGATACTGAGAAGATCGGTGTTGCCAACTGGAAAATCCAAGAAAGGGACATACCAGAATGGCGTAAAAAGCTTGAGAATGCCTTATAAGGGCTGTAGCCAGGGCCGCGCCAAGGCTTTCAAGCGCCCCGGGGCAAGTAATTTTAGGCGCCCCCTTCCTCCTTCCTTTGTAAGTAGTTTTTTGTAGCTTAGTGAATGGTTATACGGTATACCTACAAACTATTTTTTAAGTGAAAGACTAAGTTTTCACTCTAATGGCATATAACATATCCCACCAGAATGAAAACAATGGGAACCTTCTCTGGTTACACCTCCGAGGCTTCTACAATTTGCGAGCCATACGGATATTTTTTAAGTGTTAGGAACGTATCATCATCATAATCTAACCGTTATCGTCCACTACTGAACATAGGCCTCCTCTAAGTTTCTCCATGTCTCCCTATCTTGAGCTACCAGCTATCCAGGTCCCGGCAATTCTCTTTACATCGTCACTCCAGCACGTTGGTGGTCAATCTCTGCTTCGTTTATCCGATTGTCCGCCCGCGGTCGCATATTCCAATAATCTTCTGTATAGTCTAGCTGTTGTTCGGTGTTCTTGCCACATGACCTGCACATCTCCATTTCGTTTTTGCTACATGTTCTACTATGTCTTTGATTTTTGTTCTTTGCCTGATATGATTTGGTATTCTGTCTAATTGGGATTCTTACCATGGCCCTCTGGGTCAGTGGCGACGCGTGACTTTTTCTAAAGTGTTACCAAAACCAGATGCAAAAAATCTTATTTAAAAAAATGAAGATATGGCTAAATGTATATGTATATATAGCTTCATTAATATCATTTTGTATATCACTTTTGTAAGCACTTTTCGCTCAAACCTCGTTATAACTTTTTTAAAGTTTTTAGAAAAATATTTATTTTTGTTTTTAAAGAAAAGAAGTTTAAGCCAGTAACGCTGAAAATAAAGTTGGTCCCTTTTTTTGGTAAAAAAAATCGTAAATATTTCCGTTTAATTAGCATCCCAAATGAACCCTCCCCGGGACTGCAATTTTTCCTCGACGTCGGTGGGAGGGCCGAGTAACTGGTCTTGGTCCTTGAAATTGTGAGGGGAGCACGACCAGTGAAACTAAACGCAGTCCCTAAGCGTCCAGCGCCTGTGCACCGGGTGGCCGCCGGACACCGCCACTGGACGCAAAAAGGCGTGGCAATTGAGGCGAACAGTTGCGGCGCCTTCGCCTTCAGCTTTTAGTTTACCCTTCCAACTTCCCTACGGCTACTCCAAATCACCCTAATCTCAGTCGCCAAGCTCCAAAACCAAGCCGCCGGGAGCGGCGGTGGGGTCCCGCGCATTGGCCGCATCTGTCAGTGCGCGGGCCCCCGCCCTCGCCCCCGACACACTTTTTCGAGTCTTTCTCGACGCACTGTCTAGGAGTAGCCGACATGCCTCACCCAACCCAACTTCACCCCCACCCCCCACCCCCCCTCCCCTACAGGAAGCTCGCAGCTCGGAAATTGTCGGCGGGGCACTGGTGGGATCACTGACGCCAAATAAGGGACTCCGACAAATACCAGTAGAAGAGAAGACCAGCCCAACTGCATATCAGCATGCATCACCGACTAGTCCTTACCCTCAGGGGGGATGAATGGCGAATTCTCGGCGCCACAAAACGGGGACCTTTTGGCTATGGAATGGTAACCCAGACAGAAGAGTCCAGATGGAGAAAATCAGCTTTAAAAAAAATCCGCAATCTAAGCTGGAAGACATCGCGGCGAAGGATGAATGGCCATGCGTAGTTGGTCGAGAGCGATTCCTGCGAGGAACCAGGCGACACCTCACAGTAATTAGCCTTACTCCGGCATGCGGGGCTCTGGTGGAGTGGACTGCAATTCCCTAGCTACTCGTGGGAACAATATGGACAAAAATATGGAAACCAATATTCACGAACAACCCGTAGTAGAAAGCCCCGAAGGCACTACTACGCAGATAGCGAAACCGACCACAAGGAAGGCAGTCAGAGTCACCTCCTTAGAGGAGGTGGATCTGATGACAGACGAGGAGGTCATTCAGGCCAGGCTGGCTGGGGCCTCCAAGAAGAAGGTAAAAGATCTGGTGGGAAAAGGCCAGGATTACATTGAAGCCAAACGCTCGGTGATCAAGGCCAATTTTACCAAGGTCTTTGGACGACAGGAGGGCAGTGCCGCTAAGTCTAAAGAGAAGGCGGAGCAAAAGCTGGAAATGGAAATGGCTACGCAAAAGCCTACAAAGAAACGGCAAAGGTCGGACCACAGCACGCCGCCAGCGGAAGTCAAAAAGAGGCCGAGAAAGTCAGAAATGACTTTTACACAAGCCCTTTGCTCGGCAAAGGTGGCGGTAGTATGTGATGGCTTCCCCGAAGTCAAGATGGAACCCACAAAGCTTAAGGCAGTGCAAACATCCATCTTGGAGGCTTTGGAGAGAACGCCAGAAGGAGGGCCGCAAATCAGGCTGCTAAAGAGCACGTTCAAACCCGGTTACCTGGTAATGACGTGCGCGGATAGTGCAAGCGCACAATGGCTCATCGACACTGCTCCCGCTCTAAAGCCTTGGGAAGGTGCAAACCTCCAGGCTAAGGACGAGAGTGAAGTCGAGAGGCCGTGTTCTTGCACTGTCTACATCCCAGACGAGGACGGAAAGAGGTTGGAGGCGGAAAGTGTGCTGACTCGATTAAGGGTCAGCAACCGAAAGCTCAACACTCTTTTATGGACCGTTTTGGGCAAAACACCTGCAGGAAAAGGGCAGGTATGGGTCCTCTCAATGGACAAAGAGTCCTTTGAGGAACTCAAAAAACTTCAAATGTGTCCTTACTTTGGCATAGGAAGAATTAAATTTCGTGTCAAGGATGATGGGCACATTGAGAAGGTTGCAGAGGCCGGACCAAGGGGGTTGCAAGGCGTAACTGCCACAACCTCGGCAGTTAAGTCTAAGCAAAAAAGAAAAGAAGTCAAACCTTCAGAGGCGCAAAGCTCTAAAGTAGCGTCAAAGAAGGTTAAGACTTCGAGCAAAAGCAAGGCTCCCCCTAAGGATGATAAGTCAAGGGAAGGAGCAAAAGAAGGAAAAATCCCGGAAGAAGTCCGCACCGACTTGCAGGGGAGTGCTACAGACCCGCTCAGAAGGCTAGAAGCCACTGAGCGTGTGGTCTCTCCCATGGAAGGGGTAGAGGACACGGGAAAACCCGAAAGATAGCCTTCAATTTAGAGGAAGGCAGAATAAAGATCCTGCAGGTCAGCCTACATCATGCCAAATCTGCGTCGGCGGTTTTGTGCAGAAGGTTTGATATGGAAGGCCTGGACTTGGCCCTACTGCAGGAACCATGGCTCCACGGAGGGAGAGTTGCAGGCTTAAAGCCGCAACAAGGTAAGTTACTATACGATGCGAAAGGAGAGACACCTCGAGCATGCATTGTATATGGCAACGAAGTAAACTGTACACTGATTCCGGATCTTTGCTGCGGAGACTTTGTTACAGGTATTCTAACCGCTTCCACCGAGGAAGGTAGTAAAAGATGGTTGGTCTGTTCTGCCTACTTCGCTGGAGAGAAGGTCTTCCGCCCAGGCATAGTAGAGGACGTTATAACCTACAGTCGAAGGGAGAACCTTCATCTAATACTGGGATGTGATGCCAATGCCCACCATCTGGCATGGGGGAGTACGAACATCAATAGTCGAGGTGAGTCTTTACTACAGTTCATCTTAAGCATGGGTTTAGAAATAGCCAATATAGGAAATAAACCTACCTTCGTTACGGCCACGCGCAGAGAAGTCTTAGATGTAACACTTTGCAGTGAAAAAACGTATGATACTATAAAGAATTGGCATGTGTCAGAGGAACCTTCATGTTCCGATCATAGGCACATTCGATTCGATTTAGCTACTTCGATTCGAATGGTGGCAAGATTCAGGAACCCGAGAGAGACGGATTGGGAAGGCTATAGAGGCTCACTCGAGAAGTCTCTCGAGGGAGGAATCGGCACCATAAGAGATAGGGAAGATCTCGAGCTGGCAATTGAAACGGTGAGCGGAGCTGTTCTGGCCTCTTACCAGGAGAATTGTCCAGAGAGAGAAAAGAAAGGAAAGAAAAACACACCCTGGTGGAATGAACACTTACAAAAGCTTAGGGCAGATGTAAGAAGGCTATTCAATAAAGCCAAATTCAACCAGGAGTGGTCCATATATAGAGAAAAACTGACGCAATACAATAAGGAGATCCGAAAAGCCAAAAGAGACTCGTGGCGAAAGTTCTGCGAGGAAGTCGAACAGGCTCCCGCATGCTCCAGAATCCACAAGGTCCTGGCTAAGGATGGTATTGTGAATCAGGTCGGCGTCTTGAAGAAAGAGGACGAAACGTATGTGGAAACCCTGGAGGAAAGCTTAATAATGCTCACCAAGGCACATTTCCCCGGCTCATCTATTGACAATAATCCTCCGGTAGAGCTAGCTTATCCCAGAAGGCCTACTAAGGCGGACTGGAAATTAGCTACCGACATCACGAGACCGGAAAAAGTCAGGTGGGCGATCAATAAATTCCAGCCATATAAATCACCTGGAATGGACGGGATCTATCCAGCCTTCCTACAGAAGGGACAGGATGTGATTATCCCGCATCTAACAAAGATCTTTAAAGCTAGTTTGGCATGGAGATATATTCCAACTGCATGGCGAAGGGTGAAAGTCACATATATCCCCAAGGTTGGTAGGGTAATGGACCAGACCCCCAAGTCATACAGACCAATAAGTCTATCCTCTTTCCTAGCAAAAACGCTGGAAAGATTGATAGACAGGTATATTAGGGACGATGTGCTGATGGAAAAACCACTTAGCGATCGTCAATATGCATACCAGCCAGGAAAGTCAACTGACTTGGCACTGGATGATCTTAACAGACTGCTCTCAAAGTCGCTAGATGACACAGAGATAGCGGTGGCGACGTTTCTGGACGTGGAGGGAGCATTTAATAACGTCTCCTTCGAGTCTGTAACGGAAGCGCTTAAAAGGAGAGGAGTTCCTGCCTTCATATGCGAGTGGACAAAGACGACCTTAGCAAATAGGATCATGGTGTCCTCGTTAGGTGAAGCCACCATTGAAGCGAAGGCAGTAAGCGGCTGCCCACAAGGAGGAGTTCTATCCCCATTACTGTGGGCAACGCTTATGGACGACCTACTTAACACGCTGTCCAGGGAGGGTTTTTACTGTCTGGGATATGCGGACGACTTGGTAATTGTAGTTCGAGGACGCTTTACCAAAGTAATTTCAGAGAGACTTCAAGTCGCTCTGAGGATGGTGGACAGCTGGTGTGAGAAAGAAGGCCTGAAGGTGAACCCTCAAAAAACATCCGTTGTTCCCTTCACCAGGAAAAGAGCACTGCAAGGCTTACAGCCACTAGCGCTCAAGGGAGTAGAAATCCCATTCACAAGTCAGGCCAAGTACTTAGGTGTAATATTCGACCAGAGGCTGACATGGAATGCACACATTCAAAAAGTCACACAGAAGGCCATTATGGCCCTGAACAGATGTAGACGAATGTGTGGCAAGAATTGGGGGTTAAATCCTAAAATGAACCTCTGGCTATACACAAGGGTTATAAGGCCCATGCTAACTTACGGTTCAGTGGCGTGGTGGAACAAAACGCAACAGTCCGGGGCGATTCGATTGCTCAGTAGCACACACAGACTTGCATGCTTGAGTGTTACGGGAGCCATGAGAACAGTCCCAACGGACGCGCTAGAAGTTATACTAAACCTACCACCTCTACATATATACATAGAGAGTGAAGCCAGATCAACAGTACATCGGTTGATCCAGGGCCAAGCTCCAATAAGTATGATGCAGGGAACTGATAACTTAAGGCTATACCAGGACATAAAGGCAGACCCCGTTCTAGGAATGCCTGTAGACCGAATGGTTACGAGGTATAGCTTTAACAAAAATTTTCAAGTCACAATACCAAAAAGAGAGGACTGGGAAGCTGGTCCGCCGATAACGGCAAACTCAATATGGTATACGGACGGCTCCAAAACCGATATAGGTACAGGGGCTGGAATATATGGCTTAAAACCAAGGACGGAAGTCCGGGTATGTCTAGGGACATATGCGACCGTATTTCAAGCCGAAGTAGCTGCTATACAAAGGTGCGCTATGGAACTAATCAGTCGGAATCTAGATAACGACTCCATCGTTATCTATTCGGATAGTC
Organism: Diabrotica virgifera virgifera; assembly: GCF_917563875.1. Taxonomy (NCBI): domain Eukaryota; kingdom Metazoa; phylum Arthropoda; class Insecta; order Coleoptera; family Chrysomelidae; genus Diabrotica; species Diabrotica virgifera. The sequence goes on along the minus strand of NC_065443.1, from coordinate 149,913,572 downwards.
AAGCGGCTCTGAAGGCTCTCAGTTCGGTACAGGTCGATTCATGGCTGGTATGGAACTGTTTGAGTGTCCTCTCTCAGGTGGGAAGTCGAAACAGATTGACACTTGCCTGGGTGCCGGGACATAAGGGTTATCGTGGCAACGAGAAGGCCGATGAATTGGCCCGAGAAGGCGCATCTACGCCACTGGTTGGTCCGGAACCCGTCTTTGGAATCGCAAATGCGATAAAAAGAGCAGCTATACAAAAATGGGCGCAACAGAGGTCTCTTGAATGGTGGAACAACTCCCCAGGACAGAGGCAGGCCAAACAGTTCATCAAAGGACATTCGGCTAAATTTACAACAGACTTACTTTCGCGCAGTCGAAGCACTGTCAGAATGATAGTGGGTCTGGTGACTGGACACTGTAGACTCAATAGACACTTGAGTCTCATAGGCCTGACAGAAGAGGACACCTGTCGGTTCTGTCTGGAAGAAGAGGAAACCGCTCTACACGTTCTGTGTCATTGCGAAGGTCTCGCACGAGTGCGGTTTCTAGAACTCGGTGAGGAAAAACCGGAAGCACCAGGCTACATGAAAAGGCCACTATCAAGGCTGTTAAGTCTCATTAAGAGGACTAAGCTAGATGAAGTGCTTTAAAAGAAAGGGGAAACACAATAGATCTACTAAGGTCGCAGTGTATCAGGCTCTATTGGCCGCCCCATTTTCTACATTCTACATTCTACATTCCCAAATGAAAGCTACAGCTCATTACAGCTTTACAATTTACTTCACTTATGTATATTTATATGATCTGGAAGTCTCACCATTTCAAAGTGCTTATTTTGAAAAAAAAATTGTTTTAAATAGAAAAAAAAAATAATTTCAAATTTTGAAGGAAATGCCTTTTTTTCAAAATTTTTCCTAAGAATATATTCTCGATAAAATACTTACTTTTTGAGTTATTTCCGAAAAACCGTCTAAAAACTTTTTTTTTATTGAAAATTGAACATATTCACTCGCAAATAACTCGAAAAGTAGATATTGACTTATGTAATTTAAAAACTTTATAGAACAACCTTTTATAGTTACATACTTAAAATTCGTCAGTTTATCCACTTCCGAACTTATTTTGAACGCATATTTTTTCACCCCCGTGAAGTAGTGGTACTCCCCTAGGGAAAAAGCACACGTCGACACAATATCATTTTCTTCTTTGACATGTTAGCTATGTGTACGCCAAACAGCCAAGCTGTTCTTTAAAATCCAGAGGTTTTGCAATATTTTACCGCGAGTGAATGCACTAATAGTTCAGTTTAACGAGAGAAATAACGGTTCGTACACTTGGGGATAAAAGTAATAATAACTGCTATTTTTATATCTACCTACGAATGGTAAATTTTAAATTTTACAAGATAATAAATAAAATATTACTAATATTTCTGGTAATTTCGGTATTGTCAAATTTTTTTTTGGCACCTGCCGGCGCCTTTTTGGTTCGGCGCCGTGGGGCACCGCCCCTCTTCGCCCTTATGGACGGCGCAGCCCTGGATGTAGCGCCGTGATGACCATGATGCCATCGTAAGAAAATAACATATTTACTGTTAATACTAAGGCGGCTCTTGTAACAATGATTAATATTATAAACCAAATTTTGAGAGGCGCCAAATTTTTAGGGACGCTGATATAAAAGTAAAATGTTTTTTAAATTTTATATTTAATTTTGAACATTTTTCCTAAGACATTGATTGAATAATTTTCTAATATTATTTAAAAGAAAACTATTTTTATCTATAGTCAGAATTTATAATTAAAAAAAAAAGAATAATATACTAAAACCAAAGCCCACTATTAAAAATAATGCAACCTAAGAATTGTTATGGCTATTATCACTCATAAAATTACTGCAGACTTCAGACAGATTAAAAAGTTTATTCATTTTTTTGAAACGGTTATTTGTCACGTATGCCAACAATCTACTTAAAAAATACAAGATCAAATTTTAAATTATCAACAAATTCAGGAATAGACAGCGATACTATATTGGCGCTTATGTCATCATACGCCTCATTGGTTAAATAATATTTTTACTTTTTAGTATTTCTGTATATTTGCATTAACACTGTCGTGTGTGATTTGTGAAACAAAAAAAGTTTTTTAAGATATTGGCTGTGGAATTAATGGATTTTTATTGTATTATGTTAAATAAATTTCGGTAAGTAGGTATCCACGTAATAAAAAAATTACTAATGTACATATAATTAAATTTATGGTAGGAAATGATATCTAATATTAAATTTTACATTATCATGTGGTAAATGATGAGAACGTTGAACATTTGAAGTGATTTTTTAAAATTATTATTGTCATTGATCTTAGTAAATAAATTTACCTATTCTTCATTGTAATGAACGAGGAATTCTAAAATGATTTTTTATTTTAAACATCTCAGTGACGTACGCGCGCCAATGATCGATATAAAATTCATAATTTTATGAAAAAAAAAAAAAATGCGCAATAACTTTAGAGCAATAAATAAATCGTCAGTTTGTTAGAAAAATCTCAAGACATACGTTTATAGAGCAACCTGTCATCATTTTTCATGTAGAATTACTCCTTAGAGTTTGTCGCACTTATTTACATAGAAACACCCTGCATCATGTCTAAGGATTTACACAGTTTTCAGTGTATTCCTTCACTCAACCGTTCTCTCCAGTTCTTTTTATTTTGCCAGTCCCCTTCCTGCAGATTTCTTTTTCCATTACTTCGTCCACTTCATCTCTGAAAGATCTTTGTGGTCTGCCTCTCTTTCTTTTTCCTGTGGAGCTCCACTCTGTTATTATGTTTATCCATCTTTTTGTCTGCTTTTATGACTTATGACTGTCTGTACCAGGTTAATTCCTTCTGTTCTATGTAGTCTATAATATCTGAGTTCGTTCCCATTCTTTTCTTAATCTCTTTGTTATTTATTCTATCTCTTTTTGTTACTCTGAAGCTTCTTCTCCTTCTTAGGAACTCCATCTCTGTTGTTCTTATTTTGTTTTTTAGTCATTAGGCTCGTGTTTTAGTCATTAGGGATGCGCATGCAGTGCGCACAATCAACATCTTTTTTGGTATTGCACAACGTTTATACACATTTTTTCTGTCTGTTGAAAATGTGAATTTATCTTTATCTTTTTTCGTTCCTTCGTCGCTTGAACTTCAAATGCGCTTGATATGTTATGCCATATGTTTCATCAGTTATTAAAATATATGTAAAAATACCTATATTTATTCAAGAAATAGTACAATCGTTATTATTAATTATAAATAGTTATTTATAATAACTAGTACATATTGTACTATTTCTTGAATAAATATATTTTTACAAAGTTCTTTTTTATGAAATTTTGATGTTTTGACTTTTTTACTATTTTTAATATTTGCAGTAAAGTATGTTAGTATGAAAGGGTGCCAAATTGCCCGGGGTGCTCAAAACCCTAGAACCGGCCCTGAAACCACCTCCAGTACTTTGGTCTAGTGATGTCTCCAATTTGACTTAACCAGTGGCGTACTGAGCATGGTGGCCCCTCTAACGCGCTTTTTGCTTTTGTTTTTTATTTGTTAAGGACATTTTGAGCTACACAAGTAGACACTATTGGTGTCTAGGTGTAGGTATTTATAAATAAAAAGAAAAATTATTTATTCATAAAAAAAATTTGAGAACCAAATTTATTAAGAAACACAGAGAACTCTATTGTAAGGGAGTAAGGGTAAGGTTCCTTCATTTTACCTGCTAAACAAAGCCCTTGTCTTAAAGTCTCAACACTTGTTAGAATAACCGCCAGTGCCTGCCTGAACACGTGCTAACATAAACATTTTAGTAATTTTTATATTAGCATGATCCATAAGTTGTAAACTGCAAATGTATATAGAAGCACTGTATATAGAAGCAGGGTTGTAGCTAATAAAAAGTGAGTTCTTACTCGTTAATTTCCAAATCGAATATTTCAACGAGAAATAAACGAAAAATCAAGCAATTTTCGCGGGAAGACTGATTTCAACTTTTTTTAACTTATTTAAAAAAAGCTTTATTTGTCTTTTTTAAAAAAGTTTCTAACATGAAAAGTAAGTAAGTTACGATCAAATTAATGTTGGTCCCTTTTTTTGTTAGCAACAAAAATCGTGAAAATCACACTCAATTTAGGATGCGAAATGAAATTAATCGTTACCGCTTCACAAATTACTTTACTTATTTATTTTTTATAAGATCTGTAAAGCGCGTGATACACACGCAATCTTTAAGTACGCGGGTTTAAAGATCGCGGACTTACTCGGCTCGCCGTCGGTGATACACGGCAGACTTAAAGTACGCGGTTTTAAAGATCGCGGTCGCCGTCGGTAGCAAAAAATTTAGAAACTGTCCTCGTCGTTAAATTTTTTATTTTCTGTGTACCTAATTTTGCTGAAATCTTATGTTTTTTAGTAGAGTTTGATTATTTTTTTGATCAGGTTTTGTTAAAAAGAAGAATAATTTGATTTTTTATAAGTGTGGTAAGCTGTCAAAATCATGATGTGAAGTATAGCACTTGTTTTTGATCTATTTTAATTTAATACAAGGTAGGCATAAACAAACAAAATATCATAGATAAGATGGTAATATTTTCATCAGGAGGATAAAACAGCCTATAAATAATTAGGTTTACTCAAAAACAAATAATCAAAAAAACTTAAAATAGTGTTTTACGGTTTTCTCAAAACTTATAAAATTTAACTTGTCTCCTTTCAACATTAAACGGTTGAATTATTTCTAGGCAATTTGCGTAAATAGTGAAAATATAAGTGTAACTTTAAACGCAATAAGATGATGGCTCGAGGCTCGTGGCTCGTGGCAGTGATACACGTACGGGTTACGAGTAAGATTTCAAACTTGTTGGATCGACGGCGTACTTACTCGGCGGACTTAAAGTACGCGTACTTGCTGTGATACACGCGCGAAAAAGGTCGCGAGCCATAATTTCGCGTACTTACTCGCGTGTGTATCACCCCTTTAAGATTCATTGGTTCATAGTGCTTATTACTGAAAGGGCTGTAGTTAAATGGACTAAACGAGTCACTAATCTCGAGTGTACGCAAATTTTGCATACCTTAACAAATTTTTGTCTTCAGGAAAACAAAAAGTCCAAAATATTTACAATAGCATAACTTATATTTTTTTACTACTTGAGATTTTTGGAAGCTACCAATAATTTTTAAGTCATTTAAAAAATTTTTCATAATTAAAAAACAATTTTTACTCAACCAATTTTTTTCAAAAATCAAAACTTTGAACCAATAAAACTTACAGATTATATAAACAATACATACATAGGTAAGTCAAGTAACTTGTGAAGCGGTAACGATTAGTTTCATTTGAGATGCTAATTGTGTGGTGATTTTTACAAGTTTTTTTTTACCAAGACAATGGGCCAACTTTGTTTTGAGCGTACCTTGTTTACTTTTTATGCTAGAAACTAAAAAAAAACAGTAATTCAGCTTTTTTAAACACTAAAAGGTGTGATAAGTTAAAATATTCGATTTGGAATTTGACGAATAAGAACCTACTTTTCATTACCTACGACTCTGCCCCTACTGAGTCTACAGAGGACTTTTTGACTTATTTCCGAAAAATCGTCTAGAAACGTAGTTCTTTTTTTATTAAATAATGAACATATTCACTCGCAAATAACTCAAAAAGCATTGACTTAGTGAAAACAGTCTATGGAACTAAAGTTGCTTAGAATTAGTTAGTTTATCCAATTCCGGACTTATCTTGAACGTGTGTTTTTTCATTCTTGAGAAGGGGTGAAACTCACCCCCGGACAAAATCACACATCGGCACAATATCACTTTTTTTATTTAACATGTTAGCTATGCTTATGCCAAATTTCACGTTAATCCAAACGGTTCTTTAAAATCTGGAGTAAAAACCGTGAGTAAAATGAACTATAAATTAGCTTGAGTTTTTATAAAAAATGTATGATACATTTTATGATATATGATGATTTATATTCAATGTTATTAAAAACTTTTGATATACAGTGTGTGGTTTTATGGGGCAGGCGGGCCCGCATCCCAACTGGAACCAGGGCCCGCTGATCTATCAGTACGCCACTGGGCTTAACTAACGGTTAAAACATCTTAAAATGGACATACATTTAATATAGTGCTAACGACATAAGCACCGTCAAATCTGATGGAGTTTTAAAACTAATGCAGGATTATATTTTGAGTCTTCACATGAATAATGTCATTATTTATCTGTATTATTGTATTCCTCCGTATTATGGAACATTTTTCACAGCTACTGTTATAGTCTAAGAGCTAGTGAACCCTCCGACTAACGGTCTTCCTGTAAGGCTAAAAATTGTATAGTGATAATTCATAGCACACCAAGGCTAAAAACCATGACCTGGCAGGCATTAGCCCTGCACGTATATCTACCAGGTGAATCGAAAAGTGCATAGCTTAGGGGTAAAATAAACTTTTTTCTGTAAGGTTTCAATTTAAGTATGTGTTTGATTAAGTCATTTAGAAGAAATGTGTACAATGACTGGCGATTCTGAACAGCATAAGACCATACCAGGCGAGGGGAAAGATTAGGGGTTTTTCCTAAAATTATTTTTTTTTGCATCGAACAAAGTTTTTTTTAGGTTTTTTGAATCATTCTAAACAGAAAAGGTCTTTAGTGACTTTTCTCTTAGGTTAATAGTTTTTGTTATATAAGCCATTAAAAATTTTGAAAATTGAGAAATCGGCTATTTTTAAACCTAAATCGGACATTTAGCTAAAAATTTCAATGTTGCCAAGGTAGGTAGATATTCTTTAAACATTGATTGATGAAATCCCGAAGAGTTTTTTGCAATAAAATATCGAAAACCCCTTTGTTTTTTTAATTGCTAATCAAGCGGACGCGACACTGTAGTATAAGTGAGGATAAGTTAATTTAATAAAATTTTTTTTGTACACCCTGTATAAATAATTATGTTATTGTTTGTATTACTGAATAGAGAATTAAATATTTAACCTTATCACACAACCCCTACTCTTATTAAAAAAAATCATCGATTACGTCATCACGCCCAGATGGGTGACGTCACGAGTATTATATATATGCCAAAAAGTCCTAATTTAAAAATAAAAATCAACCAGTCTGAGGATTTCTCTTCAAATTTGCCCATTCTCGAGATAATGAATTTGTGCCAACTCAAACGTCCTCACTTATCAGTGTTGCGACCGCTTGATTAGCAATTAAAAAACAAAGGAGTTTCCGATATTGTATTGCAAAAAGCTCTACGGGATTTCATCAATCAATGTTTAAAGAATATCTGTCTACCTTGGCAACATTGAAATTTTTAGTTAAATGTCCGATTTAGGGTTAAAATGGCCGATTTCGCAATTTTCAAAATTTTTAATCGCTTATATAACAAAAATTATTAATCTAAGAGAAAAATCACTAAAGACCTTTTCTGTTTGGAATGATTCAAAAAACCTAAAAAAATTTTGTTCGATGCAAAAAAATAATTTTAGTAAAAACCCCTAATCTTTCCCATCACCTGGCAAGGTCTTATGCTGTTCAGAATCGTCTATCATTGTACACATTTCTTCTAAATGACTTACTCAAACACATACTTAAATTTAAACCTTACAGGAGAAAGTTTATTTTTCCCCTAAACTATGCACTTTTCGATTCACCTGGTAGATACACGTGCACGGCTGATGCCTGTCAGGTCATGGTTTTTACCCTTGGTGTGCTATGAATTATCACTATGTATACAAATTTCAAGCCTTACAGGAAGACCGTTAGTCGGAGGGTTCACTAGCTCTTAGACTATTATATTGAATACAGGCTTTGAAATTTCTGTAATTCACAGTTCGCCTTTTCTCAGATAGAACATTTTTAAAGCAAATTGATACAATTTTTAACAGATCTAGGCAATAATATTAAGTTCGCAATGCATTGTCTTTGTTTTTACATTATTAAGTAGAATGTAGAATGTAGAAAATGGGGCGGCCAATAGAGCCTGATACACTGCGACCTTAGTAGATCTATTGTGTTTCCCCTTTCTTTTAAAGCACTTCATCTAGCTTAGTCCTCTTAATGAGACTTAACAGCCTTGATAGTGGCCTTTTCATGTATCCTGGTGCTTCCGGTTTTTCCTCACCGAGTTCTAGAAACCGCACTCGTGCGAGACCTTCGCAATGACACAGAACGTGTAGAGCGGTTTCCTCTTCTTCCAGACAGAACCGACAGGTGTCCTCTTCTGTCAGGCCTATGAGACTCAAGTGTCTATTGAGTCTACAGTGTCCAGTCAGCAGACCCACTATCATTCTGACAGTGCTTCGACTGCGCGAAAGTAAGTCTGTTGTAAATTTAGCCGAATGTCCTTTGATGAACTGTTTGGCCTGCCTCTGTCCTGGGGAGTTGTTCCACCATTCAAGAGACCTCTGTTGCGCCCATTTTTGTATAGCTGCTCTTTTTATCGTATTTGCGATTCCAAAGACGGGTTCCGGACCAACCAGTGGCGTAGATGCGCCTTCTCGGGCCAATTCATCGGCCTTCTCGTTGCCACGATAACCCTTATGTCCCGGCACCCAGGCAAGTGTCAATCTGTTTCGACTTCCCACCTGAGAGAGGACACTCAAACAGTTCCATACCAGCCATGAATCGACCTGTACCGAACTGAGAGCCTTCAGAGCCGCTTGAATATCCGAATAGATAACGATGGAGTCGTTATCTAGATTTCGACTGATTAGTTCCATAGCGCACCTTTGTATAGCAGCTACTTCGGCTTGAAATACGGTCGCATATGTCCCTAGACATACCCGGACTTCCGTCCTTGGTTTTAAGCCATATATTCCAGCCCCTGTACCTATATCGGTTTTGGAGCCGTCCGTATACCATATTGAGTTTGCCGTTATCGGCGGACCAGTTTCCCAGTCCTCTCTTTTTGGTGTTGTGACTTGAAAATTTTTGTTAAAGCTATACCTCGTAACCATTCGGTCTACAGGCATTCCTAGAACGGGGTCTGCCTTTATGTCCTGGTATAGCCTTAAGTTATCAGTTCCCTGCATCATACTTATTGGAGCTTGGCCCTGGATCAACCGATGTACTGTTGATCTGGCTTCACTCTGTATGTATATATGTAGAGGTGGTAGGTTTAGTAGAACTTCTAGCGCGTCCGTTGGGGCTGTTCTCATGGCTCCTGTAACACTCAAGCATGCAAGTCTTTGTGTGCTACTGAGCAATCGAATCGCCCCGGACTGTTGCGTTTTGTTCCACCACGCCACTGAACCGTAAGTTAGCATGGGCCTTATAACCCTTGTGTATAACCAGAGGTTCATTTTAGGATTTAACCCCCAATTCTTGCCACACATTCGTCTACATCTGTTCAGGGCCATAATGGCCTTCTGTGTGACTTTTTGAATGTGTGCATTCCATGTCAGCCTCTGGTCGAATATTACACCTAAGTACTTGGCCTGACTTGTGAATGGGATTTCTACTCCCTTGAGCGCTAGTGGCTGTAAGCCTTGCAGTGCTCTTTTCCTGGTGAAGGGAACAACGGATGTTTTTTGAGGGTTAACCTTCAGGCCTTCTTCCTCACACCAGCTGTCCACCATCCTCAGAGCGACTTGAAGTCTCTCTGAAATTACTTTGGTAAAGCGTCCTCGAACTACAATTACCAAGTCGTCCGCATATCCCAGACAGTAAAAACCCTCCCTGGACAGCGTGTTAAGTAGGTCGTCCATAAGCGTAGCCCACAGTAATGGGGATAGAACTCCTCCTTGTGGGCAGCCGCTTACTGCCTTCGCTTCAATGGTGGCTTCACCTAACGAGGTTAAATGTCCGATTTAGGGTTAAAAATGGCCGATTTCGCAATTTTCAAAATTTTTAATCGCTTATATAACAAAAATTATTAATCTAAGAGAAAAATCACTAAAGACCTTTTCTGTTTGGAATGATTCAAAAAACCTAAAAAAATTTTGTTTGATGCAAAAAAATAATTTTAGGAAAAACCCCTAATCTTTCCCATCACCTGGCAAGGTCTTATGCTGTTCAGAATCGCCTATCATTGTACACATTTCTTCTAAATGACTTACTCAAACACATACTTAAATTTAAACCTTACAGGAGAAAGTTTATTTTTCCCCTAAACTATGCACTTTTCGATTCACCTGGTAGATACACGTGCACGGCTGATGCCTGCCAGGTCATGGTTTTTACCCTTGGTGTGCTATGAATTATCACTATGTATAAAAATTTCAAGCCTTACAGGAAGACCGTTAGTCGGAGGGTTCACTAGCTCTTAGACTATTATATTGAATACAGGCTTTGAAATTTCTGTAATTCACAGTTCGCCTTTTCCCAGATGGAACATTTTTAAAGCAAATTGATACAATTTTTAGCAGATCTAGGCAATAATATTAAGTTCGCAATGCATTGTCTTTGTTTTTACATTATTAAGTAACTAACATTATTATGCATAGTTATGATAAAATATTATAATGACATTAACAAAGAAACTATAATTGACTGTTAGTAAGTTTAATAACCTCGCAATATTTGAGAAGCTTAATAGTTATTTTAAAGAGCACCCTGTTGCATAATAGCAACACCGTCTCATTTGCAGCTCATAGAAAATGTTATGAACCAGAATTGTTTTGTGCATTCTGCATATTATGCTATTTACATGATTGTTTTTGGAGAGTTTGCTTGCTTCCAAACTTTAAGCAGGCCAGGGAAAGCAGTAGGTGGCAAAGGTTTATCGACTTTACATCATAGGCGTGCTTATTTTTCGTAATTATTTCCGATATTTTTAATTCCAATAAAAAACTTCCAAATATTAAATGTGCTAATGATAATGTACCACTAGATCAGAAAATATTGTGGATTTGGTGTTATTCAATAATAATTATTGATATAATATTACTAAAACAATGTTTCTCTCTAATTATATACTGAAATACTTAAATATTATGAAATGCATTTCAAACCCAATATGTGAATACTGATTTTATGAATACTGATTTTCCATCTTTATAATTATATGAAAACTAACTAAATTATAATTACAGGCCACCTTACCACTCAACATTCTAGCCAACAACTAGATGTAACAAAATGAAGTCCAAATTTTGAATAATAATTAACTTCAGAAATATGTGTTATAAAGGATTTTAAGTTTAAAAAATCAGAACTTATGATTGGAATTACATATTATAAGATGAAATATATATGTGGTTGAAAGCTAAGCCAGGGCAAGAGAGATAACACAAGTGGAAGAGCAAGAAACATTGCGTGTAACAACTTCATTATTTTTGTCTATAATATGTATCTCTATTCTCTATGCGCCATCGGCGTCCCTAATTACATGTGGACATAAATTTCTACCGTGAGTTACACTATTATCAATTCCTTTAACAGACATATCTTGCCTAAGCCTCTCCCATCAGGCCTTCTTTGGTCTTCATCTCCTTATTAATGTAAATCTTATTAATTACACAGGTTTACAAAAAAAAATAAATTTTGGACTATTTGACGAAACCATGTGACTAGGGGGTTTTTGGGGTCTAAAAAAGTATATTAGGGGGTTTTTGGGGTCGCTGATCACGAATGCGGGGTCCGCTGACCTCTCTCACGTCTAGCTCAAGGTCATATCAAGAAATCGACACAATCGCTCTAAAAAGTGTATTAGGGGTTTTTTGGGGTCGCTGATCACAAAACTGGGGTCCGTTAGATAAAGGTCGTTTCAAGGTCGAATCAGTTTTGTGGACTTGTCCTGATTTAACCTTGAATTGACCTTTACCTGACGTGGTTGATCTCAAACTTTTTTAGAATATGGCATAGTTTGCCAAGTGCTGCCTATGCCAGGCCTATTCGCCTTTGTATCTCATGTGTTTGATTGTCTCTGCTTATTTTGATCTTGTGTCCCAGATATTTGCAAGTGTCTCTTTGTTTTATGGTATTATTGTCAATGGATCTATTTCCATTATGAGATTTGCCATAAATTTAGTTTGCTGAAAGTTTATTTTTAAGTCTGAGCTCTCATACAGGGTTTTAAGCTGAGAATCTGAGACACATAGAACAAAAAAAAAAAAATAATGTAACAACCTTAAAAAATAAAAATTGAACAAAAGAGCTCATATCATAATGAAGAAGGATCCTAAAACAGTCTGAAAGATGATGAATGTATCTTGCCAGTGTAATTGGTACATATAGAAACGTTTATTGATTTAGGGAATATTTACAAAATTTTTTAAAGACGGCGTACTTAAACCCTTCCATTTTTATTTTGTAATTGTCGCCACTGGTTACTGGCGAAATGAAACTAACATTTAAAGGCATAATTTCCCAGGAGAAATCACAACACAAACGATATTCAGCGGTACATTTGTGGAAACAAGATATGAACATGAGGTTTGGAGGGCGGTATCGTGCCTACGAGTTTAATGTTCACTTTTTAGAGTTTGTGTTGGCTTCGGTTGGCTGATTTCTGCTTGTTTTGGTGGGCTATAATAGGAAAACTAAGAGAAATTGCAATGTAGTTCAAATAATAACAATTATATATCAAGGCATGCACCAATAAACTGAGATTTTTTTAAATTTTGCCGCGAGAAAAATATATTCTCAAATCAAATAAAACAGGTGGCAAAAAAACTGCATAATTATTCTAATATAAATATCCTAAGAAAGCTCTTTTATAGTTATACAACAAAGAAAGAAATCATGTTAATAAGTACAGTGTGGAAGGAAAGTGGGACATAAATGTCATTTAAAAATTATTTAAACATGTGTTACTAATACAATTTTACCTATGGTAGGGGAGCAAAGTATGCTAAATGTGCAGTCACTCGAGCGCTTTGCGGACCTGTTGGGTTGTGAAGAGTAGGTCCTAATTTTCCATTTCCAACAATCGTTTTTTTAGATTATAGCGCCATCTATCCATAATTCGAAAAAATGTCTCGAATAAAAGTTATTTATTTTTACGTAAGGAATCTAAATCTGCAATAAAACATGGGGGCTCCCATTTAAGATTTTCAAGTCTATCGTCTCAATTTCTTTCAAGACCCCCACCTCCGCGGGGGTCGTGTTTCGTGCCATTCGATAGATTTTTCAAAAATATTGAATAAGTGTATTTTTCAGTTTTTCGATCTGTCATTCATTTAGCGAAATATTCGCTTTTTTCTTGTGAAACTTTGGGACTCACCCATTTCCTTACGCCCCGCTCAAACCGTCAGATTTTTTAAATATACACTGTTTTACATGTACTTATCTTACCTTATCTTCATCTGACGACTTCGAGTTTTTCTAAGGATAGATTTTTTTTTCGACCCCCCCCCCCCTTAACCCTTATCCGGCAACACATTTTACTTACGTAACTGGGCAACTCGGGTCCGTTGGGCCCACCACTGTTCTTGAACGTACTATTCTTATTACCCATATATATCTAATATTCTTTTTTGATTTTTTATTAAAGTTAAATTTAAATTGTCTGGAATAAAAAAGGTGCTACTATAGTATGCGGTCTACCTCTAGGGTGCGATCTACCTGAAGGATTTGCACATAATAATTAAATGCAAGAAAACTTTTGTAGAGAAAATATTTATTCACAAGTAAAAAACATTTGGAGCCAAATAAAGACTTAATTATTAAATAAATAAAAACCTTTGTAAATCTACCAGGCCATTTTATTTGAAAAGAGGGGTTGATGTTTACGCATACCCTGGACAAAGATTACGGTGTTGTTGCCTTTCATTATTGTGTGAAAACCCTTTTGAGAAAAGATTATGGTAACTAGCAGCTCATGCATAAAGTAATGACAAAAACAATCTTTACAAAATGAATAAAACGCATAAGTCAGAAGAATATTACCTATTATTTTACTGTTACAAATTAATACTTTGTCATATCAATTTACTATTTTAGTAAGACTAAGCCACAAGATTAGCTTATTCTCAACTAGAATAGCAAATTGATATGACCAATTAAATTATTATTAAGTATTAGGTTAAAAAAAAAAAAACAATAAAAATAAGAAACCATAGATTAGTCATTTATTTTTCTTTATTGCAATACTTGTAAACTTTTTTAATTATACAGTGATCGTTACACACATTTCTACTGCATATTTTACAAATTTGTTTTTGTTTCATGTCCTTATTTATTTCAAAAGGGCAACTTAGGTACCTACCTAAGAATATTATTGCATTCCAACAATGATTATCAGTTTTTAAAATTCATTTAGAATAGATATAACACCTATTGTAAGCATATCTTTGATGTTCACATCAAAGAGATGTTTACATTGTTTGTTACACGTATAGACTTTATTATCGGATTTCCGGAATCATAAAAGTCGTTTAGATAATCCACAAAAACATTACCAGATTAACTGCAGACTGCCAGATTAACTTCTGTAACAAAGATTTAGACTTTAGGTATAAATACAAATAGGGTCCGATGGGCCCGTGTTGCCCCTTTACGTGACAAAATTCTTTCGAAGCAATAATTTCAAAAATGATAATGAATATTTTGAATAGCTCATGACTATGTTGAAGGAAACATACTTCTAAACAAATTCAGTGATTCATAAAATTCAATAAAAATTTTTTTATCGGTTTATGATAAAATAATTGGCGTCTCGGGCCCATTGGACCCACCTTGCCTGGATAAGGGTTAACGAACTCCCCTGCATTGAGAGCCAATATATGGTAGGTTTTTACCCCATTTTCAGAGTACAAGGTTAGTCCCCACGTAATAACCTGACGCGCTCGAGTAACTGCAAAAATCCCCGCTTGGGCTCCCCTACCACTATAAAAATCTCAAACGTACATAAATTAATTTTCAAACATTTAGTCCAGGAATCTAAGGTTTTCACCTCGCAATTCTTACAGAATAAATCGATTTGCTTGAAAATTTGAGAATAAGTACTGGACAGTCCAAGGATCAAAATCTATATGACACCGAAAGAAGCTTTTACCATGGAGTTAGTTGCCACCCCATCTCAAGGTTGGACATTTTTTCTTATATTTTGACCACAAAAATTCGCAAAAAAATTAATTCTAAGTAAAAAATGTTCTATACATTTTTTTCATAAAATTAATACCCGCTAAACGCCGTAAAAATGAGTGGCGCATACAATATTCCAGCTACAAAACAAAAGAGCTGATATGAATATTACCTGGCGCGAAAATGTATTTTCATTTTGATGGAAAATAAAATTTTAGTTTTATTTTAAAAGATGTTTCCATAATAGTTGCTAAATTTGAAGTAAAACGCGCCACAAAAGAGTAACTTTGATACAGTTTGTAGTTTGAAGCTCTTTTGTGGCGCGTTTTACTTAAAATTTAGCAAATATTATGGAAACATCTTTTAAAATAAAACTAGAATTTTATTTTCCAGCAAAATGAAAATACATTATCGCGCCACGTAATATTCATATCAGCTCTTTTTTAGCTGGAATATTGTATGCGCCACTCATTTTTACGGCGTTTAGCGGTTTTAAAAGTTATTTATAAATTAAA
Organism: Diabrotica virgifera virgifera; assembly: GCF_917563875.1. Classification (NCBI taxonomy): domain Eukaryota; kingdom Metazoa; phylum Arthropoda; class Insecta; order Coleoptera; family Chrysomelidae; genus Diabrotica; species Diabrotica virgifera. The sequence continues at coordinate 149,898,054 of NC_065443.1, read as the reverse complement.
TGTATGAAGTTGAATGTAATGTTTCTCGATTCCACGTTATAAATTGACGCCTTTTAACATTATCTCTCAAATGATCAAGTGTCCGTCGAAGGTACATTAGATTTTTTTTCTATTCGAAATATATTGAAAAAAATATTGGGATGGCCGGTAAATGAACTCGAATTGCCCCATCAAATTTATCGTCGGAATATACTTTGGAGCTTGATAACTTCGAAACGGCTTAACCGATTTTGATCACTAAATATGAGTTTGAAACGTATTGACAAGTAGTATCTGATGCATCCAAGGTCAAGTATGATAACTGAGAGTATTACAGGAATTATTGAGCTTAAAAACCGTTTTTAACATAGGAAAGAGATTTGATCACATTTGAGGCGCTCAGAGCAACAGTGGCCTAACCCACATCCTACAATTTTACCAAAACGCTTTAATTACATTAAAGTTATCCCTTATTTAAATATTTTCAGATGCAGAGTAGCTCAACCAATGGTTGCTTGAGCCACTCTGCATCTGAAAATACTTAAGTAATGCATAACTTTAATGTAATAAAAGCGTTTTGGTAAAATTGTGTGATGTGGGTTAGGCCACTGTTGCTCTGAGCGCCTCATTTATCAAGCCTATAACTTAAAAATTCGAATTTTCCCAGATATGAGGTATATGACGTTAGACGCGTCTAGAGTCCTCTTACAAATACTCTATTATTATTATTATTATTAAACAAAAAGGAGCCGAGGTCTAGGACCTAAATAGCTCCATTTGACTAAAAACATTTGACAAAAAGAAACCTAAACTTAAGACTACATACGACTTAAAAATTAATTTAATTTTAGAAACGAAAAATTATTGTTCCCGTGATACAGAACTAAAAGAGATATTTATTTTTGAAGCAATTTACAGATACAGCCCCGACGACGTCGTGTGGAAGTGAGTTCCAGGTATAAAATAATCTATTGGATATAGAGTTCTCACGACATTTACTGTGAAACAACTGTTGTCTGGCTAATTTGAATGGATGACCCCGCAATCTAAGGTCGTTACTCAAAGGGAAAAGATGTGAGAGATCTATCCCAAACATTCCCTGTAACGCTCTATAAGCAATTATTAAATCCCCACGAAGTCGTCGGTCCATAAATGTAGGATAATTTAAGTAGGTTAACCGTTCTTCGTAGGAAGGACGACGACGGCCATAAGAAATTCTTGTTGCCCATCTTTGCACAGATTCAAGTCGATCAGAATCCCTTTGCCAGTCGACATTCCACACGGGTCCGGCAAACTCTAAAATAGGTCTTACATATACACTAAACAGAGCAACAAAATTTTTTGGCGATATCTTAGAGAAAGTCTTAGATAATAAGTAAACTGATGTTCTAGCTTTATTGCATACCGACTGGATATGTTCAGACCAAGATAATGTTTCCGTCACAAGTACACCCAAGTCTTTTTGCTACGAAACAGTTTTTAGAGAAACATTTGAAAGTACATACCGATTCCTTGGATTGTTTTTACCTAAATGTAGAACTGCACACTTGGATGTGTTTAATGGCAAGCACCAATCGTCTACCCACTTAGCAACCTCTTGAAGGTAGGTCTATACTTGATTGTAACCAGAAAAGGGATTTGCATATAACTTTGTGTCATCAGCGAAAAGCGACATGTTACTTTTAAGGTGAATTGGCAGATCAGCAACGTACACTAGGAACAAAATCGGCCCCAACACTGAACACTGCGGAACGCCACTGTATACACTAAACATTGAGGAATAACAGTCACCAACGCGTACGCAAAATTTACGGTTTATTAAAAATCCTTTAATCCACTCAAGTAAGTTTCCTCTAATACCGTTATGTTCAAGCTTAAATAGTAGTCTCTTGTGAGGAACTCGATCAAAAGCCTTAGCAAAGTCTAAATATATAATATCAACAGGTTGATTACTGTCCAAACAAAGAGACCAGTCATTAACACATGTTAACATATTAGTAACTACCGATCTTCCAGGTACAAAACCGTGTTGGGAAATAGGAATTCTATTATTGTTTAAGAGAAAGTTCATAACCGATTCGCGAATAACTGATTCCATCAATTTAGCTGCAATGGATGTTAGACTAATTGGTCTATAATTGTCAGGATCTAACTTGTCACCTTTTTTTATAAATTGGAGTAACACTAGAGATTTTCCAGCCATCAGGTAAAGTGTGTGACGAAAATGAGGTTTTCATTATAAAACTTAACGGATGAATAATCGAGTTTGCACACTTTTTAAATAAAATTGCGGCGAAACCGTCTAATCCGGGAGCGGAAAAGGATTTTAAACACAAAATTTTTTGTTTAAGAATCTCTGGATCAAAGTCTATGTCACTAATATCGTAGTTATTTCTTGTAGAAACAACACGTAAAGTATTCGGAAGAGCCTCCTCAATTGTAAACACTTCTTGAAATTTTCTGGCAAAAATAGTAGCAACTTCCATTTTCACTGAGGTTGATTCGCCTGTTTCGGTTTTTAAAATAGGTAACGAAACTACCCGTGTTGAGCTGCCCCCCCCCCCACTTGCAAAAATTAAAAAACAAATAGCCCTGATTTATGAGCTATTTATGAGCTCTCATATTCCGCAAACTAAAAATTTTGAGCTCGTTCCACTGAGCAGGAATCTAATACCCTAGGGGGGGGGGGCTACTTAAAAATAGGAATATTGAATCGGTTTTTGCGGCAGAATTACGAGCTATTTATGAGCTCTTGAAATTATATACTTTCGATTTTTGAGCTCATCCCCTTCACCCCCAAACAACCCTTTAATTGATTTAACTTAAGAGAAAGATGCTGAGAAAACTTAAAATATATCGTATTGCGGATATAATTCATATAGCTTATATACTCTAAGAATAAACTATTAAATCAAGAGCATTTCGATTATTGAGCTACAACCCCTTCGCAAGAAAACCACCCTATCTTCCCGGCTTAAGAGAAAGTTGTACTTAAAATGCATTAAACTAATTATTTGGCGACTACATATCATTTAATAATTTATAACCTTCCAAATTACGCGCATTTAGATCAGTAAATTGCAATTTATTTTGTATAGTGCAGTCACTGAAGGTAAAACTCAACGATTACCTTCAATTTCGGTGAACCTTCATCGATTTTCACGAAAATTGGTCAGTAGTTAGAGGATACGTCAAGAAACAAAGGTGACATGGTACCACCTTGCGCCTTTACCCTGAGGGTGGATACCGCCCCTTCTCGGGGGTGAAAATTATTTTATAAAAAATAAATGCACAAATCAATAAAAGAACAAATTAAAAGCAAAATTTATTATATAAAGTTAATAAAATAAGTCAATACTTTTTAAGTTATTAAAGATCAAAGATTTTAATTATTTGTGAAAAAATGCATGTTTTGAAGAGGTTTTTTGTAAATCACTGAAAAACTTTAAGTTTTTACAAAAAAGTTAATAGTAGTTTAATTCGTATAGCTTATATTCTAAGAATAAACTCTTAAATCACGCGTCTTTCGATTATAGAGCTACAACCCCTTCGCAAGAAAACGACCCCATATTCCCGGCTTAAGAGAGAGAGTTGTTCTTAAAATAATTTAAATTAATTATTTGGCGACTACATATCATTTAATAATTTATGAGCTTGCAAAATATACGCATCTCAATTATTGAATTGCCATTTTCTTTCTATAGTGCAGTCACTGAAGGTAAAAATCAACTATTACCTTCGATTTCGGTAAATCGCCATTTATTTTCACGAATTGACAATAAGAACTTGGGGTTTTAGCCTGGGGTATATGTCACCCCTTCTCGGGAGTGAAAATTACTTCATTAAAAATAACCCCACAAATCGAGAGAGTGACAAATTGTAAGCAAAATTTGTTATATAATGTGATTAAAATAAATCAATACTTTTTGAGTTATTAAAGATCAAATATTTTAATTTTTGGAAAGAAAATGCATGCTTTAGAGCGATTTTTCATAAATGACTCAAAAATTGTAAGTTTTTACAAAAAAGTTTTCATCACTAAAATTGAAGCTAATAAAAAATATAATAAATTGCTTACTTGAAAAACCCTTTAATGTTAATTTAAAGTAAGTTATTGGTAATTAAATGTATATTTTTTCCGCGACTGTTCAAATCTAAGGGTTCAAGCTTAAATAACGGGAAAGAGATGCATTTTATAACACTTAGGTACTAAATACTTGTCAAAGTACTTAGAAATACCTATGAAAAATAAGATCCAGAAAAAGTTGATAGTATCAAAATCCGCTCACCAATTTTCGTGAAAATGAATGGAGATTTACCGAAATCGAAGGTCATAGTTGATTTTTACCTTCAGTGACTGCACTATAGAAAGAAAATGACAATTCAATAATTGAGATGCGTATATTTTGCGAGCTCATAAATTATTAAACAATATATAGTCGACAAATAATTAATTTAAATTATTTTAAGTACAACCCTCTCTTAAGCCGGGAATATGGGATGGTTTTCTTGCGAAGGGGTTGTAGTTCAATAATCGAAAGGCGCGTGATTTTAGAGTTTATTCTTAGAATATAAGCTATACGAATTAAACTACTATTAACTTTTTTGTAAAAACTTACAGTTTTTCAGTGATTTACAAAAAACCTCTTCAAAACATGCATTTTTTTCACAAATAATTAAAATCTTTGATCTTTAATAACTTAGAAAGTATTTACTTATTTTATTAACTTTATATAATAAATTTTGCTTTTAATTTGTTCTTTTATTGATTTGTGCAGTTATTTTTTATAAAATAATTTTCACCCCCCAGAAGGGGCGGTATCCACCCTCAGGGTAAAGGCGCAAGGTGGTACCATGCCACCTTTGTTTCTTGACGTATCCTCTAACCACTGACCAATTTTCGTGAAAATCGATGAAAGTTCACCGAAATTGAAGGTAATCGTTGATTTTTACCTTCAGTGACTGCACTATACAAAATAAATTGCAATTTACTGATCTAAATGCGCGTAATTTGGAAGGTTATAAATTATTAAATGATATGTAGTCGCCAAATAATTAGTTTAACGCATTTTAAGTACAACTTTCTCTTAAGCCGTGAAGATAGGGTGGTTTTCTGGCGAAGGGGTTGTAGCTCAATAATCGAAATGCTCTTGATTTAATAGTTTATTCTTAGAGTATATAAGCTATAGGAATTATATTCGCAATACGATATATTTTAAGTTTTCTCAGCATCTTTCTCTTAAGTTAAATCAATTAAAGGGTTGTTTGGGGGTGAAGGGGATGAGCTCAAAAATCGAAACTATATAATTTCAAGAGCTCATAAATATCTCGTAATTCTGCCGCAAAAACCGATTCAATATTCCTATTTTTAAGTAGTGGGGGGGCTGACTCAGCCCCCCCCCCACTAGGGTATTAAATTCCTGCTCAGTGGAACGAGCTCAAAATTTTTAGTTTGCGGAATATGAGAGCTCATAAATAGCTCATAAATCAGGGCTATTTGTTTTTTAATTTTTGCAAGTGGGGGGGGGGGCAGCTCAACACGGGTAACGAAACTTTAGATAAAATAGAATTTCTGACATATTTATAAAGAGGTTTTTTGTTCTTATTTGAGGACAGTTGGTTTTCAAAATTTTGTTTAGATTTAAAAATAGTTGATGTTAAGTTATTAGAAAAAGTTCGATGATTGAGGTAGTCAGCATTCGTTTTACTTCGTAAATACTTTTTCCATAATGACTTTTTAAATTTTATCATTTCAAATATTTCTGAACTTATCCATGGCTTATTAGGATTACATCTACGTTGCACATAATGAGAGTTCGTGCGCATGGATTCATTCAGAAAATTTTCAAAAATTTCCCACTGTTTGTTAACATCCCTACCATTCAACATATCTGCCCAATTTGCAGTAGATACATCTAAGTTTACACGATGATCTAAGTTTATTCTTTTATATGTCATTAGCATATTATTTTGTAATATTTCCGACTTGAGGATCTGTATGGAAGTTGAAATAACTGCGTGGTCCGACTTTCCAATTGGAGATGTAACCGAAATATTATTTAAAAGATTAACATCAGAGGTTAAAGTAAGATCTGGCTGAGAAGGTTGTTGATTCAGACGAAAACGAGTCGGTTCATTGATTATTTGTTCTAATCCAGAATTTTCTAAGCAATTAATAAAAAGCTGAGATTGAGTATCATGAGGGTGATTGATCAGCGGCCAAGAAATGTTGCTTAGATTGAAATCACCAAAAACAATTAAGGTTTTATGTTTGGCTATGAGCGTTTCCAATTGACTGTATAATTCTTGATCACTTTGAACGGAACTGTAACCAGGTCTATATATACAAGCTATAGCAAAATTTATTTTTAACTTTTTAGAAGAAAAATTAAGCGTCAACCCTTCATAATGGTGATCAGAGAAGTTTTCACAAACAATGTTAAATTGGCAGAAGTCAGACTCCTTTGCATATATGCAACATCCGCCTCCTATTCTCCCTATGCGGTCTGCTCTAAAACTTTTATACCCAGGTATATTTACCATAGAGTCCAAAATATTTTTGTGCAACCAAGATTCGGATACTAAGAACAGTGAAGGTTTTTCGCATTGCATAAAAGTAATGGTATCTAAAAATTTCGCTTGCAGAGAACAAAGATTAGTATACACAATACGCCATTGATGAAAGCTCGAACTCAGTTTTTTGGCGAAAGATCAATTATACAGGGAATACCTTTCTGATACTTGATTGTGACGTTTTTTTCTCCATTCTCGATGCGTTGATTTAATTCAAGACGCAGGTCTTTTAAGTATTGTTGTTGCATTGGAGTTTTATCGTCATCAATCTTTATGTTTTTGTATTGCGTGTTCAGTAGTTTCCTTTTGTTTTTTAAAATAATTTTAGCGACGTGTGCATTCGGAAAAATAACTTTTAATGGACGTGGAAATTTACGATTACTGTCTGGTTTACCTAATCTAAAGACATATGATGGTGCATTTGCGGAAAGATCTGTATTAATAGAATTCAAAATAGCGTTAACGGCATTAATATCGTTGTCAGAATCTGGAACATTTCTTATAATGATGTTACTAGACCGATGGATCCGATCCATTGTTTCAGAAATAACTGCCTCTGTATTTACCGACTCTGTCTTAAGAATATGTTGACTAGAGAGTTTTGATTCAAGCATGTCGATTTTATTTTGCAGAGACTGAATAACATCTTTCAAAAAACTAAGGTCGGTAAGGCGATCAACGCATGTATTGCAAAATATTTTAATATTCCTAGTTCGGCTACGCGTGATTTTGTCGTCGGATTTCAAACCGGCACACTTAAAGTGTATTCGGCCCTGGCAATGATCACACTGAACGGTTTCCGATAGTAAACCTTTAGGTTGCCAGGTCTGGTGAAAATTCACCAGATTTGGTGATTTTCTAACCCATTTGGTGATATGGTGAAAACTTTTTTAAAAAGCTTAATATCTGGTGATTTTTTGACCTTATCTATATTATATTTTTTTATTTAAAAAGTACGATTATATGTTTTTTATTCGTTATTAAGAATTGCCTAATACTCATATACAGTCGAACCCGCTTATTGGAATAGCCTTCGTGCCAATCCAAAGTATTCCTATAACCGGGATATTCTAATAACCGATCATTGGTCGCTAGTAGAAACTAGTGATGAGCAAAACAAGAACAAGACCAAGACCAGGCTAGTCTTGGTCTTGGTCTTGGTCTTGTTCTTGCAAGCTTGGTCTTGGTCTTGGTCTTGCAGCTAAAAGGCAGTCTTGGTCTTGGTCTTGGTCTTGCACTAGTCGGTCTTGTTCTTGGTCTTGGTCTTGCTGCAAGAGTCTTGCTGGTCTTGCTTTTTTGGTAGTAATAATTTGAACCAAACAATTTCGAATAAAATGTACATTGCTACAATGAAACTATATTTTTTGCTTTAAAATTTTAACAGAATGTAGAATGTAGTTTCAAACGGATACCAATTTTAACAATACACATTCACCTAATGACCTAATTATTTCTCTCTATATAAAGAGATTAGAGTATATTTTTATAATGGTAATGTTTATCAGTAGGAAAAACCTGCATTTACAACCCTTGTTGCAATTGCCAACCTTCGGTTGTGTTACGTTGTGTTTTGCATGCTGTCGATACCTGCCGCCTGCCTTCAGACCACGTCTTGAGTCTGGATTATTGTTTATTGCCCCTGTATTTTAATAAAATGTTAAAGAAAAAGAGCTTCTTAAAGGTGCCACAAATGGTCAGGGACCTTTAATTCACGGATTTTACGAAAAGGGATAAACGGTTTATAGTTGTTAACAGATAATGATCTGCTCCTTGCACTCGAACACTGTAGTATTTATCCTACGAGGGTCAAATTTAAGAACATAATTTAAATTTTTTTAAGAGAACACAAAAATCAAATATTTTTGACTCTATTTAATCATTATTTAATATAATTAACTTTTTTTATAAACTAACTAAAACATACTTTTTAGGAAATACGTACATTCGCACCTATTTATAGACCTAATACTATAACATAATAACTAAACCTAATGGGGAGTTATAAACGCTTAATTCTGTAATTTGTTATCTTGCAGTTCTTTAATTTTATTTAAACTACATTGCTCTCGTAACACGAGTTATTCGCACTTTTTATTTTCACATATTTTTGGATTGAATACCCATTATGACATTTAAAAAGTTGAAAATATTCGGATGTGAGTAGTAAAAACTAGAATTTAAAACACACTGAAATGATGCGCATGCATTTCAAGTGCGGCACATACTATTTGTACTACTGGCCCTTTCTGGGGAAAACCTAGATTCTTCCAAATAGTTTTCAACTATGAAATCAGTAAAATTCTTTACACGTTTGTCATCCGGGATTTTCACAAATAATTCAACTTCCAACTTTCTTTGATTGTAAAAAATTAATCCAAAAAATAATTTTAAAAATTTCCCAGTATCGGAATTTTTGTCGTTATATTCAGAAACTGAACCTAAGCTTTGGATTTTGCGATACCAAGCTTGACACATTACAATCGACAACCAGTTATTTTTTATTCAGGCCACAATGCTTTCACAGCATTGTGAATCCATTTTCAAAATCTATTATGATATTTTTTGTATTCATTTTAAATTTAACGACCTACATTTTTCCTCGATTATGCGAAAAGAATTGAAATAAGTGTCAGTATTTTTATTAGACAAAAAAGCGAAAACTACTGGTATATAAAAACCGTTTTTAATTGCATTTGTTTTAAATGGATTACCCTATCTATAATTACATTTTTTTGTCTTACAAGTAATTTAAATTGTCCTTGAACTGTCGCCGTTTGAAAACTTGCCCCTTCTGGACACTTTGAAGGTTGAGAAAATGCAAACCGTTTGACTTAATCAAAACGACTTAAAAATATAACCAAAATATTATGTATTTTAAAAATTCGATATTGTTTAAGGTTTCTTACAATGTCAGTATATATTACTGAACTAAAAAAATAAAGTTAAATAATAAAAACCAATTTTTCTCAAAAAAGTGCAAGAGTCTTGCAGGTTGGTCTTGGTCTTGTGTGGTCTTGCAAGGTTCGGTCTTGGTCTTGGTCTTGTTCTTGCAAGCTTGGTCTTGGTCTTGGTCTTGCTGCAAGACCAAGACCAAGACCGCAAGACCAAGACCAGTCTCGCTCATCACTAGTAGAAACGTTTCGGGACCTCAAATTTCTATTCCTTAAACCGGGATATTCCTTTAAGAGGTATTCTAATAAGCGGGTGTGACTGTAATACAAAAAGTCTAATTTTGTAATATAAAATGATCCGCCTCTGTGGTGCTCAACTGGGGATCCACCGAAATTTACGCTACTCTTACAAGTGTTCATGCACTTCCAATAATTGATGTCTTGGTTTTATAAACAAACCAGTTCAGTTAATATCAACATATCAATTTTCAATTTATCAGTTTTATCTTTCTTGTGTCAGCTGTAGAGTTTTAAGTGATTACTGTTCTTCATATTTTGTAGTTTTGTCACGTTTTGTGTTGGTTTGGTCATCTAAACTAAAATCTCAAAGGTTCTTAGGAACTATTTTTTCAATTTTAATTTGTATTAAAAATTTATTAGCATGAGCAAAATTACTAGGTTTCCAACAAAACAATTTTGTATAACACCCCGCTCGACGAGGGTCGTCTGTCAGGCCAAGTTTAAGACATAAAACGTTAAGTTTTAAATAATCTACATTGTCGGGATTATCAGTACCTTTTATAAAAATGAACACCTACATTTTACATTATATTTTACAAGTTTCATTTGTATTTTAATTATTGTTTTATTAGGTGTGTTCCAACCCTTCACATTACCGTTCGCGAATGGTTACGCGTATGCGCATGCGCAAAATTCTGCGCAGCAACACATTTTTCGTTACTGCGCATACTCATAACAATCTGGTGATTTTTAGCAAAATCTGGCAACTTTTTAAGCAATTGTCTGGTGATTTTTAGTTTTTTGACCTGGCAACTATAACAATTTCAGTACTACAATTTAGACATGCGCTCATGTTTACAATAATTAGAATGGGACAGTTCACTGATAAATAAAATTAGTATAAAAACCTGATTTTTAACCACAAAAGGTGTAACAGCGTATTATAGAAAAACTACTATAAATTTCATTTTGCTTCTTTAGCACTGAGAAAGTCACACTACTAACTATCACCCAGTAACTTTTTTTCTAAATTTCGATCACTACTAACTACAAAATTCCGTATATAATCTAGACACGACGTACAAACGATGTTGACACAGCGGTTTCCTGACGACACGACAACTAAATTATTGGCACAATTCGTAGGTTGAAACTTTCAGTAATTATTGTCGAAAAACCAAAATTTTCAAAGTTTAGTTTTTCAGTTTTTCGACTATACTGAGCCGTGTGTGTGTATGTCTGATCCTAACCGCTTAGACACCATTTGAAAACTTAACTCAACGCTATTAATTTGGTGTATTTGCGGTTTTTTGAGTCTCTTCTTAAACCTAAGACATATATTCCTAAAAAATATGCCGTTTTGTACATACCTAGTCCTATTTATAGTCCATTAGTTCCAAACCTAAGATATATACCCCTAAAAAATATGCCGTTTTGTACATACCCAGTCCTATGGTCCATTTCGACCACCCATATGGGTGGTTGAAAGTCACAAACTACACCAGTTCTGAATCGGCCCTGACCCCCTCTTGAAACACAGAAAAAAGATTCAGATCTGTGTAACTTTCCCACATACATACATATTGTATAATACACACATACGAACATTTTCCCCTTTTTAAATAGAAATTGAATAACATTTTTGAGCTCGGTAACTTTTGATTCGTATAATCGATTTTCAAAATTAAACATGCGTTGGATAGGTAATGATTAGTCCTATCAGAAGCCGCAAAGGTCGGACTTAAATTTTGAAAATTTTTGGGAGTTTTGGGGAGGAGAACGAAAAACAGACCCTAAATGGGAAGGGCCGTAAAATCCACACCCTTGGACCAAAATGGATGGTTGACATATGGATGGGCGAGTCTTTTTATATGCTTTAAGATGGGATTTGGCCCAATTTTCAATTCAGTCAGATTTAGAAAATCGAAAATTTCGTGTATAATATAGTGTCACACTGGCGAGAACTGCCGTTCTCTGGGATAACAATAATTATTATATCAAGGCATGCACCAACAAACTCAGGTTTTTTTTAAATCATACCGTAATAAAAATAGACTTTAAAATCAAATAGAATAGCTGGCAAACAAACTGCTTAATAATTATTCTAGTATAGAATAATATATGATTGGACATTCAGCAAAAGCACGTTTCTAAGTTAAAATAGTGGAGTCAAAGGAGTTTTTACCTAAGGAAAAAATCTAACAAGATAGAACTTTTTATACTTTCATTGATAAATGTATAATAAACAAGAATAAAAAACCGCTAAACGCCGTAAAAAACAGTGGCGCACACAATATTCCAGCTACAAAAGAGGCGATATGAATATTATGCGGCGCAAAAATGTATTTTAATTTTGATAGAAAAGTTTAGTCTAGTTTTATTTTGAAAGATTATTCCATAATATTTGCTGAATTTAAAGTAAATCGCGCGTAAAAGACACATATTAAGAGAAGAACACAAACGAGATCATTATGATTTATTAAAATGATATCAAATGGTTTGGCTATTTAACGTTTCATTATACAGGAAAAGAATAGTACAACTTTGTTGTACTATAACACCCACTAACCATGGAATTTTTCTTATCTCAAATAGTTGGAAATTTTCATGAAAATGTTATTTTAATATTTTTATTGTTATCTTCAGCTGTATTATAGCTGATTACACGTTAAAAAGAGCTCTAATATATTTGATATGAAATGTTTGTTAAATTATCACATTAAAACATTTGTAACTACATATATCGAAAACTATAGATGAGCAGCATATTGATGTTTTAGTGATACTCTTGAACAAAATTTATAGCTCAGGCACATTATCCAAAGAATGGTTAACTTCAATCTTTATTTGTCTCCATAAAAAGAAAAACGCAGGAGAATGCGGCGACTACCTCATTATTAGCTTGATGTCCCATGTGCTAAAGTTGCTGCTGAAAGTCATCCATAACCGAATATATCATAAACTGGACATAGGCATTAATGATACGCAGTTTGGTTTTCGCAAAGGCCTAGGAACTCGTGAAGCTCTTTTTTACCTTAACATACTTATACAAAGGTGCCTGGACGTCAATCAAGAAATATATGCGTGTTTTATTGACTATAATAAAGTATTCGATAAAGTACGACATGAACAATTAATGCATGTCCTGGAATCAAAGAAGATAGACTACAATGACTTAGGCATTATATCGAATTTATACTATAAGCAACGAGCCAAAGTACTTGTTAACGATCAACTGTCAGAGAAAATTGAAATCAGACGTGGAGTGAGACAGGGATGCATGTTGTCACCAATTATTTTTAATGCCTACTTTAAAACCTTTCAAATGAGCTAGCACACGACCCCTATTCCCTATTTAAAAATAAGGGGTGAGGCAAGTGGAAGGAAGGTGGTTGACAAATGACAGATGTATGTACCATAAAAATACCTTAGGTCAAAAATCGACCTGTTTCGTCATTTCCTTAAAATCTAATAAATACTGCCAAATATCGAGGTGGACTGTTTTCTTTGGTCCACACTGTATATAAAACATACATCTTTTATATCACATATATCAACTTTTATAATGTATTTCTTACATTATGAAAATGTTTTGCAAAAATGAAACAATTTTGGTTTTATTTAATTAAATTATTATTAGAAATATTTTTGTATATACATTGTGCAATCGTAAATGTGTAACACAATTGTAACAAAAATTTTAAGCGATTGCTTTTTCAGGAAATATTATTTTATCTTCCAATTGGTCGTATCATCATTCTTGACCCTGCCAAATTAACATCCCCTTTATTGATTTGCCAATTTAGTCCATGATATTGATATTCCTTAGGAAGCATTAGATTCATAAATTTTCCATTTAGATTGCTATAATGACAATGACTACTGCCGTACCACCAAGCTCCCTCTATAATATAAAAAACTTAATTAAAACAGCTTATATGGGGAGTCAATAGAGATTTTGACTACGGAAAAAATCAAACAAAATGGAACTTTTTGTAATTTCATTAAGAAATGTTTAGTAAACATAAACAACATATCAAAAAGTTCTACTCCAGAAGTGAGTGCTTCATTTTTCATTAAACAAATAAACTGCGAAATTAGTTGTTTTGAAAAAACTGACTTGACCATTGCAAAATTCAAAAAAATTTACACAAAAAACCTGATATAAAGATTTTTCTAAAATTAAATCTATAGCTTCTATAATTTTTTATTTATAACGCTAAAGTCATCCTTCTCACAAACATTGGCGCATTGTATACTAGCGTTCGGCAAAGCGCATGGTTGAGTTATTTTACTATAATCATTTAACTAATGGATCAAATGAAATTTTTTAAATCGGACATGAAAGAAGAACAATTGCGCAATGTTATGGTTATAACAAAAATAAATAAGAAGTATGGGCATGAGTACGGTGTAGGCAGAATATGAAACTTACATGAATTTTATTTAAAAATGATTCAAACAGTGTAGTAACTAATACTATTTTACTTAGGTATATAAATCACGTTTAAAAAAAAAATGACATTTTTTAAAACTTCGTAGTCTTACAGAATTATTACCACTTTAAGAAGGTATTACTCAAGTTTGAACAGATATATTACAAAATTGGAAAAAAATCCTTTGTAAAAGGTATAAATTTTTTTTTAAAATCCCTTAAAAGGGCTAACTAGGTACATCACAACAAAACGTTTTCGATTTTTATAAAAAATCATCATCAGTGTTTGATCTAGAAATAAGTATAACCGATTTATTGAATATAAAGTTGGTGTTTAAATTTTGACTAAGGTTAGAGCAAGTTGGTTATACTTACAAACTGGATGCTAGCTGAGCCACAAAAAAAAATATCGGAGTAAAAACCCTTTACATGTAATATAGATACCTTAAAAGTGCTTACTTCAATAAAAAGCCCTGTGATGGTCACATGGCAATCAGGATAATGCCCTGAGGTAATGTATTGAAATTTCCCAAAACATGGGATCCAAATTGAATTGTTTACATTTCAATGACTTAATGGCAACTGAATGCGAAATGAGTGATGTTTCTGAAAGGTGTCAAAAGACAGAAGGACAACGTGACGTAGAAGTTGCCCTGTATTACCACAGCCAACTAATTGTAGTAAAAGATTTTTTTTTTAATTTCTAAACAGTAATAACAAACATCAACAAAGTTGTGGCTATAATTACATTTAAGTACCATAATTATGTAAGATGTAGGTAGAGTATAAAATGATTTTTATAATGTAAATAGAGGATTAGCCAGAATGTATACAGCCATCTATACATAATTCAAATGAAGTTAAATTAATTAGCAAATAATGGATCCATTTATGTTAAAGAACATCTGGGACCAAATAATTAAGTGGAGATATTTTTCTAAGATGTTTTATTTATATGGATAGGTTGATGATTGTGGTTCCTATTCAAATTGAAGTAAGTCCAACTGCGTTGATGAAAATTTAATTTACTATGAATTAAAAGGAGTTTCTGGTTTAAAATTGTACTAATTGGCAGAGTAAATTAGAGAGTCTGTAGTATATGGAAGTCTGATATCAAAGTAGTGTGGAAATTAAGATAAGTAGTATGAGTCACAGGAGGAGACTGATATGATATAATGATATGTGAATTAATTGGTTATAGGTACCTGAGTGTTTAAATTGGAAGTGAAGACATAATATTAATTGAACTAATAACCTGGGCAAAAGTATGAGGTCCTTTTATGTAACATAGACATCTAGGACTAAAAATGTTTATGAATTAGGGATTTTTTACCAAGTTATTGAGTTGAATTGAAAAAGTTTAAAACTGGATGGATGTATGAAGGTGTTTTGGAAAAATAAACATTATTGGTAAAAATAGTAGGTAATGAATAATGAATAATTTATGGTTTGATATCAGAATTGTTTACTGTAATGAGGTGTGATGAGAAAGGCTGGGCGCCCCAGAAATCAGACTCCACAACCTATGGGTAAAAGAGTGGAAGTATTAGGATGAAAAATTTTTTATCTATTTTTTTAAAGTTTAGTTGGACCTACGACGAAAACCTGAATCAAATGGCGATGTGTTGTGAAATTAGGTGGAAGAGGTCAAATAGTTTCAGAGTTGTGACTGGTCGATTTAATAAAAACTGTGGAAAAAAGTTAAAGTAGATTATTTTGGAAGACTAGTAGAAGTTAAGGGATAATGAGTTGATGTTAGAAATGTCAACTCTTGGATAAGTAAATATGGAGGAAAAGTTAATATAAACGAAAAAGAATTTGGAAACAGCAAAGAAGTTTGAAAATTTAGGTTAAGAAAAAAGTTGACGATGTAAGTGATTGAAGTCACGATTGAAAGACACATGGGGCTTAACTCAGTTAGGGCTTCTTTGCTTTTCTCTAATTATTTCCAAGTCCTCGTATAGGTCAAGTCTTAAGAAATTCTCTTGTGGTATGTTGTGTATTAGAGAAACATTTTCCGGAATGTTAAGAGTATGACTGTTTTGTTTTAAATGTTGAGAAAAGGTGGAAGTGTTCTCTCTTTTTGTGTGTTCAAGGGAACGAGATGCTAGTGACCTACAGGTTCTTCCTATGTACGTAGCATCACAGTAAGAGCATTGAAGTTTATAAACCCCACTACGATTCATGTAGTTTATACTCTACCTACATCTTACGTTACGTAATTATGGTACTTAAATGTAATTATAGCCACAACTTTGTTGATGTTTGTTATTACTGTTCAGAAATTAAAAAAAATATTTTACTACAATTAGTTGGCTGTGGTAATACAGGGTAACTTCTACGTCACGTTGTCCATCTGTCTTTTGACACCTTTCAGAAACATCACTCATTTCGCATTCAGTTGCCATTAAGCCATTGAAATGTAAACAACTCAATTTGGATCCCACGTGTTGGAAAATTTCAATACATTACCTCAGGGCATTATCCTGGTTTCCATGTGACCATCACAGGGCTTTTTATTGAAGTATGCACTTTTAAGGCATCTATATTACATGTAACGGGTTTTTATCCGGATATTTTTCTTTTGTGGCTCAGCTAGCATCCAGTTTGTAAGTATAACCAACTTGCTCTAACCTTAGTCACAATTACACACCAACTTTATATTCATTAAATCGGTTATACTTATTTCTAGATCAAACACTGATGATGATTTTTTATAAAAATCGAAAACATTTTGTTGTGATGTAGCCCTTTTAAGGGATTTTAATAATAAAAAAAATTGATATCTTTTACAAAGGATTTTTTCCAATTTTGTGATTGATGGTATACAGCCAACTACAGGAAAAACATTTTCTTTTCCTTGTGTATTTTAGATATATTACAATTTTATACGTGTTTTTTTAAAGCCTAAGATGTAATCTTTGAAATGCACTATTATTATGCACTATGAACTGAAAATTGTTATTAAGAAAAATTGTTTGGAATTAAAAACTATGTTTCAATATTCAATTACACCCTTCTAAGTGAAATAGTGTGAACTATAAAGGTACTTAACTGTTAAGCGAAATTCATATTTTTTACATGCCTCGTATAAAATTAAAAAAGTTTTATATCTGATGGCTGAATCTGAGATGTTAGTCCAGGTAGAGCATTTTACGAAGAATATGTTTTTTTCGTAAAACTGGTAATATAATAGTTATCATAATTGTAATAAAATAATGATATTGGGTATCAGTAATTTGAGAAAAATTTGCAATTTTTTTTTCAATTAGAAGGATGTAATTGCATATTAAGGCAAGCGTCCACAGGACCACATCGTACGCATCGGACGCATCGTACGCATCGGATTAATTTTTCATACTGCGTCCACTGTATCGGCAGAGATCGGATTGCCGATGCCACTACCTGCTGGTGTAGAAAAATTACTAAGGTAGACTTTAAAATTGGTTGTTTATTTATTTATTGGTTGTTTATTAATTGGTTGTTTATTTAATTTGATAATTAATTTATGCATATTAACTACATTTATTAGTATGATATTTTAATGTATCTGTTTAATAATAAAAAATCCACAAAAACGTAAAATGTATAGTTCTTCTTTAAATATATACAAAACGAAGCATGCTAGGTACATACAACCTGATATTAAAAGAAAGCCTGTAATATTTACTACAAAATGTAATACTAATATGCAATATACAGGGTGTACCACTTAAAAAAATAAAAAAAATGTATTTGCAAATAGTGATCACATTGTATTTTATATTGATATACCATATACCTATGTCAAAGATATTAAATTGTTTAAAAATGACACTATACTGATAAAACTCTCAAATGACATATTATGTCATTTTAAATATTTCGAAAATTATTAACTTTGGACCTATAAAACCTTACACAAACTCTATATGTTTTTAAAAAATAGATTCAAAAATTCTTTGTAAACATTTTTTTATCGGCATATTAATATTACAGCTTACACACCAATTCTCTCGGTAGACCGCAAGCTATAGCAGAAACACGATGGTAGACCGCATAATACCACTCATTTTCCTGAGTAATTATACATTTGAATATAAAGGAATACACAAAGCTGTTACAATTTGATTTAAATGGAAAATAGTAACTATGTATAATAAAGAATGGCGGTACAGAGCCCAATTTCAGAAATATGTGAGTATGTGGAAATTACTCTATAACTAAATAGAATATTGAAAAAAGGAGCCCGTACCGCATTAAGAAAGACAAAAAATACATTTTCTTCAAATAAACTTTTTTATCCCGTGCCTAGATTTTGGGTCACATTGGAACTACTAAAAATCAATTTTTTTATAACAAGAAATCGAACGTCACTGACTGGGCAACATTTCGCGTCTATGTGTATAAAAATTATTGTTTTTGATAGTATAAACGTCACTGTCAGTGTCGAATTACCGACGCACTGTTGCCTCACTTTTGAAAGTTCGCAGAAATTTTGCAATCTTGGACCGCGTTTGTTGCTACCTGTTGATCGCTACTGTGTACTCTTAAATACATTTTTTGGTTTTCAACTACTTGTAACACACTTTGGTTGCTTTTTCATCTTTTGTGAGGGACAATAAAATGTCTTGCATCAATTTTACACTTCTCTCAGAAACATCATTAGCAAGTCTAATATTTTTTAAGAAGTTCATTGCTGTGATAGAAAAATGTGTTGTTTTTTTTTAACGAGAATAATTTTCATAGTTAGATACTCAAGATATCTTGAAAAAGACCAATAAACATGAAAAGTGAGTAATTTATGATATTTTAATCCCCATAATCAACTTATCAAAGCCTGTAATATTTTTTTTCTGAATCTATATATAAAATAACAGGTAAAACTGAGTTTACTTGTTTCATTACGGACAAGACGATCGGCAAAATGCAAATAGCCGTATATTAGCTCCCACTGGCCCAAGCGAAATTCCATGGGGTGCGTCCACTGATCGGCATTTCGCCAATTTAGTTATTAAAGATCAAAAATTTGAATTATTCGTGACAAAAATGCATGTTTTGAAGCGGTTTTTCCTGTCACTGAAAAACTGTAAGTTTTTACAAAAAAAGTTAATAGTAGTTTAATTCGTATAGCTTATATTCTAAGAATAAACTCTTAAATCACGCGCATTTTGACTATTGAGCTACAATCCCTTCGCAAGAAAACCATCCCATATTCTCGGCTTAAGAGAGAGTTGTGCTTAAAGTAAAGTATTGTTGGAGTTATTATTTTAAATATGATTTAAAAAAATCAAAATTTTTCAAAGTTTCGTAAATTATTTGCTTTTGATAATAACTCCAACAATATTCGATACACGTAAAAAATGAGAGATAACGAAATTTGAGTTTTTTATATTAGCAAAGATTTTACTTGTCTTTTGATTTCTGTATGAATCAAAATAACGAAGATAGAAATTTTTAAGCCTAAATTTTACTACGAGAACAATGTAATAGGAGTAATAGGAGTAATAGGAGGGTTACTATTATCCTAAAAAAAATAAAGTATTTGAAAGATTAAATGTAATACAGTTTCATAGCTCTTGAAATTACCTTTCAAATAGTTGGATTTGCCTCATATCATAAAAATTAACAGTTATTCAAAAAAAAAAAATCATTTTTTTGGAAAAATTTTTGGAGTATAAATTTTGATGCTATCAACTTTTTCTGGAGCTCATTTATAGGTATTTCTAAGTACTTTGAGAAGTATTTAGTAAGTGTTACATAAAATGCATCTCTTTCCCGTTATTTAAGCTTGAATCCTTAGATTTGAATAGTCGCAGAAAAAATATACATTTAATTACCTATAACTTACTTTAAATTAACATTATTTTTAAGTAAGCAATTTATTATAAATTTTCTACAAGCGTGCAAAAATGTCTACTTTCGCGCACGCATTTTAGTTTAGAAAGTTTCACTTTTCCACACGCGTGTTACTTTTCCGCACGCGTGTTACGTTTCCGCACGCGGTTTTTTCTTTTCCGCACGCGTGTTAATTTAGATATGTTAATATGGCCTTAAAGTAATTATAATACATGCAATAAACTAATATTTAGATATTATTTACTAATTTATTTCAAATATATCTTATTGTGTTCCTGTTTTAATGAAATTAACGCGACAATTCGATGAAATAAAATTATTTTGACATAATATTCGAAAGTCAAATCGGTAGACAATAACAGTCGTTTTGAATCATCGTCATGGAAACCACAATCGTCGTCATGCTAACTAATTATATTGAAAGTTTGGTTTTGATAACCTTGTCAAAGAATTAATTTATTTGTGTATGTATTTTCATATTAATTAAATTAATTGATTAAGATTTGGTAATTTTTTAAAGACTTAGAAAAATATTGTTCCTAACTCTTGCAGAAAGTCTCTTTTCCGCACTCGACTGCTTGCCGAACGACGCGAAGCGGGAGTTGACTGCAGTCGCGTGCGGAAAAGAATGACTTTCTGCACTTGTTAGGAAAATAACTATTTTATTAGCTTTTTTGTACTTTTTTGTAAAAACTTACAGTTTTTGAGTTATTTATGAAAAATCGCTTTAAAGCATGCATTTTCTTTCACAAAAATTAAAATATGTGATCTTTAATAACTCAAAAAGTATTGATTTATTTTAATAACATTACATAACAAATTTTGCTTAGAATTTGTCCCTCTTTCGATTTGTGGGGTTATTTTTAATAAAGTAATTTTAACCCCCGAGAAGGGGTGACCTATACCCTAGGCTAAAACCGCAAGTTGTTATTGTTAATTTTGTTTCCTGAGGTATGCTCGATCCGCTCACTAATTTTCGTGAAAATGAATGGAGATTTACCGAAATCGAAGGTCATAGTTGATTTTTACCTTCAGTGACTGCACTAGAGCAAGAAAATTGCAATTCAATAATTGAGATGCGTATATTTTGCGAGCTCATAAATTATTAAACGGTATGTAGTCGCCAAATAATTAATTTAAAAAGTACAACTCCCTTTTAAGACGGGAATTTGGGATGGTTTATTGACATAAAATTTATTGACAAAGAAGAATGTGTGTAATGTATTTACTTCAAAATACATTTTACTGCTATCAGAAAACAGGAAAAATATTTATTTGATAAATAAATATTGCTTTTTGCTTAAATTCAATATTAAAGCAGCCATCCTGTCTCTTGACAGTTTGTACATTTAGTTTAAGCGAAAAGCAATGATTATTTTTCAAATAAACATTTTTTTCTCTTTTCTGAAAGCAGTAAAATATATTTTGAATTAAATAAATTACATACATTCTTCTTTTTGTGTCAATAAATTTAATTAAAAAAAAATTTTTTGGACACCCTGTATAAATAATTATGTTAATGTTTACAATACTGAATAGAGAATTAAAATACCTTTAAAATGAGCTATCACTCGACCCCTATTCTTATTTAAAAAAATCATCGATGACGTCATCACACCCAGATGGGTGACGTCACTAGTATGCTATTTATGTCAAAAAGTCGTAATTTAAAAATAAAAATCGACCTGTTTCGGGATTTTTTTCCAAAGTCGTCCATTCTCGAGAAAATTAATTTATTCCAACCTTTACGTTCTCACTGTATTTAAGTGTATGTATTTTCTATAAGTGCTATATAGTGTATTTGATAAATAATTGATTTAAGACGTGAACTTAATAAAAAGTTATCTATTGTGTATTATTTGTGGAAGATCCAAGCAGAGAATACATCAGGATAATATAATCTGTGATCCAACTATTTTGTTTTTAAAGATGTTTAAAATTGTAAGCCTTCCCAAAAATCACTTTAACACTTTTCCTCTTTTCTCGATTGAGTATTAGTTTTAAGTTATTGATGACATTTTCAAGTAGAATGACATTCTAGTAATGTTTACATATCCATACTAGTGATGTTAGAAGAGAATATTCTCGAGAATATTCTCGGCCAGAAAATTCTCTCGAGAATATTCTCGGCAAAATTTTTCTATATTTTCAAAAACTGAAACAAAAATAAAAACTAGATACGGGTCAAATTATTATAATTTAAAAAATATGTAGGTATATTGTTTTGGCCAATCCCATGAACCACTAGCAAGGGTGTTAACAGTGTCAATATTTATTGTTTTGGTGCAATATTAACGTGCAAATATTTAGAATGGTGTTCATTTAAGCAGAGAAGAACAAGTTGAGGAAACTGAGTTTGTAGATAATTTTAGGAACTTTAAAGTATGGTGATGAGTCAATTGAAAAACTAGACTTAATCATATGGTGAAAAGGTACATGTTTCGGAACAAAATTCGGAACTAAAATAGTAGTTAATATATTATTAAGCATGCTTTTATCCTGTGCAGCGACTGAAAGAAGTTTCAGTACTTATGGTTTTTTTATCCACCCCTCTAAAAGACACCGGCTCACTGCTGAACGGGCTCGTAAGGTAACTTTTATTGCTCACAATTTAAAATTGTTAAACGGGCTTAAATTGTTCGAAGTGCGATACCGACAAAGAGCGGTGCGATACCGACAAAGATCCCTTTGACCAGACCGACAGATTTCGAAAGTAGAACGAAGTTAGGCAAAGTTACACAAGGTGGCCGTCTACACTCTCGTACTTGTTGAACCTCGATCGATTTCGGCGAGAGTGAAGTGCTGGCATTAGACGTAGACCAATCCATGTCTGAGCTTGCCACTCGTGAAAAACAAAATCCCACAACTCATCAGTACATTGAAATGCAGATTGTAGATGACTAGGATGAGCTAATGATAAAAATAGATTCTGAATCTGAGGTCTCATCTTTTATCATGCCACATCGATTATTTGCTGTTAAGAAGAAAATTTCATTTTTTCATCAAAGAAATTTTGTGTTTTCCGTTGTTTTTGTATTTTTTTATATACAAAGAACACTGTTGTTTCGTCTCATAATTTTGTATATAAAATCATGAGGTTCATCTCAGACAATTCTCCATATCGAGAATATTCTCCGATTTTTCATTCTCGAGAATTTTCCAACACTAATCCATACCAGTGTCAATTTTACTACACGTAATTTGCCGTGTAAAGACAGAAAAAGTAGGGATAGCCGTAAAATATTTGCGAATTATGTACCGGTGGCCTTAATGATAGGTATATTTATGTTATTTTTATTAAAAGGGTGTTTTAAGAAAATCTGTTCCGAAAAATTTGGTAATTTGAAATGGGTTGGGTCCCAATCATTTTGGATTACCGGGACTCCACTGTATCAATAAAAGTAGCAACATTAAATCTTCGGATTAACAAGGATCTATGATTAATTATTTATATGGGAAATAAGCCACAATTAAAATGAAAAAAATAATTTTATTAACGTTTCGACGCCCAAATCGGGTGCCGTTGTCGAAATACAAAATATTACTAGAATAAACAAAAGTGTTGTTGCTAAGCAAAAAAAATTCTTCTAATAATTTATTTACTCTGACTCATTTATATTGGCAATTCATACATATATTATACATTTTAAAGTAGAAGACTTTAAAATGATATTACCAATATTTATGGGTTGCGTTCCTGGGACGACTAACTGAAAGATAGTTCATTCGATTACATGAAATCAACCCTAACTCAAGAATATCCGTCACAAAAAAAATATAGCATGTGATCTGTCTTTAAAAAACAACCAAATGCAACGACAGTAAAATTCTCGCGTTAGAGACTTCATAGTAAATCACAAGGGAAAACCAGGAAAAAACCTTGTGATACTATCCCGACATCGTAAGTATTTGGTCTTACGTTTAATTTACTCTCAAAAAATAATACCAAATTCTGACTTGTAACAGGTTTAAATTATAAATATATTAATAATACTAGATATATAAGTAATATGTAATAAAATATAAAATATGTACTAGCTCGATATTATTGACTTACTAATCTTGGTATTTTCTTTCTATTGACTTCCTCTTTGACGGATATTCTTGAGTTAGGGTTGATTTCATGTAATCGAATGAACTATCTTTCAGTAAGTCGTCCCAGGAACGCAACTCATAAATATTGGCAATATCATTTTAAAGTTTTCTACTTTAAAATGTATAATATATGTATGAATTGCCAATATAAATGAGTCAGATTAAATAAATTATTAGAAGAATTTTTTTTGCTTAGCAACAACACTTTTGTTTATTCTAGTAATATTTTGTATTTTGAAAACGGCACCCGATTTGGGCGTCGAAACGTTAATAAAATTATTTTTTTCATTTTAATTGTGGCTTATTTCCCATATAAATAATTAATCATAAAAATGCCACAAGGAAATAGCTTCAGAACAACAACAAGGATCTACACAACCTACCTCTATATTTGGCTAAATGGCGCTATATAATTTGTAGCGCCATCCCATAAGCATAATGTAAATACGAAGGAAAATATTGCATTTATCTCAAAACTTCGTTTTTGGGGTTAGACTACTGTTGTTCTGAGCGCCTCAATTACCATAGTCCAAGTCAATGCTATATACGAAACTAGGATGTGAAAATGATGTCTCAACAGAATTTAGTAAGTAAGGTATGCTTTATTGTCATAAAATTTTACCAATTTTTTGACAAAGCTTATACAAAATAAAAAAAATACAATAAAAAACAAAAAATAATAAAAAACTACAGACAAAACAAAAACAGAAACAGACACCAAGTAAATGGCGTGAGTTATACTACTTAATATAACTTTACAGTTATTAAGTACACATTAAAAAATTAAAAATTTTGCAAACAATATGTATACAACGTCAGAGCAAAAAGAAGGCGAACAAGGAAAAGGGAAAGGGAAGGTAAATCAAAAGTTCTATGCCGCTGCAAATATGTACAAAAGTACTCGAAAGTAATAATCCTGCAAGTCAATTTGCTGAATTCAAATCGTTTATAAAAAAGTCATTCACTGTATAAAAAGCTCTCTCTAGCAAATAAGCTTTCAAGGCCTTGCGAAAAGCGGGAAATGCTGTAATAGATCTGATGTTAGATGGCAGGTGATTGTGCATTTTTCTCGAATTGTATAGTATAGAGCACTTAACCAGCTCAGACCGTGGGGTTGGCAGATAAAGATTATGCTCCACGTTTCTAAGGGGATAGTTGTGAGTGGGTCTCTCTGGACTTTCTGATGCATGTTTGCGGATTAAACAAACGGATTCAAAAACAAACAAAGAAGGAAGAGTTAATATTTTAAATTTTTTAAAGAATTCTTGGCAATGAACTCTGCTATTGAGTCTCAGGGAGTAACGAAGAGCCCTCTTTTGTAGTTTAAAAATACGCTCAAATTGAGTCGCACAACACGTACCCCAGAATGGAAGGGCCAATCGTTTTACACGCAATAAGAGTCTATGATAATAAAAAGAAAGTAATGAACCCTTTAATAGAAGAACGCATTCATCTGATACGTACAATCAAACACCGGTTTTTAATACGAAAAGTTGGTTGGTCTCTAAATATATTGCCAAATTCTTCGGATTACCGAAGATCGGATTAGAGGGACTCTACTGTATATTAATCTAAAAATGCTCAATTTGTGGGTTGGGCCACTGTTGCTGTGAGCTCCCCAATTGTAGCATTCCTCACGATACAACTAGACCTTCCTTTGAATCAGGAATTCTGCACCCGTGTTGAGCTGCCCAACCCAATTAAAAAACAAGTAGTGCTGATTTATGAGCTATTTATGAGCTTTCATATTCCGCAAATTAAAAATTTTGAATTTTTATCGATAAATTTTATCAATAAAGATACGATATAGTGCTGTTTTAAGAATGTTGTTATGTTTGTTTCTTCTCTGTTAGCCAATCTCCATTCATTCGATGTCTCGTATACTAAAATCAAATCAATAGCAACGGAGATACGAAATAGTGCCTTGTGGCACTGTCTTTGCGTTTGTTTTTTGTGTTAACATATTACTTAAGCATTCCGCTTTCCAACAAGACCCCTTGCACGACGATCGGTCCAATAACAACGAAGATATGCTCTAATGCCCTTTTGGTAATGTTTTTGTGATTACTTTTGTGTTAACGTATTCGTTACCACGTCCCCTTTCGTTTAATGTCTTATATATAGTAATCGGACTAATAACAACGGAGATATGCTGTAATGTCGTTTTGGTACTGTCGTTGCGTGTGTATTTTATGTTAGCGTATTCATTACCCCTTCCTCTTTCGTTTAATGTCTTGCATGTAGTAATCGGACAAATAGCAACGGAGATACAATATAGTGCCCCTTTGATAATGTCTGCGTTTGTTTTTTGTGATAACGTCTTCACTGTCCCCTCCCCATTCCAACGATACCTCACATGTCACGATCGGACCACTATCACTGGAGATATGCTCTAACGTCGTTTTGGTAATGTCTTTGTGATTGCTCTTGTAGTAACGTATTCGTTACCACCTCCCCTTTCGTTTAATGTCTTACATATAGTAATCGGACTAATAACAACGGAGATATGCTGTAATGCCTTTTTGTCAATGTCTTTGTGTTTGTTTTTGTGCTAACGTCTTCGTTACCAACAACCCTCCCCGTTCCAACGATGACTCACACGTCGCGATCCGAGTAATAGAAACGGAGATACGATATAGTGTCCTTTTGGCAATGACTTTACGTCTGTTTTTTGTGTTAACGTATTCGTTACCCCCTCCCCTTTCTAACGATACCTCACATGTCGCGATCCGACCACTAGAAACGGATATACGATATAGCGCCCTTTTGACAATGACTTTACGTTTGTTTTTTGTGCTAACGTATTCGCTACCCCCTCCCCTTTCTAACGAGAACCCACACGTAGCGATCCGCCCATTAGAAACGGAGATACGATATAGTGTCCTTTTGGCAATGACTTTACGTATGTTTTTTGTGTTAATGTATTCGTTACCCCCTCCCCTTTCTAACGATACCTCACACGTCGCGATCCGAACACTTGAAACGGATATACGATCTAGCGCCCTTTTGACAATGACTTTACGTTTGTTTTTTGTGTTAACGTATTCGTTACCCCCTC
Source organism: Diabrotica virgifera virgifera (assembly GCF_917563875.1). Lineage (NCBI taxonomy): Eukaryota > Metazoa > Arthropoda > Insecta > Coleoptera > Chrysomelidae > Diabrotica > Diabrotica virgifera. The sequence goes on along the minus strand of NC_065443.1, from coordinate 149,870,945 downwards.
CCCTTTCTAACGACACCTCACACGTCGCGATCCGCCCATTAGAAACGGATATACGATATAGCGCCGTTTTGGCAATGCCGCCATCTTTGTTTTTTGTGTTATCGTATTCGTTACCCCCTCCCCGTTCCAATGAGACTTCTTACGTTACGATCGGACCAATAACCACGGAGATAGGCTCTTACGCCGTTGTGGCAATGTCTTTGCGTTTGATTTTTGTGCTAACATATTCGTGACACCCTCCCCGTTTCAACGAGCCGTCTTACGCTACGATCCGACCAATAACATTGAAGATATGCGATAATGCCGCCATCCTTGTTTTTGCTTCAACATATTCACTACCCCCTTCCCTTTCCAGCGAGCCGTCTTACGTCACGATCTGACGAGCCTTCGCGCCTGCGCAGTACACAAAACGATCAAAAAATGACCAGAATGGACCTTAGCGATTTCTTATGGGATTTTACATGGGAAAATACGCCGAACCCGTATAGCCCTTTTACTAACCTCTATCAAACAGCTAATCACAAAGAACTGGAAACATCAGGATTAGAATCGGATGAGAAAACAGAAATTAAAGAGGAAGATATAAAGAACGCCTTGAAAAAGATGAAAAATCGAAAAGCTCCTGGGAAAGATGGAATAGCTAATGAACCTTTAAAATACGGAGGAGATAGACTTCACAAAGAACTGAATATCCTTATAAGTAAAATAATAAATACAGGAAGAATTCCAGAAGAATGGAGAACCACTCAAATGATAGCGTTATTTAAGAAAGGTGATAGGGCAGACCCCAGTAACTATAGAGGGATAAATTTACTGAGCACTATACTGAAACTCACAACAAAAATACTTATGGAGAAAATAATGGCGTGCATAAATATATCGGATGAACAACAAGGATTTAGAAGTGGAAGATCATGTAACGATGCAGTTTTTGTGATAAGGCAAATAGCGGAGAAATCATTAGAATATAACAAACCAGCCTTTTTATGTTTCATAGACCTAGAGAAAGCGTTTGATAGAATCCAATTAAAAGATGTGATACACGACCTACTACATGAGAAAAATTTATCACTGGATATCATAAAACTGATAGAAAACATATATGTAAGAAAAAAAATAGAAATGAAAGTCAATGGAATAATAACAGAACCCATAGAAACAAACACAGGAATCAGGCAAGGAGATTCACTAAGCCCTCTACTGTTTAACATAATAATGGATGCAATAATAAAACAAGTGAAGAAAAAAAGAGGGTACAAAATGGGCAATAGAGAGATAAAAATACTCTGTTACGCTGACGACACCGTGTTAGTAGCAGAGTGCGAAGACGACCTACAAAGATTATTGCACGAGTTCAACATTAACGCAAAAGAAATGAATATGAAAATATCAGCCCAAAGAACAAAAAGCTTAGTAATTGCCAAAGAACCAATAAGATGCAAATTGGAGTTGACAATCAAATTATACAAGTAATGACTTTCAAATATCTGGGAATTAATCTATCAGCCGACAACAATATCGTAGAAGAGGTAAAAGACCAAATAATTAAAGCCGGTAGAACGGCCGGATGCCTAAGCGACACAATTTGGAAAAACAAACACCTAAGATTGGAAACAAGGGCCCGAATATATGTCAGTTATTAGGCCAGTTATGACTTACTCGGCCGGAACAAGACCAGATACAAGCAAAACACGAAGACATCTGGAAACCAACGAAAAGAAGATCTTAAGAAGGATTGCTGGAAAAGGACTACAGGATAGGGTAAGAAGTGAGGAAATCAGACGCATATGTGGGGTAGACAATATAAATACCTGGGTAAAGAACAGAAAAGAAGAGTGGAATGAACACATAAGCAGGATGTCTGAATCAAGGATAGTAAGAATAGCCAGGGACAAGTCACCGTTAGGCAGGAGAAGTATAGGACGCCCAAGGAAAAGATGGAGTGACTGACAACTTAGGGGCAGAATGAAAGGCACCGTTGAAGATAAACAGGCAGTACTGCCTATATAAAAGACGAAGAAGAAGAAGAAGAAGTTTTATTGCTATCTATTACTATAGCGGATCTACTGAGCTTTATCACACTAATCAATCACCCTGTATTTTAAATTATATTGTTAATCTAAGTATATATTTGGTAGTACAAGGGTGATTGATTATAGTCTAAGAGCTGGGAGCGGATTTTGTGCGTGATAAGTAATATGGAAAAACTATAAGGGGATATGTTGAATTAGTTGTGTACATGACTTTCACCAACGGCCGGAAGCCAGAGTTGGGGCCGAGGGTAGTTATGAGGGGTCAAATTCGCGGATTTTATTATTTTTTTTATGACGCTTATGATCGAGATAGTGCACCAAAATTTGGGAATAAGTAGGTCATGACGTACCGAAGTAAAATCTCTAGGGGCTCAACGCTGCGTGGCCGACAAAGGGGTGGGGGTAGGGGTGAATATAAAAAATATAACGGGTTTTTTGCGACGTTTGTGATTGAGATAGTGCACCAAAATTTGGGTATAAGTAGAACATGACATAAATAATTAAAATCCCTAGAGCCGGAAACCAGAGTGGGGAAGGAAGGTAGTTATAAGGGGTCAATGTTCCGTTTTTTATTATTTTTTTTTGTGACGCTCATGATCGAGATAGCGCGCCAAAATTTGGGAATAAGTAGGTCATGACGTAACTAAGTAAAATCTCCAGGAGTGGAACGCTGCGTGGCCGACAAAGGGGTGGGGGTAGGGGTGAATATAAAAAATATAACGGTTTTTTTGCGACGTTCGTGATTGAGACAGTGCACCAAAATTTGGGTATAAGTAGAACATGACATAAATAATTAAAATCCCTAGAGCCGGAAACCAGAGTGGGGAAGGAAGGTGATTCTGTTTTTTTTGCAAAAATTCTTTGCACGGAGTAGTCAATTAGTTCGTTTGCTTTGGAAATATTTTGTATACTTGTATGTAGATTTTCAGTAACTGCCAGCAAAACAGTTATTTCGTTTTCCTCTGTTACAGTACTTTTTGTTCATCCGTGTTTTTTATACATAACCGAAACAGTGCGGTTAAAAACCAATCCTTAATTTTTCAAAGCTTGCTTTTGTAGGTTGTCGTCTTTCAGGGAACCGTTCATGATAAATTCTTACTGATGATAACGCATTTCTATTGCACTCCCCCAGTTCCAGATCATATCTACCATTTGATCAACAGTAAAATTCATCTTAACTATTTAATAACACAATGTACAAACAATTGTGGTGAACCGTCAGTTTTAGACAATTCAGTCATGGCTTACTTACAATTTGGAAAAATTTAGACACCTTATTAATAAAATAAGAAAATATGAGAGTACACAGACTCGTTTCATACGGGTTCTCTGAACCGCAAAGTAGAATGTTTTCCTAGCGGTGCCTGTTGGTATGGTTATACCTGGGTTAAGCAGAGAACTTGAATCGAATCGAAATTCATTTACCTTATTAATAATTTGCTTTGAGTAATGAACATATCTCGAAAACTTACAAATTTAGACATTCATAAGGAAGAATTTCCTGTAGCTGGCTGTATACCATTAATTACAAAAATTAAGAAAAATCTTCTGGGTAAAAGGTATATTTATTTTAAAAACCCCAAAAAAGGGACACAAATACAATACAGAACGTTTTCGCTCTAAAGAAAACATCATCAGTGTTCTTTGCAAGCTCTACATGCTAAGCCACCAAAAATACATGGGTTAAAACCCTTAAAATGTCGACTAAATGTCTTATATTAAAATATTAAATGCTAAATCCTGATGATGGATGAAATTTCTAAGTATCTATACCCTAAGGCATTATAAGTCTGTGTAACTTGGAACCATATAGGAAACTTTTTTAATATAAATTTTACGAAAAAAACTCATTCTTTATAAAGTGCTCTGCATAGTCTAAAACCTAAGAAGCAATCATCAGATATCAAATTTTATCAACAGTATACGAGGTATGTCAAAAAATATGAATTTCGCTCAAGAGCAAACTACCTTTATATTTCAAAACATCAAAAAATTTTATTATGAAAAGTTATTTGTAATTAAAAACCATAATCAAATATGCAATAACAGCCTTCTACATGAAAAAAAAATTTCTGAAATTTTCCTAAATTACCGATTCCGAACATCATTTTTATTTATTAGACATGTAATAACTCTTTTATTAATAATTTTAGGAAAAAAAAGTTATTCTTCATAAAAATCTGTGCATGGTCTAAACCTCAAGATGCAACCATCAGTTATCCAAGTTTGTTAATTTTATACGAGGTGTGTCAAATAATATGAATTTAGAAAGCATTTAGAAATTCTTTCTAAATTCATATTATTTGACACACCTCGTATAAAATTAACAAACTTGGATAACTAATAGTTGCATTTTGAGGTTTAGACCATGCATAGAGCTCCATTTTCCCGGCCCCTTTTGATTTCCCGGGAATCGAGGGTTTGTAATTTGGATTTCCCGGGAATTCCCGGAAATCGGGAAATTTAAAAATAAAAAGAAGAAATTGTTTTTGTTCTAATTATTCAGTGCAATCAGTATAAAAAATTTGATTACAAATTAATAATGTTTAGAAAAATTCTAAAATTTAAAAGGAAATTAAAACTTTAAAGAAAATTTTAAAAATAGAAAATTATAAATTTGTGTAATCTGAATTTTCGTTGTTTTTATTATTGAAATATGTTTTAAAAAAACATAAATTTTTGACTGTTTGATCTTTCAGGCTGGCTCTTTTTTTGTACAGAAATTTGCTGAAGTTGAAAACGCACTTTCTGTTGATGTAGGTCTGATGCTTTTTAGTGAAGTGAGTAATTTTTTAAACTTCAGGTCCGCTGATTTGCACTAATCTAATAACGTATTATATTTCCTATGTACTAATTTTTCACAACCATAATTTTAATTCAAAATAAATATTTATGTTATAATTCTGGATGCTTCAAAATGAATCGGCTCGTCGCATGAACAAAAGAATGTTTATGCTGACGGTTGTGATATACCCTATTCCACGAACATACGCCTGTTTTGGATTACTTCTACAACCAATATTTTACTGTGCAAAATAAGAACAACGAAAGTAAATTGCAAATTACATTGTTGTTTATTGGAATAATTATTAGCGCCATTTACTTTCGTACTTCTTATGTTGCACAGTAAAATATTCGTTGTTGAAGTAATCCAAAACAGGCGTATGTTCGTGGAATGGCCCATACATTCTGATTTTACCCCAAAATTGGATGGTTTAACCCGGGAGCAGTCGCGCCAAAAAATCTAACATTTTATTCTCTTCCGTGATAACTTGACATTGATTCAATACCATGTGAAATACATGTGAAAGTTACTAGGTGACAAAGGATTATAGTATAGTATAGTTGATCCAAAAGATGGCATAACCCAGACATCCAAAGTGAAAGTTATCCTTCAACACCAAATTGTTATATATGGTCCACACAATGACCAGAAAAAAGTTACACCATTTTGAGCGTCGGGTTTGGGGGGGGGGGGAGAGGGGGGAGAAATCGGTGAATTCGTAGTTTTTGAAGTTTTTCGCCAATATTTCTAAAACTATGCGGTTTAGCATGAACAACCTTCTATATAAAATTGTTCTACATTAAATTTGAAATAAAAAAGGCCCTATGCATAATCTTTCTAAAATGAATGGTTCCAAAGTTACGGAGGTAGTATAGTATAACTGGTCCAAAAAAAGGCCTAACCCAAACATCCAAAGTAAAAGTTTTCCTCCAACACCAAAATGTTCTATATGATGGTCCATATATTTTTCAGTAAAAAGTTACACCATTTTGAGCGTCCGGTTTGGGAGGGAGATTGGAGAGAAGCCGGTAAATTAGTAGTTTTTTTACGTTTTTCGTTAATATTTCTAAAACTATGCTTTAGCGTAAACAATTTTATATACAATAATGTTCTAAATGAAATTTAAAACAAAAAATGTTCTATAGATAATTGTTTTAAAATCAACGGTTCCAGAGTTACGGAGGGTGAAAAGCCGAGGTTTTCGATACTTTTTATATTTTTTGGGCAATATTTATGATATCACTATACCAAAAACCCAGACATCCAAAGTGAAAGTTATCATCCAACACCAAATTGTTCTATATGGTCCACATAATGTTCAGAAAAAAGTCACACCATTTTGAGCGTCGGGTTTGGGGTAGAGAGGGGAGAGAAACTTTGTAACTCTGGAACCGTTGATTTTATAACAATTATGTTTAGAACCTTTTTGTTTTAAATTTTATGTAGAACATTTTTCTATAGAACATTCCTTACGCTAAAGCATAGTTTTAAAAATATTGACGAAAAATGTAAAAAAACTACTAATTTACCGACTTCTCCCCCATCTCCCCCCCAAACCGGACGCTCAAAATGGTGTAACTTTTTACTGAACAATATGTGGACCATATAGAACAATTTGGTGTTGAAGGAAAACTTTTACTTTGGATGTCTGGGTTAGGCCTTTTTGGACCAATTTATTGGTTATGCATAGGGCCTATTTTATTTCAAATTTAATGTAGAACAATTTTGTGTAGAGTGTTCTTCATGCTAAACCGCTTAGTTTTAGAAATATTGACCAAAAACGTAAAAAACTACGAATTTGCAGATTTCTCCCCCCTCTCCCCCCAAACCCGATGCTCAAAATGGTGTGACTTTTTTCTGAACATTATGTGGACTATATAGAACAATTTGGTGTTGGAGGATAACTTTCACTTTGGATGTCTGGGTTTGGGTCTAACTATACCATACTATTACATATCATCCATTCTATCTGTGTCGCTGTTTGGAATTCAGGAAAATGGCCATCTGAATGGTGTACCTCAATTTATATCCCACTACACAAAAAAGGAACTACTACCAGATGTGAAAACTACCGCACACTATCACTAATAACACATGCTAGTAAAATCTTGTTGCATATCATCAAAAACAGATTAAAAACCTATTTACATTACCAAATACCTCAGGAACAAGCGGGGTTTGTAAAGGGTAAAGGTACAAGGGAACAAATCCTGAACCTGAGACAACTCATTGAAAAGTCTATTTTCAAGTACCTATGATTATATGCTTCGTTGACTACCAAAAGGCATTTGATTGTGTAAGCTGGATAAATAAGTGGTCAATTTTAATAGAAATGGGCGCACCAATGCACCTGGTGACACTTGTTAAAAAACTGTACCAATCTAATATGGCGACAGTACGACCAGATCAGAAGTTCTCAAACCAATTCAAGACCGAGAGAGGCGATAGACAAGGATGCGTGTTGTCACCTGACTTATTTAACATTTATGGTGAACATGTCATAAGGATGGTTTTAGAAGGATGGGCCGGTGGAGTAACAGTAGCTGGTAGGAAAATCTCCAATTTAAGATTTGCTGATGACACTACAATGATAGCAGCAAATGAGCAAGAAATGGTTGATCTTCTGCGAAGAGTTGAGTACGAAAGCAATAAAGTTGGTCTGAAAATCAATAAAGCTAAGACAAAAATAATGGTGGTCGACAGATTCCACACTATTCAACTGACTAACAAGTTACAGGAATACCAGATAGTAAACACCTTTGTCTATCTCGGGTCTAGTATAACTAACGATGGTAACTGTGAAGCAGAAGTTCGGAGACGTATTGGTATGGCAAAAAATGCGATGAGTCGTCTAACTAAAGTTTGAAAAGACAGATCTATCTCTCAAAATATCAAAATGAGACTGATGAATGCCCTTGTATTCTCAATATTTCTATACGGAGCAGAGACTTGGACTCTTCGCGCATGCGAGCGCCAAAAAATTGATGCCTTTGAGGTGTGGTGCTGGAGAAGAATGCTACGCATACCTTGGATAGCCCATAGGACAAACGTTTCCATTCTAAACCAACTCAATATTAAAAAAAGGCTGTCCACAATATGTCTGCAACGAATTCTGCAATTCTTGGGTCACGTGGTTCGCAGGGGTGACGACAGTTTAGAGAGATTAATTGTTTCTGGAAACGTTCCGGGGAGAAGATCAAGAGGACGATCACCAACTAGATGGTCTGACCAAATAAAGCATTCAGCTGGAAACTCATTCTGCGAAGCTCTTAGAGCAGCTGAAGATGGAGGAAATGGAGAAACCAATGGAGAAACTTTGTTAGGAATATTGGAAGAAATCACGATCCTCAGTAATGGGGAAACGACAAGAGAGAGAGGTGATAACTTGAAGAAAAATTGTGTAACATAACTTTTCACTCGTAAGTGTCTCGAGGAAGATTGTAGTAATGCGTGGGAATTTAAAAAAAATTAAGTTTTCTTTATTTTTTTTGTGAAATTTACGGCTTTGGTGAAAACTAATTAGCTTTAAAATTGTTAGAAATAGATATTTTTAACGTAACAAGTCAATAAAAATATTATACAATAGAAATTTCTTTTAAATTCGCATTTAAATTCGTATTCTGAGATTTTTTCTCTACGCGCGACTACTTACGTGACAGAAGTGAGCGCGACTGCTCCCGGGTTAAAATATAATTGAAAAATAAATATTTTAAGTGGAATGATTTAAAATGATTATTAAGCAGAGATAATAATTGTATCAGAATCATTTATTCATTGTGAGTTAGTAATATCTCCGCTCATAATTTAAAATAAAATATTTTAAAATCTCGGGAAATCCGTAAAAATTCCCGGGAATAGGGATTTCCATTTTTTACTGATTTCCCGGGAAATGTGTCCCGGGAGTTTCCCGGGAATGCAGCTCTAACCATGCACAGATTTTTATGAAGAATAACTTTTTTTCCTAAAATTAATAATAAAAGAGTTATTACATGTCTAATAAATAAAAATGATGGTCTGAATCGGTTATTTTAGCAAAATTTCAGAAATCTTTTTTTTTCAAGTAGAAGGCTGTTATTGCATATTGGTTGCATGGTTTTTAATTTCAAATAACGTTTCATAATAAAATTTTTTGATATTTTGAAATATAAAGGTAGTTTGCTCTTGAGTGAAATTCATATTTTTTGACATACCTCGTATACTGTTGACAAAATTTGATATCTGATCATTGCATCTTAGGTATTAGACTATGCAGAGCACTTTATAAAGAATGACTTTTTTATGACTTTTAATATTAAAAAAGTTTCCCATATGGTTCCAAGTTACGCAGACACCCTGTATGACTTTCCACGAAGGCCGTGGGTTGTTGAGTTGAATTCTCTGTCTTCACATAGAATTAAACATACATATTATACAAAAATTAAAGTACGGTAATCGCACTTTTCGATAGTGACATAAAATATAGGGTGTTACATTTAAAATTACTGAGAAAATAATGTACTTGCGTTTTGATTCACCCTGTATTCCATTTAAAGAAAATTAGCCATATCAACCATTCTTAAAAATTTTGACAATCAACAAAAATATATGGCATTAATAAAATATTGCTATTGTGCTTATTTTTGTTTATCCAGGGTGTTGGACTTGTTACGATTTTCATAGACGATTGGAAATAACTTTGTAAATACCCTTTATAACATAATAAACCTTTAAATTTTTGTGATGGAAAAGTTGGGAAGATCTTGAATATAAAATAAAATACAGTGTGTTCCATTAAAAAAAAATAAGTTTGGTCTGTCACGATGTTATCGAACACCCTGTAACATTCTAACTAATTTTGTAATGTGAAGCTCAACGTTAGCTACAATTTTTGTTATTAAGTTTTATTGCAATCTATTACTATAGCGGATCTACTGAGCTTTATCACACCAATCAATTACCCTGTATTTTAAATTATATTGTCAATCTAAGTATCTAAGTATTGTTTGTACCTACTTGTAACCAGTTATATGTACTTAATTATACAATTTTTTTACTGTATTGTAAGTATTTTTGTCTGTCGAAATATGAGGTATAGTATCAAGTAATTCTTATTTGTTTATTTACTTACTTTTTCAGGCGGACATACAGAGTCACCAAACTTGGCACATATTAAGAGAATAATCACAAATGAGATCATTGTGATGCATTGAAACAAAATAAAATGATTTGGCTATTTATAAGCTTCATTAAACAGGAATGGCACAAAATTTACAGTTATTATCCTATAACACCCACTAGCCAGTCTGTGGGGTTTTCTATCTTGAAAAATATTTTTTACAAAATGTTATTTTATCATTTTTGTTGTTATCTTCAGCGGTATTATAGTTGATTAAACGTTAAAACAACTCTAATATATTTGATACCAAATATTTATTAAATTATCACATTAAAACATTTTTAGATGGACTCCATTGGAAAAAAATAAATTCCATTTCTTTATGCAGACGGTTAAAAATAGTTATAAGACTGAATCCCGTGTATAAAAAAAAGTTGATTAAGAGCAAGCTGAAAATTTGTTAATACCTTAAGGGTGTCTAGTAGGACAAACTTTGATATATGGGAACACTGGAACAGGGGGAGTTTTAATTGTGAAACAGGTTAAACATTTGGAACGGTCATACCACGAAAACGTCACATGTATTTTGTCGGACAGAACTTCCAATTGATTTGTTACCCTTTCATTAAACTCTAATGCAAAAATCTCTATCACCAAATGGGCATTTTAATGAGTGGAACACGTAGAACATGTCAAATGACAGGAATTATGACAGGTGATAAATAGCAGTCTGATTTTTGCATGAGAGTTTATTGAAAGGGTAACAAATAAATTGGAAGTTCTGTCGGACAAAATATATGTGACGTTTTCGTGGTGTGACCGTTCCAAATTTTTAACCTTTCCACAATTAAAACTTCCCCTGTTTCAGTGTTTCCATATATCAAAGTTTGTCCGACTAGACACCCTTAAGAGGATCGGTACTTATTTTCGGCTGCAATGCTATTCAAATGGGGATTAATTTTTTTTTGAATCCTGAGAAAACTAATAAGTATTTTTGAAAAATTTAAACGCAGAATGAAAGATTACGTTATTAGCGAGGGCCGAAAGTCCATGAGAACTTCTATAATGTTTATTTTAATAAGTTACAGGGGTGAAAAATTAAGAGAAAATTTAGTGTGATTTGTAATTTTAAAGATCTCATTCAAAATAAACTTTTTGTTTATTCTAAGGGACTTTCGGCCCTCGGTAATAATTTAATCTTTCATTCTGCGTTTAAATTTTTCAAAAATATTTATTGGTTTTTTCAGGATTCGAAAAAAATGAAAACAATTCCGTGGTAATATTTTCCAAATCTATCTTTTTCTTACAACGCACTCAGCCGAATATAAGATTGTCAGATTGTCAGTCAGACACTGACAATCAGTGACAATTTTAAATATTTGACATTGCATCGGGAATATTTTGAGTTATTCATTAAATATTATTGATATATAGTGTATTTGATAAATAATTGATTTAAGACGTGAACTTATTAAAAAGGTATTTATTGTGTATTGTTTGTGAAAGATCCAAGCAAAGAATACATCAGGATAATATATTCTGTGATCCAAGTATTTTGTTGTTAAAGATGTCCAAATTGTAAGCGTTCCATAACAATATATTATTAAGAAATCACTTTAACACTTTTCCTCTTTTCTCGATTGAGTATTAGTTTTTGTTGTACAAATAAATTATTACAATCACTAAATACATAGTTAGTGAAAAAATTATCACATTTATTAACTGAATTAATAATTTGCAATTATAAAAATAACAGTTATCCAAGAATATTCAAAAGCCATCTCTTTAAATTAATGATGACATTTTCAAGTAGAATGACATTCTAGTAATGTTTACATATCCATACCAGTGTGAATTTTACTACACGTAATTTGCCGTGTAAAGACAGAAAAAGTAGGGATACACGTAAAATATTTGCGAATTATGTACCCATAGCCTTAAGCTATTAACAAATTTTCAGCTTGCTATTAACCAACTTTTTGTTCATACGCGGGATCCAGACCTAGTATTTATAAAACAGTTCGTGAAGTATGCTTTTTGCGAACGCACGCGATGTTTAGAGCACGAGCGACAACGGTGCGAGTGCTATACATCGCTTAAGTTCTCAAAAAGTACTTCACGCACAGTTTCATGCAATATTTTATCTATGATGAACAAATAAAAAAACTGTAACACTTCGTCACAGGAATTTATTTCTATTCTACAATTTTTAGAACTTTGAAATTTAAGAATTCTAACTTCTTTCAAACACAAAACTGTCAAAGCTTTTGTCGTAATTTATTGCTCATTATGTCGTCACCATGACAACGCGAAAGTTAAGGATACTTGATTATATGAGAGTGTGTCAAAAACAGTGCGAAAAAGTAAATCCCATTTAAAATACATTGTTAATTCACGCACACTTTAAACACTTCACGCACTGCTATCTATAATGACAGTTTTCACAAACTAAAAACTTATACATAACATGACATAGAGTTGATAAATGCAATTTTTAGCACTCCATACGACCGTTAAAAATGCTACTTTAAGGCACTAGTGCTTTAAAATTTTTATGGCACTGCAGTTCGTATTGACCGTATAGGCAATTTTGATGTAATGTCAAAAAATATAAAAATGGAATGTCAGTCAAGTTCAAGTAAAAGTTTTTGTAGATATTATCCTGTAATTACGGTTGTAAAAAAAATATTGTATAATATGCGTGTTAAAAAGTACATTTTAAGGCACTCATGTGAATTGCAGAACTCGCTTCGCTCATTCTGCAAACTTTCACATGCGTGCCTTAAACGTGTATTTTAACACTTATATCATAAATAACTATTATTTCAGTAGGCTTCTAATTTATAGTCAATAGCGTTAAGTGAAACAAAGTTTAATAATACAAATGAAACCAATTATTTCATTCATTAGATCTTAACTAAAATATTTTTTTGTTTCTACTGAATACTTTTATTTCGGGCACTTACAATATTATGGTTTGTTGCCACACAATTGAACCCCTTTAAAATATGACTTTACCATAAAAAGATGATAACTAACTTTAAAGTTATCCATTCGTAAATCGGAGGTATTTGCTTTGCAGCAATATTTAAAATTGTAAATTAGAGAGAGCCGCAAAAAAAATCCAATTACATAGTTCTCTTTCATTAAATATATCCATTGAACCGCAATAACGGGGCACTATGGTGAAGTATACAAAATTATTATTTTTCGAAGATTCATCAAAAACGGGTCATAGGTATAACAAAATAATTGTCTTAATAGACGGAGAGCTAGAGGCGAGAAATCATCGTCATAAGTAATATGGAGTTTGGCATGTGAAATGTGTCTATTGTATATTGATAACTATGACCCCTTTCAGGCTGACACCTCAGTGGATACAGGAAGTAGCCATAAGGGATGAAAGGGGAAAGTTGGTGCAGTCATTAAATGTTTTCACCTTCTATTTTGTTAAACCTCCATCGATTTGCATGAAAATTGGTGAGTAGTTAGAGCATAACTCAAGAAACAGAACTGATATGGTGCCAACGTGCGCTTTTACCCTGGGGGTGGATGCCACCCCTTCTCGGGGGTAAAAACCATTTTATTAAAAATAACCCCACTAATCGATAGAGGGACAAATTTTAAGCAAAATTTGTTACTTCTAATTATTAAAATAAATCAATACTTTTTGAGTTATTAAAGATCAAAGATTTGAATTTTTCGTGAAATAAATGCATGATGTAAAGCGGTTTTTCGTGAATAATTAAAAAACTGTAAGTTTTATCAAAATAGTTATGATTAGGTACCAAAATTGAAGATAATAAAAAATAAAAGAGATTTATTGTTCGAAAAACCTTTGAGAATTAATAAAAAGTGAGTTATAGGTGATGGAATGTATATTTTTTTCGGCTAGTACCCAAATCTAAGTATTCAAGCTCAAATAACGGGAAAACAGTGCATTTTATAAAATATATTTACTGAACACTTGTCAAAGTACTCAAGAATACCTATCAAGTGAGCTCCAGATGAAGTTTATAACATCAAAGCTAAGCAAGTGATGATGAAAATAAGAGAACCGTTTCGAGTTTTTAGGAAAAAGTGAAAATTAAAACATACGGTATTTATATATTTATTTTGAAATTTGTTAACAGAATAATTTTTAAAGGAATTTCGGGAATGAAGTTAGGATTATAATTTATTATCAAGTTCGTTTTATTACAATTTAAATATAAGTTAAAAATGCATTATTATAACGAAAACTTGGTTTTTTATGTATTTAAATTCCTAATATGGAAAATTGCTATTATGAAACGTTGTTTAGAATTAAAAATTATGTTTAATGTTCAATTATATCCTACTATTGGGACCGTGCAAGTTTGGCAAAGCGACCTCTATTTCTACGCTCTGTACTTTTATTCGCACTTTTAATTATATTGGCCAATTATATTAGTCCTGGTTGCTGGATAATTGTCAAGGCCATAGTCCAAAAAAATAATAAGAAGAAAAAATAAGATGCAGGTTACATTATGCAAACATAAACAATTGTATGCAGCAAATAAAATTAGTTATTAAAATGCAGTACTGCAAGCAAAATACAATTAATTAAATTTACCTTTATATAATAATTGCATATCGTATCAATATTGTGGAGCAATATATAATTTTTCTGCTTCAATGACAGAAGGTATGAAATATACGTCAATTTGACAATTTCAATTGACAATATGAATTATTTAAGATAGTTGCAATATTTCTCCGCGACTCGCGCACGGTCGTTTCTCGTTTCCCTTTCCAAGTACTTGCACACCGCGAATAGTATTTTTACTACAAAAACGTTATTACGTAGGTCAAAATTTTTGACGTAAGAGAACTGTCAAAACATTAGAATGTGACTTTTCATTATTGCCGTGTTTATAATAAACATAGCAATAATGAAAAGTCACATTCTAATGTTTTGACAGTTCTCTTACGTCAAAAATTTTGACCTACGTAATAACGTTTTTGTAGTAAAAATACTATACTTAAATATTGTGAGCTATAAAGCACTTTACTGAGCGAATTTCCTGAGCGAAATTCATATTTTTTACACATCGACTAAAATCGATACAATTTTATATAATCTTATGTTTATGATTGCATCTTGGATTTTAGACCGTGCAGATCTTTTTATGAAGAATAATTTTTGTTCGTAAAATTAATAATAAAAGAGTTATAAATGAAAATGATGATTGGTAGGTATCTCTATTTTGAGAAAAAAATTAAATATTTTCTTTTTATTAGAAGAATGTAGATAATAGTTACATTATTATAATAATTATTAATTATTTAATTATAATAACAACTATTGCATATATTAGAACACAGTTTTTAATTCCAAACAATTTTTCGTAGTAACAATAATTTACAACAGTGTGAAAAAAGGTACTTTAATCTTGAGCGAAATTCATATTTTTTAAAATACCTCCTATAATATAGATAAAATTTGCTATCTGATGATTGAATCGTAGGTTTTAGACGATTCAGAACTTTTTATGAATTATAACTTTATTTCGTAAAATAAAAATAAAAAAGTGTCCCGTAATATATGTGTCCAACTTAAGTAGACACACTGTATATTGTACAGTATAATATACATAATACATAAATCATTTGGTAGACAGCACCAAAAATTTGTAACCTGCCATTTAACATTACTTACATTTAGGGCCGGTTGTTCGAACGCTAATCAACAATGATAACTATCAAATATTTAATTACTGTCACCAAAACTGTCAATGTCAACTTTTATTGGGTTGCTGAAAACATAATTGATTAAAATTATGAGATTAGTTAATCAATAAACATAACAATTATTAACATAATTGATTAAGTAATTTCATATTATGTTTTCAGCAACCCAAACAAAGTTGACATTGACAGTTGGTGAGAGTAATTAAATATTTGATAATGATCATTGTTGATTAGCGTTCGAACAACCGGCCCTTAGGGCCGGTTGTTCGAACGCTAATCAACAATGATCATTATTAAATATTTAATTACTGTCACCAAAACTGTCAATGTCAACTTTGTTTGGGTTGCTGAAAACATAATTAATTACAATTATGAGATTTATTATTAATTATGTTAATAATTATTGTTATATTAATTGATTATAGTCTCAGAATTGTAATTAATTATGTTTTGACAACCCAAACAAAGTTGACATTGACAGTAATTAATTATTTGATAATGATCATTGTTGATTAGCGTTCGAACAACCGGCCCTAAAATTAATAAGTAATATTTATTTATTTAATATTCAATTCTTTTACAGTTTATATGAAGTAATATAATTTTGAAATAATATGAAATTCTCATTAACATTTTTACGTATAGTGTCTCCATTGTAGAATTATCTCGCTATCTAAAATTGCTAAAAAATCATAAATTGCTGTCTTGAGATGCAACTTGTCTTTGAGGTCGGTTATCTCGAAGATGGTTTGAGATATCGAAATGCCGTTTTCAGATTTGGATTCAGGAGACAAAACTACATTGACATCGGTACATAAGCTCCAGATATTGCAGGGGTGGCAACGCAGGAACGAACGAACGGACTTTGCGAATTTATAAACGAAATCAAAATTTTCGTTAAAAATACTATTTATTTTTCACTTCAGCTGCCCCCCCTTCAGTTTTTACAGTACTTCTGTACTATAATTTTCGTTAAAAAGGCACGTTATCTTGCTTATTCACCGGTTGTGTTCCCTTGCCCCCCACTTTTTTGGTCTAGAACCGCCCCTGTATAAACTGAATATGTACAGAAACTGAGGGTGTCCAATAATGGGCACATTTGACATAATATGCAAATACATTTTTGCTATATTTTATATAAATGTCTTAAAACAATTTTAAAAACTTATATCAATAATATAATAATTAAGCTCCAAATTTTTGGAGCCTAAATTTTGAAAAATGTTTGTAGCATAATGTTTAATGGTATCAACTTTTCCGGGAGCTCATTTGGTACATATTTCTAAGTACTTTGACAAGTGTTCAGTAGATATATTTTATAAAATGCACCGTTTTCCCGTTATTTGAGCTTGAATACATAGATTTGGGTACTAGCCGAAAAAAAAATATACATTCCATCACCTATAACTCACTTTTTATTAATTCTCAAAGGTATTTCGAATAAGAAATCTCTTTTATTTTTTATTATCTTCAATTTTGGTAATCATAACTATCTTGATAAAACTTACAGTTTTTGAATTATTTACGAAAAACCGCTCTACATCATGCATTTATTTCACGAAAAATTCAAATCTTTGATCTTTAATAACTCGAAAAGTATTGATTTATTTTAATAATTAGAGGTAATAAATTTTGCTTAAAATTTGTCCCTCTATCGATTAGTGGGGTTATTTTTAATAAAATAGTTTTCACCTCTGAGAAGGGGTGGCATCCACCCCCAGGGTAAAAGCGCACGTTGGCACCATATCAGTTTTATTTCTTGAGGTATGCTCTAACTACTCACCAATTTTCATGTAAATCGATGGAGGTTTAACAAAATAGAAGGTGAAAACCTTTAATGACTGCGTTAACTTTCCCCTTTCATATATTACTTATGACGATGATTTCTCGCCTCTAGCTCTTAGACTATAACCGGTAATAGTGATGGCAAACTCGGCTAATTGTAGAGACGTTTAAGATTGGATTTACTAAGAAACGGATCAGAAACCGAGAAAGTGGATCAGCAAAATTCGGAATTCGGAACGGATCCAGAGCATTTGTAATATAGCTATTCCTTCGCCAAACATCTTTTTATAACTCCACATCTTTAAATTTCCCTCCATATTTTCAAGGAGTATCTTCTACCTTTCGATTTCTAATTAAGTAAGTATGTATTTGCTTAGTTAGTCGATTTTAATTCAGCTATTTATAGGGGAGTCAAGATATAACGAAAACATGCATTGTTTCCGAAAACAATGAAAACGTAGAATACGAATATGGCTTTACAATTTGAAAATTCTTATACAGAAGCTCTTATACAGTATGTACATATGTCTGCGTAGCTAGGAACCATATGGGAAACTTTTTTATTATCAATTTTACGAAAAAAAAATGTAAAAATAAAACTATGTTTATTTTCAATAAAACCACATTTAGTTATTTTAAGTTATTTATAGTTTTAGGTGGCATGACTGTGTAATTTTAGTTTGAATGACATTTGTAAATAATTATTTGATAGTTGTCAAAAACTCATAGAGTAAGAAATATCATGTTCTTGATTCTCTTTTTAGGTTTGTATTTTTAAGTTATTTTAATATTGTTGTATTAATGTTTATAATCTTTATTGTACATATTGTAAATCAACTCTTTTTAGATGAATTCATACGGCTATCTCTTACAAGAATAAGAAGTATGAAACTACTCTTATAAATCAAGAACTTAAGCTGACCAAGCAAAAATAGTGATAAAAATAGATTTTCAAACCGTTATTTGTACAAATTAAGGATGAATATTACATCAATGAAAATTTGGATTGCTATAGAAGCAAGCAGTAGTGATAGTAAGAATAATGTACCTATGTAAATTTAAGTTGTTGCAGCCAACAGAGTCCCGTTTCTATTATAAAATCCCTGCTGAAAAGCAACTTCAAGATTATCATTCTGAACTATTTCGTCTGAAAAAAGTAAACAATGTTTTAGCATCCATGAAATCAAGAGGATGCTTTAGAACGTGTACCATTTCATTAGATGATAATTTGAAAGTGATTTATTTTGATTCAGACGGTGATGTGGTTTATCAAAATGAGTACCTACAACAGACCTTATTACCAGTGTATGAGAAGAAAGAAGCGATTGAACAATCTCCACCATTAGTCGAGTTGCTCCAGAAACTTGGTGATACTAGTATACCTAAAGTTGAAAAGAAAAATTACAAAAAAAATAAAAGATGATTTCGTACTTCGAAATTTTGATGGTAAAAATGTTCCAATGAATTCATGGCTCAAGACCTTCGAATCAGAATGTTCGCGATGTGAGGTGGATGCTGATAAAGACAAGATTTTGATTCTACGTCTGTTTCTTGATGGAATAGCAAAGGAATGGTTTGAATCAAAAATAATAACATTAGGCTTAGATAACAGTTTTGAGCTATGGAAAGTTAATTTTTTAGATAGTTTTTGTCAAACAGGTTGGGATAATCATAGAAAAGCTTATTCTTTTAAGTATTTAGGTGGTAGTCTTGTTGATTATGCATTTCGCAAAGAAAATTTATTGCTAAATATCAAAAATGATTTTCCTATTGATATATTAATCGATTTAATTGTGACAAATTTGCCAATTAATATACAAAATAATATTAATAGAGCTGAGGTTGCAACAATGGAAAAATTGATAGGTGAGTTACGAAAGTTGGAGAGTTCAGTTATAAGCAAGAAGAAAAAATCAGAGACAAACCCAAATTTTGTACAAATACCTACCAAATTAAATACAATAATACCAAAAGAAAAAAATAGTTGTCAATATTGTGATAAAAAAGGATTCCCTGGGAGGTTTCATCCAGAGGCAATGTGTCGTTTAAAGCAAAAATATAGAAGGTCAATACAAGAAACCAAATCAAATGATATTCAATATGTTAATAATATTGCTATACAGGAGACATTAAATGAAACGGTAACCGACCAAAAAAACTGAATTTGCTGCCATTGATCAAATTAAAAGTATTCCTAAATAATAGAGAATTATGTGGAATCTATGACCCAGGTTCAAATGTTACTCTTCTGAATTCGAAGGTAGCAGGTAAGTTGGGATTAGTTATTCATGAAGATAGGAATATGTTTAAAATGATAAATGGCAGAACAAATTTTACAGGAAAACTAATTGCAAAAATGAAAATTAATAAAATTGAGAAAAATGTTAATCTTTTTGTAATTAATGATGAATATTTCGAGTATGATATTCTACTTGGATTGGATTCTATTTTGAATTTTCAAATGAAACAAGATTTTGATTTAGAAATTTATCAAAGATTAGATCTAGATATTGAAGAGAAGATTGAAAAGTTTAATCACAATGTTAATTTGACAGAATATTCAATAAACTTTAATGAAGGAATTCCCACAGAGCTTTTTGAAGCAAAATTAGAACATTTACAGCCAGAGCAGAAAAGTAAAATAGAAATATTACTAAATAAATATGACAATATTTTTGCAAAACATAAATTTGATATTGGGCAAGTTCAAAATAATGAAGCTCAAATTAAACTTTTAGAACATAAATTTGTCGCAAAGAAGCCATATAGATGCTCAATAGAGGACCAAAAAGAGATAGAATTTCAAATTGGACAATTGTTAAAAGCAAATTTAATAAAAGAATCATCTTCGCCCTTTGCAGCACCTGTTACATTGGCTCTTAAAAAAGATGAAGGATCTAAAACAAGATTATGCATTGATTTTCGTGAATTAAATAAATTAATTGTCCCCGAACCACAACCTTTTCCATTAATTGACGAGATTTTGAGCAAAACAAGGAATGCTAAATTCTTTACTACTTTAGATAAAAATTCTGCTTTTTGGTGTATTCCATTTCGGAATAAAGATAAATATAAGACAGCTTTTGTTACACAAGATGGTCATTGGCCATGAAAATGCTTACCTTTTGGGCTTAAAACATCACCAGCAATATTTCCAAAGATTTTAAGTAATATCAGAAAACATAATTTAAATCCATTTTGTATAAATTACATAGATGATATTTTAATATTTTCAGTATCATTTGAAGAACACTTAGAGCACATTGAAAGACATGGAAGCCATTCTTAAAGAGGGATTTAGGCTCAAACTTCTAAAATGTAATTTTGCAAGAGAAGAGGTAAAATATTTGGGGCACATTGTGGGAAACAATTCAGTTCGTCCTTTACATGATAATTTAATATCGATCAGAAATTTTCCAGCACCAGATACCAGAAAAAAAAATACGACAGTTTTTGGGAAAAGTAAATTTTTACCACAAATATATAAAAGACTAGGTTATTAGAGCCATTACATAATTTATTTAGAAAAGATATTAAATTTCACTGGTCTTTAAGCTGCCAAACAGCCTTTGATATGGTAAAGAGTATCCTCTGCTCTGAACCTAATCTAGCTATTTTTGACCCAAATGCTCCTACAATTATATATACCGATGCTAGTATTTTAGGAGTTGGTGCAGTTCTCAAAACAGAAACAAGAAGATGGAGAAATGAAACCTGTGGCTTACTTTTCAAAAAAATTGAACAAATATCAGAAAAACAAAAAAGCAATTTTTTTAGAATGCCTGGCAATTAAAGAAGCATTAAAATTTTGGCAATACTGGCTAATGGGAAGAAAATTTGTCGTTATTACTGATCATAAGCCCCTTGAGGGAAGAGAACTTCGTACAAGACTAGATAAAGAATTAGGAGATATGACTCCATTTCTTTCACAATTTGATTTCGACATTAAACATGAACCTGGAAAAGAAAATATAGAAGCAGACTGCCTTTCTAGAAACCCAGTTTTGGAAAATATAGAAAATGCAGAAACATTTATAAAAACAGTAAACCTAGTGACATTAACTGAGATAAAACAAGACCAGAATAATAATCGACAAGCTATAGATAAAATGATAGGAACAATTTTCAACAAAGATGTATTCTATAAATTAAGGAAGAACCAGAAAAAAATAATATTATCCAAAGATTTTGGAGTGAAGTTAATAACAAAAATTCACAAATTTTATGGTCATATTTGTGCTGGTAAAGTAATTAACAAAATAAGGAATTTTTACTACATTAAGAATTTGGATTTACTGACAAAAGATATCTGCCAGAAATGCGAGATTTGCTGTAAAAATAAAACAAGAGTAGGTCCAAAATATGGTCTCTTGTCACAATTAGGTCCGGCAAAAGAACCCTTCGAGATAATGTCCCTAGATACAATAGGAGGATTTGCTGGCAATCGTTCAACAAAAAAATACCTCCACTTACTTGTAGACCATTTTACCAGATATGCATTTGCAGTTACTTCCAAAAATCAGACAACAGGTGATTTTATTAAACTAATCTCTAAAATTCAAGATAAACACCCCATAAAAACATTATTAACAGATCAGTATCCGGGAATTAATTCCAAAATATTTAGAAACAATATGAAACAGTTAAATATTCAACTGATTTTTACAGCAGTGGACTGCCCATTTTCGAATGGTTTAAATGAAAGACTTAATCAAACATTAGTTAATAGGATAAGATGTAAACTAAATGAAACTAGAAGTAGAGCATGGACAAAAATAGCTGAAGAATGTATAGATGAATATAATAGAACAGATCATTCCGTAACCGGATATAGCCCAGAATATTTGCTTTTTGGAAAAGCGGATCCGATTGTTCCCGAGGAACTTTGTGAAACAAGAAATGTATCAAAAGATAAGCAAATAGCTTATAAAAATTCAGTACGACATCAAGAATATAATAAAAAGCTGTATGACAAAAATAGAAAATTCCATGAATTTAAAGAAGGAGATTGGGCATATTGTAGAAAATAAATCCAAACTAAATAGGAAAAAACTTGATGAAGTAAGACTAGGCCCATTTCAAATAAAAAAACAAATTTCAAATACTTTATATGAAATAGATATCGGATACAAAAGGAACGATATGAACTATTTTCACATCTCAAAATTGTTGCCTTGTGACCAACCACAGACTTTCATGGTTTGTCATACCTGTTGGTGGGGGGATGTAAAAATAAAACTATGTTTATTTTCAATAAAACCACATTTAGTTATTTTAAGTTATTTATAGTTTTAGGTGGCATGACTGTGTAATTTTAGTTTGAATGACATTTGTAAATAATTATTTGATATTTGTCAAAAACTCATAGAGTAAGAAATAGCATATTCTTGATTCTCTTTTTAGGTTTGTATTTTTAAGTTATTTTAGTATTGTTACTTTATCGTACTATATACGTAGTATAGTATAATAGATAAAGTTATAGGATCGTGCAAAAAAAAATTTTTCAGATTTCACTTTTTTTCGACGTTTTGAGTCCCCTGAGTCTAAAAAGCAAATAAAAAAAAACATGTCGGAAGTATGTACGTACGTACGTACGTACGTACGTACGTACGTATGTACGTACGTATGTCGCCACCGCCCAGCAAAAACTACTGGACCGATTTTGATGAAATTCGGTATGAGTAAGTTTAAGAGAATTTTGTCGAGAAACTAAGCTTTTAAAAAAAACCTCTCAAAGGGGGGCCGAAATAGGGGGGATATTTAGGGCCCATTTTTGCAAATTTTGACCGAAATGAATGAAATTCAACTCAAAGTAAGCTCATCGATAGGTAAATAAAAATACGGAATTTGACATTTCCAAATTCAAAATGGCGGCCAACATGGCCGACTGCCCACCCTACACATTTCCCTATCTATCTAAAAACTTGTTTAAGATAAATTTAATTTGAAAAAGTCGTTATATAGCCCAAAGATGGGGCTATAAGAAGGATGTTATCGTTTTTCAGAAAAAGTTACGGGTTGCCTATATTTAAGGGGTCAAATTTTGACATAAATTTGAACTAGATTTTCTCAAAAATGGCTCCAAGGAATTTTTTTATTTTTTGATATATTTTTGATATTATATCAGTAAATTTAATGACATTAGCCATATATCTTAACTCCCCATAGGAGGGGAGTTATGAATTTTTTATAAAAAAATATTCGAGTGCCCGTAACTTCCTTGTTAATAGAAACTAAAATTTGAAATTTTTCAGACATATATCGATACATTTTTGGCAAAGTAACGTAAGTGACATTTTTGGCGAAAATCATGTTTTTCCATTAAACTAACGGTATTAGTGTTTAGAAGGTACTGCCAAAGTGTAGTAAGCCTAGAATTACTTTAAAACCTTTTTTTAACTATTTTAAAAACGTATGTCCAGAATTGTTTTAATAATACCCGCAAAAGAAACGCAACTTTAGCACAATTTCCATAATAATAACGTAAGCAAACGTCGTTTACCGCCATAATAACGTAAGTACCGGTCGGTTTCTGTTACTTACGTCAGATTTTCGCAGTCAGTGTTTGGCTTACGACAGTGACAGATTCGTGCTACAATCGACTAAATTATTGATTTTAGGTAAGTTATAACGAAAAACATGTTTTTGTAGTAATATTTCAAAAAACTCTAAAACCTTAACTAACATTATGAACCTGTAAAACTCCTTTTCATATTTAATTTCGTTTATTTATTACAAATTATTTTCTCATAACCTAAGAATAAATTCGGTTGAATTGTTTGTTAAAAAATCTTTGTAAATTTTGACATAGAATGTAAAATGTTTGTCAAAAAATAAGTTAAAAATTGTAAAATTATCAATTTGAACTCTTGTATCTAGAAAACGATCAGAAATAAAAAAATATTGCTTGCATGTTTCTATTCTGATTTGCATAGAATAGTGCAGTCACTGAAGCTTTTCACCTTCGATTTCGTTGAACCTTCATCGATTTTCATTAAAATTGGCTAGTTGTTAGAGGTTACCATGAGGAATAAAGGTGACATAATGCAAACTTGCGCTTCTACCCTGGGAGTGGATGATCCCCCTTCTCGGGGTGAAAATTATTTTATTAAAAATAATACCATAAGTCGATAGAAGGAACAATTCTAAGCAAAATTTGTTATATAAAGTTATTAACATAAATCAATACTTTTTTAGTTATTATATATCAAAGATTTTATTTTTTCGTAATAAAAAGCCTGTTTTAAAGCTGTTTTTCACGTATAACTAAAAAACTATAAGCTTTTACAAAAAAGTTATTATTGGCGAAATTGAGGATAATAAAAAACTAAATACACCCCTTACTTAAAAAACTAAACTAATGTTAATTCAAAGTGAGTTATTAGTCCTGTCGCCAGGGGGGGTACAACGGCCTCGTTAATTCAGATGGACTTACCCAAGTTTTTTTTATGTATTTTGACCCGTAGAACACGAATTTTTTGGGTAACAGTTGATCCGGATGTCGATAAGATTGTTATAGACCAAGAACTTGAGGAATCAAATAACAGCGATTTTTGGCAAAACAAAACAATATTTTGTATTTTTTGGGTCATTTTAAGCAAAAAATATTTCTACAAGTTTTTTAGTAGGATGCACAGTTTTCGAGATAAACGCGGTTGAACTTTGAAAAAATCGAAAAACTGCAATTTTTAAACCCGAATAACTTTTGATTAAAAAATAAAATAGCAATTCTGCTTAGCGCCTTTGAAAGTTCAAGTCAAATTATGTCGGTTTTGATTATTTGCATTGCTAAAAATTTATTGTGTTATTGTTAAACAAAGCTACAAACAACTAGTGCGTGAGTGATGTTTCTATGATTTCTCATTTAAAATCGAACGAGTAGGTAGAATAGGTACTAGTGCAATCAAGACTATTTCTACGTTACATGCGTTAAAACGCATGTAAAAGCACGGGAAACCCTACGTGTTTATAGCTTTGTTAAACAATAAAAAAATAAATTTTTACCAATGCAAATAATCAAAACCGATATAATTTGACTTAAACTTTCAAATGCGGTAAGCAGACTTGCTATTTTATTTTTTAATCAAAAGTTATTCGGGTTCAAAAATTGCAATTTTTCGATTTTTTTAAAGTTCAACCGCGTTTATCTCGAAAACTGTGCATCCTACGAAAAAACTTGTAGAAATATTTTTATTAAAATATTGCAACGAAATTGAAAATGGTTATTCATTTTTGATTTACATTTACTCTGTGTTGAGTATGAAGGGAACCAGTCTCGTTGGAACTTTACCGCGCTGAGCAGATGTGACGTGAATTGTAAATTGTAGAATTCCCTCATCTTCCTTAGTCTCAGCATCCGTATGGCTTGCAAATTGTAGAAGCCTCGGAGGTGTAACCAGAGAAGGTTCCCATTGTTTTCATTCTGGTGGGATATGTTATATGCCATTAGAGTGAAAACTTAGTCTTTTGCTAGCAGTTGCCGCTAGGGCATCTATGCCATTTCGTTCGTTGCAATTCGGGACTGCACGCTGGGGTTTGTTTTGGTTGGATCAGGGAGAGCAGCATATGTGCCTCCTGATGAGAGACTAATAAGTTTCGAAACCGGTAGAGGTGCTTGCAGCACTCTCTGATTGGACTGGAATATGGTTCGGCTGTATTTTCGTTTTGCAACGAAATTGAAAATGGTTATTCATTTTTGATTTACATTTACTCTGTGTTGAGTATGAAGGGAACCAGTCTCGTTGGAACTTTACCGCGCTGAGCAGATGTGACGTGAATTGTAAATTGTAGAATTCCCTCATCTTCCTTAGTCTCAGCATCCGTATGGCTTGCAAATTGTAGAAGCCTCGGAGGTGTAACCAGAGAAGGTTCCCATTGTTTTCATTCTGGTGGGATATGTTATATGCCATTAGAGTGAAAACTTAGTCTTTTGCTAGCAGTTGCCGCTAGGGCATCTATGCCATTTCGTTCGTTGCAATTCGGGACTGCACGCTGGGGTTTGTTTTGGTTGGATCAGGGAGAGCAGCATATGTGCCTCCTGATGAGAGACTAATAAGTTTCGAAACCGGTAGAGGTGCTTGCAGCACTCTCTGATTGGACTGGAATATGGTTCGGCTGTATTTTCGTTTTGCAACGAAATTGAAAATGGTTATTCATTTTTGATTTACATTTACTCTGTGTTGAGTATGAAGGGAACCAGTCTCGTTGGAACTTTACCGCGCTGAGCAGATGTGACGTGAATTGTAAATTGTAGAATTCCCTCATCTTCCTTAGTCTCAGCATCCGTATGGCTTGCAAATTGTAGAAGCCTCGGAGGTGTAACCAGAGAAGGTTCCCATTGTTTTCATTCTGGTGGGATATGTTATATGCCATTAGAGTGAAAACTTAGTCTTTTGCTAGCAGTTGCCGCTAGGGCATCTATGCCATTTCGTTCGTTGCAATTCGGGACTGCACGCTGGGGTTTGTTTTGGTTGGATCAGGGAGAGCAGCATATGTGCCTCCTGATGAGAGACTAATAAGTTTCGAAACCGGTAGAGGTGCTTGCAGCACTCTCTGATTGGACTGGAATATGGTTCGGCTGTATTTTCGTTTTGCAACGAAATTGAAAATGGTTATTCATTTTTGATTTACATTTACTCTGTGTTGAGTATGAAGGGAACCAGTCTCGTTGGAACTTTACCGCGCTGAGCAGATGTGACGTGAATTGTAAATTGTAGAATTCCCTCATCTTCCTTAGTCTCAGCATCCGTATGGCTTGCAAATTGTAGAAGCCTCGGAGGTGTAACCAGAGAAGGTTCCCATTGTTTTCATTCTGGTGGGATATGTTATATGCCATTAGAGTGAAAACTTAGTCTTTTGCTAGCAGTTGCCGCTAGGGCATCTATGCCATTTCGTTCGTTGCAATTCGGGACTGCACGCTGGGGTTTGTTTTGGTTGGATCAGGGAGAGCAGCATATGTGCCTCCTGATGAGAGACTAATAAGTTTCGAAACCGGTAGAGGTGCTTGCAGCACTCTCTGATTGGACTGGAATATGGTTCGGCTGTATTTTCGTTTTGCAACGAAATTGAAAATGGTTATTCATTTTTGATTTACATTTACTCTGTGTTGAGTATGAAGGGAACCAGTCTCGTTGGAACTTTACCGCGCTGAGCAGATGTGACGTGAATTGTAAATTGTAGAATTCCCTCATCTTCCTTAGTCTCAGCATCCGTATGGCTTGCAAATTGTAGAAGCCTCGGAGGTGTAACCAGAGAAGGTTCCCATTGTTTTCATTCTGGTGGGATATGTTATATGCCATTAGAGTGAAAACTTAGTCTTTTGCTAGCAGTTGCCGCTAGGGCATCTATGCCATTTCGTTCGTTGCAATTCGGGACTGCACGCTGGGGTTTGTTTTGGTTGGATCAGGGAGAGCAGCATATGTGCCTCCTGATGAGAGACTAATAAGTTTCGAAACCGGTAGAGGTGCTTGCAGCACTCTCTGATTGGACTGGAATATGGTTCGGCTGTATTTTCGTTTTGCAACGAAATTGAAAATGGTTATTCATTTTTGATTTACATTTACTCTGTGTTGAGTATGAAGGGAACCAGTCTCGTTGGAACTTTACCGCGCTGAGCAGATGTGACGTGAATTGTAAATTGTAGAATTCCCTCATCTTCCTTAGTCTCAGCATCCGTATGGCTTGCAAATTGTAGAAGCCTCGGAGGTGTAACCAGAGAAGGTTCCCATTGTTTTCATTCTGGTGGGATATGTTATATGCCATTAGAGTGAAAACTTAGTCTTTTGCTAGCAGTTGCCGCTAGGGCATCTATGCCATTTCGTTCGTTGCAATTCGGGACTGCACGCTGGGGTTTGTTTTGGTTGGATCAGGGAGAGCAGCATATGTGCCTCCTGATGAGAGACTAATAAGTTTCGAAACCGGTAGAGGTGCTTGCAGCACTCTCTGATTGGACTGGAATATGGTTCGGCTGTATTTTCGTTTTGCAACGAAATTGAAAATGGTTATTCATTTTTGATTTACATTTACTCTGTGTTGAGTATGAAGGGAACCAGTCTCGTTGGAACTTTACCGCGCTGAGCAGATGTGACGTGAATTGTAAATTGTAGAATTCCCTCATCTTCCTTAGTCTCAGCATCCGTATGGCTTGCAAATTGTAGAAGCCTCGGAGGTGTAACCAGAGAAGGTTCCCATTGTTTTCATTCTGGTGGGATATGTTATATGCCATTAGAGTGAAAACTTAGTCTTTTGCTAGCAGTTGCCGCTAGGGCATCTATGCCATTTCGTTCGTTGCAATTCGGGACTGCACGCTGGGGTTTGTTTTGGTTGGATCAGGGAGAGCAGCATATGTGCCTCCTGATGAGAGACTAATAAGTTTCGAAACCGGTAGAGGTGCTTGCAGCACTCTCTGATTGGACTGGAATATGGTTCGGCTGTATTTTCGTTTTGCAACGAAATTGAAAATGGTTATTCATTTTTGATTTACATTTACTCTGTGTTGAGTATGAAGGGAACCAGTCTCGTTGGAACTTTACCGCGCTGAGCAGATGTGACGTGAATTGTAAATTGTAGAATTCCCTCATCTTCCTTAGTCTCAGCATCCGTATGGCTTGCAAATTGTAGAAGCCTCGGAGGTGTAACCAGAGAAGGTTCCCATTGTTTTCATTCTGGTGGGATATGTTATATGCCATTAGAGTGAAAACTTAGTCTTTTGCTAGCAGTTGCCGCTAGGGCATCTATGCCATTTCGTTCGTTGCAATTCGGGACTGCACGCTGGGGTTTGTTTTGGTTGGATCAGGGAGAGCAGCATATGTGCCTCCTGATGAGAGACTAATAAGTTTCGAAACCGGTAGAGGTGCTTGCAGCACTCTCTGATTGGACTGGAATATGGTTCGGCTGTATTTTCGTTTTGCAACGAAATTGAAAATGGTTATTCATTTTTGATTTACATTTACTCTGTGTTGAGTATGAAGGGAACCAGTCTCGTTGGAACTTTACCGCGCTGAGCAGATGTGACGTGAATTGTAAATTGTAGAATTCCCTCATCTTCCTTAGTCTCAGCATCCGTATGGCTTGCAAATTGTAGAAGCCTCGGAGGTGTAACCAGAGAAGGTTCCCATTGTTTTCATTCTGGTGGGATATGTTATATGCCATTAGAGTGAAAACTTAGTCTTTTGCTAGCAGTTGCCGCTAGGGCATCTATGCCATTTCGTTCGTTGCAATTCGGGACTGCACGCTGGGGTTTGTTTTGGTTGGATCAGGGAGAGCAGCATATGTGCCTCCTGATGAGAGACTAATAAGTTTCGAAACCGGTAGAGGTGCTTGCAGCACTCTCTGATTGGACTGGAATATGGTTCGGCTGTATTTTCGTTTTGCAACGAAATTGAAAATGGTTATTCATTTTTGATTTACATTTACTCTGTGTTGAGTATGAAGGGAACCAGTCTCGTTGGAACTTTACCGCGCTGAGCAGATGTGACGTGAATTGTAAATTGTAGAATTCCCTCATCTTCCTTAGTCTCAGCATCCGTATGGCTTGCAAATTGTAGAAGCCTCGGAGGTGTAACCAGAGAAGGTTCCCATTGTTTTCATTCTGGTGGGATATGTTATATGCCATTAGAGTGAAAACTTAGTCTTTTGCTAGCAGTTGCCGCTAGGGCATCTATGCCATTTCGTTCGTTGCAATTCGGGACTGCACGCTGGGGTTTGTTTTGGTTGGATCAGGGAGAGCAGCATATGTGCCTCCTGATGAGAGACTAATAAGTTTCGAAACCGGTAGAGGTGCTTGCAGCACTCTCTGATTGGACTGGAATATGGTTCGGCTGTATTTTCGTTTTGCAACGAAATTGAAAATGGTTATTCATTTTTGATTTACATTTACTCTGTGTTGAGTATGAAGGGAACCAGTCTCGTTGGAACTTTACCGCGCTGAGCAGATGTGACGTGAATTGTAAATTGTAGAATTCCCTCATCTTCCTTAGTCTCAGCATCCGTATGGCTTGCAAATTGTAGAAGCCTCGGAGGTGTAACCAGAGAAGGTTCCCATTGTTTTCATTCTGGTGGGATATGTTATATGCCATTAGAGTGAAAACTTAGTCTTTTGCTAGCAGTTGCCGCTAGGGCATCTATGCCATTTCGTTCGTTGCAATTCGGGACTGCACGCTGGGGTTTGTTTTGGTTGGA
The DNA here is from genome assembly GCF_917563875.1 of Diabrotica virgifera virgifera. Classification (NCBI taxonomy): domain Eukaryota; kingdom Metazoa; phylum Arthropoda; class Insecta; order Coleoptera; family Chrysomelidae; genus Diabrotica; species Diabrotica virgifera. The sequence goes on along the minus strand of NC_065443.1, from coordinate 149,840,356 downwards.
TCAGGGAGAGCAGCATATGTGCCTCCTGATGAGAGACTAATAAGTTTCGAAACCGGTAGAGGTGCTTGCAGCACTCTCTGATTGGACTGGAATATGGTTCGGCTGTATTTTCGTTTTGCAACGAAATTGAAAATGGTTATTCATTTTTGATTTACATTTACTCTGTGTTGAGTATGAAGGGAACCAGTCTCGTTGGAACTTTACCGCGCTGAGCAGATGTGACGTGAATTGTAAATTGTAGAATTCCCTCATCTTCCTTAGTCTCAGCATCCGTATGGCTTGCAAATTGTAGAAGCCTCGGAGGTGTAACCAGAGAAGGTTCCCATTGTTTTCATTCTGGTGGGATATGTTATATGCCATTAGAGTGAAAACTTAGTCTTTTGCTAGCAGTTGCCGCTAGGGCATCTATGCCATTTCGTTCGTTGCAATTCGGGACTGCACGCTGGGGTTTGTTTTGGTTGGATCAGGGAGAGCAGCATATGTGCCTCCTGATGAGAGACTAATAAGTTTCGAAACCGGTAGAGGTGCTTGCAGCACTCTCTGATTGGACTGGAATATGGTTCGGCTGTATTTTCGTTTTGCAACGAAATTGAAAATGGTTATTCATTTTTCATTTTTAAATATTTTTTACTTAAAATGGCCCAAAAAATACAAAATATTGTTTTGTTTTGCCAAAAATCGCTGTTATTTGATTCCTCAAGTTCTTGGTCTATAACAATCTTATCGACATTCGGATCAACTGTTACCCAAAAAATTCGTGTTCTACGGGTCAAAATACATAAAAAAAACTTGAGTAAGTCCATCTGAATTAACGAGGCCGTTGTACCCCCCCTGGCGACAGGACTATATGGGTAATTGAGTGTATATTATTTTCGACGAGTACTCAAATCTAAGTATTCAAGCTTAAATAACGGGAAAACGATGCACTTTATAAAATATAACTGCTAAACACTTGTCAAAGTACTTGGGAATACCTATCAAATGAGTTGCAGAAAAAGTTAATAGCTTCAAAATTAAGCAAGTTATGATGAAAATAACAGAACCCTTTCGAATTTTTTAGGAAAAAGTGAAAAATAAAACATCCCATTTCCACAAAAATTAAAAATTTATAGTAATGCTTAAAAGAATTTCTTTATATTAGTATAGGTAATTATTCCAACAAGTTTGAACGGTTTAGAATGCATATTTTTGAAAAAAAGTGTAATTTAAAAAATCAGAATTTTTAAAATGATCGTAAGTTTCATTTTCTTTTGATAATAACTCTAAAAATTTTAGTTTTTTCCGTGTCAAATATTTTACCTTTTTTACTTAATTGATTGTTGTAACGTTATTTTGTGTTTCTTATAATAAACGATTGTTTGTAATTCTTTCCAAATTATGTACTTTAAGTGCTACAATTTCCCGCCAAAGTGGCGTATGTGTGTGCTTACGTTACATTTTTTATCAAGACTCAAGATTTTAGAACCCATAAAATAACTTAAGTATCAATTAACAGCTAAAAATATACAAAAACTTAAAAAAATATTGTTCTTTATTAAACTGTAGACCTCAAAAAACACCCTGGTAAATTTTGTATAATTTGAATAAGCTTAACCAGGTTAAATTAAAAACATGGTTTTTCTACAAAAACGTTTTTGGTGACTTACGTTACTATGCCAAAAATGTATCGATATGGTACTTTATTATCTATTATCACAATAAATTTTACCAAAAATATGGCTTCCGGTTGAACCGGAAATGAATAAAAAATCTTAATTTTTTTAGATACTCCCTGTATATTGTAACGTATTTTGAAAGAATGCAAAATTACCTTTCCAATGACATAAAATTCATTGCTGTAGCTCAAAAACTCGAAAAGTTACGGTAAATAGAAATTTTGCTATAATCTTATGTGTGTCCTCTCTCACGCGTTCATAGCAGAGCATTATTGTAGGGCAGTCAATGAGGGTATTTGTCTCCGAATTCCATCCTACTACATTGATGTACTTGATATTTTCACAGTAAGTAGGGAATAGCTGAAGAAACAAAATCTACCCTATATACTATGGCGCTTTTATCTTGGGGCGGTTCCCACTTCTTCAAGGGGGTGGAAAATTTGTTGGCCAAAATAAGCACGGAAGTGGCTAAATAACCTATTTCTAAGCAAAAACTGGTCTATACTTTTTTTGAGAACTCAATACTTTTTGAGTTATGCGTAGTTGAAAATTGGCCATTTTCATTGAAAAATGACACCTTTTCGGACGGATTTTTTGTGAATACCTTAAAAACTATGCATCGAACTAAAAACACTATATAAAACATTTTTTAGATTATAAATAATAAAGAGATTCGTTCCTTCGTAAATGTTCTATTTATAATACAAAAAGAGATATGGTAGGTGAAAATAGTTTGTTTTTTGGTGCTGGTGTATTCAACTTGAAATAACAGAGGAACGGTAGGTTTTAGGTGTATGATGCTACCAACACCTTTTGTAGTCTTTGAAAAGGCCTTTAAAACGAGCTCCGTTAAATGTCGGTTACTTACAAACTAAGCGAGATATGGTGCAAAAAAATATATGACTAATGTACTTTAAGGAAAAATGAAAAGTATATACATTTAACTCCCCATCCACCATAATTTAAATGCATTGTTTTCCTTCTACAATACCTTTTAATATATATAGTGTTATTTCTACTTTCAAAAAGTTGAACGGGTTTAAAATGAATGGTTTTTGTAAAAAATGTGATCAAATTATAGAACGAATTTTTAAATTTTCTTAAAAATCTTCCTTTTTCTCCATGTAATTCGAAAATAAAAATATTTCACCCCTGAGAAGTGGTGGGAACTTCCCCCATGATAAAAGCGCCATAGTATATAGGATAGACTTTGAATTAGGAGATTGGGCTACTCCCAAAATTAAAATCCATGCAGTAGGATAGAATTTGGAGATAATATCTTGTTCTTAATCTCATGCATTGACTGGCGTAATCGAAATAGAATGAAATGCAAATATTGTAAACTATTAATTTCTCAGCAAAATGAACTAATTTGAAATGAAAGTATGACTATAATATTCTATTGATTTATGCAATAATCTACACATCTATAGTGTGTCTCCGAAATATGGCATCGAACATTTTCTCAAATGCAGGAATTAATGATGCGTAGAACCATAAAATACTTTTAAGTACAGTAGGTGTTTCTAAAATATCAAAATAACGAGTAACTTTGTCATTTTTATAGAATTCCAGTATCTAGTACCATAACGATAATAGATCGATACGATAAAGTTCTCGGGCGGCCCTTCCGTCCAGCGTTTTGTATTAATGTTTATAATCTTTATTGTACATACTGTAAATAAACTCTTTTTAGATGAATTCATACGGCTATCTCTTACAAGAATAAGAAGTATGAAACTACTCTTATAAAAATATTCTTCATAAAATACTCTGCATAGTCTAAATTCTAAAACTTAACCATCAGATATCACATTTTATCAATTTTATACGAGGTATGTCAAAAATATGAATTTCGTTAAAGAGTAAAATACCTTTATATTCCAGAATATTGAAAATTGTTATTATGAAAAGTTGTTTGGAATTAAAAACTACGTTTTAGCATACAATTACATCCTTCCAATCGAAAAATAAATTCAATTTTTTCTCAAATTACGGATACCCATCATCATTTTATTTCAAATATGATAACTATTTTATCATTAATTTTACGAAAAAAAGTTATTCTTTATAAAATACTTTACCTGGTATAAAATCTAAGATACAACCATCAGATATCAAACTTCTTCTATTTTTTACGAGGCATGTAAAAAATATGAATTTCGCTTAAGAATAAGTGCCTTTATATTTCACAATATTTCAATTAGAAGGATGTAATTGAACATTGAAACATAGTTTTTAATTTCAAACAACTTTTCTTTATAATAATTTTTGATATTGTGAAATATACAGTAATGAGCGTGCTAATAACCGGCCAAATAGCGCAAAAGATGGAAAACATATTAAATTGTGAGATAAAAAGGAATAAAACTAGTAGAGTTGTTAAATTTAGCGATAGTAACATATAAATTGACATTATATTGATTGTTTCCCACCTTTAGACCTATCAGAGGAGTATGTCAACTAAAACTGTCACTGTGACAGTGGTATTTCTCAAATTCGTTTGATACGTTTAAAGGTGGGAAACAATCAATATAATGTCAATCTATAAGTTACTATCGCTAAATTTAACACCTCCACTAGGTTCATCTCTTTTTATCTCATAACTTAATATGTTTTCCATCTTTTGCGTTATTTTGCCGGTTATTAGTGCGCTCATCACTGTATAGGTACTTTACTCTTGAGTGAAAATCATATTCTTTGACATACCTCGTATAAAATTAATAAAATTTGATATCTGATAGTTGCAGCCGATGCAGAGTATTTTATAAAGAATAACTTTTTTTTTTATAAAACTGATAATAAAAAAGTTACGCAGACATACTGCATAAGAGCTCAAAAAAAATTTTCGTGGAACATTTAATATTGTTGAAGCTTATTATTAAATGTATTTTAGGTAAGTTTTACAGAAAAAATTTTGATCACTTTGTATAAACATTTTTTTAGCTGGTAATTTTAGGTTTTTGTGTTACATTTTTTTATCTTTCTTAATTTCCTCAAAAAGAAATTGTTTATTTCATTTCTAAAGTAAAATATTTAAGCGCATTTTAAAGACTACTATACATCCTAAGCTTTAAAAAACACCTATGAAATTGTAATAAATCTGTTCACACTTGAGTAACACCGTCTTAAAGTGATAGTAATTCTGTAAAACTACGAAGTTTTCAAAAATTACATTTTTGAGACGTCATATAATTTTACTAAATTTTGAGATTTTTTTGAATGAAACATCATTTAATCAGATGTTTGAAATGCTAGTTGTGCAAATTTGGGAGTTTTATTGGTAAAATTGTATTAGTTACACATTTTTAGACAAAATTCATGTAAGTCTCACTTTCCGCACACACCGTACTTATGCCCATACATTTTATTTCTTTATATTATAACCATAAGATCGCACAATTGTTCTTCTTTCACATCCAATTTGTAACATTTCCTTTTATCTATTAGTTAAAGAATTATATTAAAATATCTCAACCGTGCACTTCCCCGAACGCTAGTTTAGAGTGCGCCAATGTTTGTGAGAAGGGTGGTATTAGCGAAAAATAAAAAAATATAGAAACTATAGATTTGATCTTTGCATAAGGTTTTCTTTTTAAATTTTCTGAATTTTCCAATGGTCAAGTAAGTTTTTTATAGGATATATATCCTGCCTGATGTTCATGGTTTTAAGATCCTGCTCTACGTCGTATATCCATCTTTTACGGGGCCTTCCTTTTGTTCTACTTCCTTGGGGCTTCCATCTCTAGATTACTTTTACAGCTCGATTATCTGACATTCTTTCTAAGTGACCAAGCCAGGTTAGTCTTTGTGACTTTACAAACACAATGGTAGGGGAGTCCAAGTGAGGATTTTTGCAGTTCTTCTAGCGCGTCAGATTATGATTTGGGGAGAAACCTAGTACCCTGTAAATGTACCCCTACATATTGGATCTTAATACAGAGGAGTTCATTAAGGGGGCCCGAAAAAAATCTATCCTTAGGAAAACTCGAAATCGTTAAATTAAGATAAGGTGAGTAAGAATATACAGAACCGTGTATATTTCAAAAATCTGACGGTTTGAGCGTCAAAGCAAGGAAATGGGTGAGTAACACAATTTCAGAAGAAAAAAGCGAATATTTCGAGAAGTAAACGTCAGATCGACAAACTAAAAAATACGTGTTTAATATTTTTTAAAAATTTATCGAATGATTCCACACACTACCCGCCACGGAGAGGAGTGGGGGAAATTTAAAATTTTAGATAGGAACCCCGCGATAGGATTTCGCCGCGAAATAAACATTAGATCGAAAAACTGCAAAATAAACGTATTTAATATTTTTGAAAAATCTATCGAATGACACCAAACACGACCACCCACAGAGGTGGGGTGGGGAGTTACTTTAAAATATTAAATAGGAGCCCACATTTTTTATTGCAGATTTGGATTCCTTACGTAAAAATACGTAACTGTTATTCTAGACATTTTTTTGAATTATGGATAGATGCCGCTATAATTGGAAAAAACGATTGTTGGAAATGGAAAATTAAATTAAAAAATGGAAACTTCACTTAAATTTTTTTGGTTTTAGGATCTAATTTTCACAACCCACTAGGTCCCCATAACGCTCGAGTAACTGCAAATTTAGCATACTTTCCTCCCCTACTATAACAATGTCTGCAATGGGTTGATCCAAATATCTTCCTTAGTATTTTGCGGTCAAATATTCTCATTTATAAGTCTGTTAAGATTAAAAGAGGAGTACGGCAGGGATGCCTCTTGTCACCCCTGCTTTTCAACGTTTACTCCGAAAGAATTTACAGAAATGCACTTTCTGAAAAACAAGAAGGAATAATTGTGAACGGTGAAGTCATAAATAATTTGCCATATGCGGACGATAGAGTACTCCTAGCTTCTAGTCAAGATGATCTGCAAACACTACTTGATAGTGTCGTTGAGAGTTGTAGGGAGGCAAGTCTGAATTTGAACATACGGAAAACCAAAGTACTAGTAATAAGTAAACAACAGAATATAAAACTGTCTATATATTATGTAAATAATACCAAACTTGAGCAAGTTGATAAAATCGTTTACCTTGGACAGTAATTAAATTGTAACGCAGAAGATCACGGCGAAATTAGATGTAGGATAGAGAAACCAGAGCCGCTTTTAGAAGGATGTCTAAGGTGTTATGTAACAGAAACCTAAAATTGGATTTGAGGATTCGCCTACCTCGCTGCGACGTGTCCTCGGTAGTGTTGCCCAAAATCGGCCTTGGTCTTGCAGTCTTGGTCTTGTTCTTGCGTTTTCGCAAGACCAAGACCAAGACCGCCTAATTTTAGCAAGACCAAGACCAAGACTTACCGTGCAAGACTTGAGCAAGAACAAGACTTAGCCTGCGAGACTCTTGCGTCTTGCAGTTAGAACTGAGGGTCGTTTTAGGGAGTATGTATATTAGTTCGGCTATATTCTTACATACTTTATGAGAAAAAAAATTTGTAACAAAAATTTTGAAAATTGGACTTATGTTCACTACGAACAATACCATAAACATACATAGCGAGTCAAAATATCCATTTAAAGAACACTTGACACATTTGACATGTATTCATTTCATTATTACAATGTAAAAATAAAATATTTTGTACTTTCCTTCCCATCAGACGACTTCTCTGAAATTAGTTGTCCGGGTTGTAGGTCTGGATCCCGCGTATGAAAAAGAAGTTGATTAATAGCAAGCTGAAAATTTGTTAATAGCTTAAGGGTGTCTAGTCGGACAAACTTTGATATATGGGAACACTGGAATAGGGGAAATTTTAATTGTGGAACAGTTTAAAAATTTGGAACGGTCAGACCACGAAAACGTCACGTGTACTTTGTCCGACAGAACTTCCAATTGATTTGTTACCCTTTCATTAAACTCTCATGCAAAAATCAGGCTGCTATATATCACCAAATGGGCATGATAATAAGTGGAACACGTAGAACATGTCAAATGACAGGAATTATGACAGGTGATAAATAGCAGTCTAATTTTTGCATGAGAGTTTAATGAAAGGGTAACAAATCAATTGGAAGTTCTGTCGGACAAAATACATGTGACGTTTTCGGTGTCTGACCGTTCCAAAATTTTAAACTGTTCCACAATTAAAACTTCCCCTGTTCCAGTGTTCCCATATATCAAAGTTTGTCCGACTAGACACCCTTAAGCTCTTAACAAATTTTCAGCTTGCTATTAATCAACTATTTTTTCATACGCGGGACCAGACCTATTATGAGAATAGTCGCCTTCTAATCATAACATAACATTCTTGCTTTGCGACGCCGATAGTAATATCAAATATCGTATCCAAACTTTTTAAAAATATGTCACCTTGCTGAATGTGCTATGACCTATGCTATGAGATCACCGGGTTACAGAAAATTTGCCAAAACAGCACGCCTATTATTTGAAAGTATGAATAGTATGATAACGAGACAAAGGAACAGTGTACAAAATACCGAAATTAACGTTCTCCAAAAAATTTACTCACCACCTTAAAAACAGGTCATTGTTAATGTCTTGAATTTCCTAAGCCTGTTGTGCAGGAGCGTCATTTGAAATTTTGATAGGGGGGGGCAAGCATTATATATACAATACATTTATATGCAAACATAATACAAAATTGATCTATTTTTTGTAAATTTCAGGGTCAGGGGGGGGCAAATGCCCCCCCCTGCCCCCTGTCAAATGACGCCCCTGCTGTTGTGGGATTTAAGTGATTTTTTTGTTGTCTTATTTTTATAAATATCGCTGTAATATTATTGTTGCTAGACAGGTCAATTATTATTGTCACTGTAGACCGGGTGTACCAATAAAAGTGTGTTATTTCACAGAGCTCTAGCATCACTCTGTGGAATTATAAAATACTGAAATTACAACGATAACCTCATATTTTCGCTTAAATTGGACATTACATTCGCTTATATTGGATAATAAAATACACTACTACTACTATTACTATCGGTTTACAGCGTTCTTCGACGCCTTCCGACTCCTAACTGCCATTCTTCTCTGTTTAACCATATACCTGGAGGGATTTCTCTTTCCTCTAGTTCTTTTTCATCCCTCCCTCCAGCTCTTTCTCGGCCTTCTTCTTTTTCTTCTCCCTTGTGGTGTCCATGCCAAAATCAGCTTAGGGATCCTGTCATCTGGCATTCTCTGTACATGGCCGTATCATACTAGTTGTTTTGTTTTTATGTCATCAATTATTGTATGTGTGACTCCCATCATTTCTCGTATTCTCTCATTTGGTATCCGATATCATCTTGATTTGCCTGCTGCTCTTCTCTAGAAGTCCATTTCTGTTACTAGTAGCATTTTCTCCGTTCTTTGTTTCAGTGGCCAAACTTCGAAACTTCACTGCCATATGTGATTATACTTTTAAGTATGCTATTGTATATGAGCTGTTTGTTCGCTTTAGATATTGTCTGGTCCCACAGAATGCCGTTCATCATCGATATGGCTTTGCTACCCTGTATTAATATAATAAAATATATAAGTTTCTAATAAACTTTAGTTAAATAAAATTAACATGAAGTAAAACTCCCTAGTGTAGTTGGTATATTTAATAAAAATTCTAAAAATTTTTAAAAATCCAAACGGATTACGTTCAAAACGTTTTCGGACTTATCAGTCCATCATCAGTGAACCTAAAAGTAAGTAATCTCACTTAGTAAAATTGAAAAGGGTGAAATTTTGAATGTTAAAAATTGAAAAGTGTGGTTACGATTACTTACTCTCTGTCCTTGCTAAATAGCCACAATGCCAAACACTGGTCAAGATGTATGTTCTAACTACATGGTAAAATTTGTTAAACAATTTGGCTTACATTGGATGCCAACGGATTAGTACTAGGTACATGATGCTCTACTCCATTAATTAAGAGATTTTTTATTATGAATAGGTCTACATTGAACTACGTTTAGTCTGTCAATGATTTAGAAGGAAACTTTAGTTAGTTAGAACATAGGCACGGATCACTTAGATCATGGGTTCAAACTCCACCCGGTATCAGTTGTCTAGACCAGTAATTCTCAATCTTTTTGAGTCAAGAACCATAAAATACTTTTATTATTTTTGTTACCAACTAACTGAAATAGGTATCAAGCTAGGTAATCTAATTAAGTATAATAATAATTGTGGTGCTGATTTTAGCTGTTTGCGTTTTATGTACCACCGCAAATAATGATATGTACCACAAGTGGTACATGCACCCCAAATTGAGAACCGCTGGTCTAGATATTTATTAATTTGGTTGGTCTTTACTACGGCTATGATATTCTAGCTTAAAATGTACATCTCTGTCACGTTGTTCAAAGATATGCAATAGGATAATAGGCAACTGCGAGATTTGCAAGACTCTTGCTGCAAGACCAAGACCAAGACCGGGAGCGCAATACCAAGACCAAGACCAAGACCAGGTGTACTGGCGCAAGACCAAGACTGTCTAAGTCTCGTCTTGGTCTTGCATTTGGGCAGCACTAGTTCTCGGTCTTACTTTATGGTGTCGTGTCCTAGACTGTGAATAATATCGATCTAAATCGACTTGAGGCCTTCAAAATATGGTGCTATAGAAGAATTTTAAAAGTTGCCTGGATGGAGAAGATTCGAAACTCCACAATACTACAACGTCTGACAACTGAGATTATAAAAAGCATCAAGCCGAGAAAGCTGGAGTATTTCGCACATGTAATGAAAGGTACCAAATATTGGTACCTTTGGTATTCAGGTTGCTGCTAAATATTATGAAAGGAAAAATAGCAGCAAACGTAGTCCAGGACGAACTTGCGAGAAGAACTTGCCAGAACCTCAAGGTTAAACAACTTGCGAGATTGGTATTGTGTTGATAGAAGCATGCTATTCAGGGTGGCAATGAATAAAATTAAGATAGCTATGATGGTAACCAACGTTTTGAAAGGACGTGGTACATGAAGAAGAAGAAGTTCATATCCAATTTTCTAACAAGAGCTTCTAAAGTTACATTAAAAAGTGTTGTTGATCACCTTGCCTAACTCAACTTTCAGTATCAAATGCCTCTGTCATATCTTCATCTATTCTCACCAAAACTTTGAAACCCTCCAAAGTCATTCGTATAAGTATAACTAACTTATTGGGCATCCCTAACGTAGATAGTTGATTTAACACCTTTTGCCGATATATTCCATCAAACGCCTGTTTGAAATCGATACACAAGTTGTAAATTGGTATGTTATATTCAACTCATTTTTCATGTACACCTCAACATATGTATTTGGTCTAGGGATGGCGGTTTTTGACAAAACACCGGTTTTCGGTTATACCGGTTTTTTTGCTTACGGTTTAACCTGGCGGTTATAACCGGCCAAAAAAAACCATTTTTTGGAAAAAACCGGTTTTCGGTTTTTTTAATCCAATAGGTTACAAAGTTACATTTACAATACACTTTAGTTTGCGATACTCCATTCGACTCGATATCAATATGATCAAAATTAGTACTATTGAAAGAACATGTATTACTTTTAACACGTTTGTATATTTGTAGAATAAGTACATTTTAACTCATTTAATACTTCCTGTATGAGTGTATCGTTTTGAAAACGTAGCGAAATTCTTGGAGATTTGTATTCGTAATCAGCAATTCGATATTCATAGTCAGAGCATTATTTTTGGTAATGAGAAAAAGTCATTCACCCACTTTCAATGTCAAGAGTTAAGTGTGAAAAATAGATGATGTTTGAGTCTAATTCAACCAGATCACTTCTTATGTAAATATTATGATTACAAATACCGTTTCAAGGAAATATTATAATAAAACTTAATAATTGTTTCTGGCTGATATAAAATAAAATTTGAATTATGGTTTTGTTTGGAATAATTACTTGAGAATAATAATTATGATTGGGATCCAAAATAATACCTAACCTAATCCTAATCACCCTAAACACCTAATAACCGGTTTTTACTTAAAAAAAAACCGGTTATAACCGGGACAAAAAAACAACCGGTAAAACCGATTATTGCGAAGTAAAAAACCGGTTTTAGGTTTAAACCGGTAAGTTTTTCCCATCCCTAATTTGGTCTATGGTTGACCTCTTTGTTCCAAAACCACATTGATATTTACCAATCATTCCTTTCGAAAATACGTCTTGGTAGAAGACATTTACAACTGTTATGCCCCTATAATTTTTGCAGAGTCGTTTGTCTCCCCCTTTGTACCTATATAAGAAGTATGATTCCCAATTTCCAATCTTCTGGGATGACTTCTATATCCATATGCGGTAGATTAGTTTATTGATACGCTTCCATAAAACATGCTCACCATTTTTTATCAGTTCTGCAGTTATTCCACCTGTGCCAGGTGCTTTGTCATTGTTGGTTGCTCAACCAGTTGTTCTGATGTGTGGTGAATTATTTCTTCATCTTGGTTTTGTTATTTTTCTTGGTTTAAGAGCTCTTGAAAATACTACTTCCACCTTTTCATTATTTCCTCTTTCTCGCTGATAATTGCTCCATTTTTGTCCTTACAAACTGTTGTTCTTGTCATGTATCCTTGTGTGTATTGCTTGGTTCTCTTGTAAAATAGTCTCTCTTCTGTTATTATAATCTGTAATTTGTTGTATTTTTCTATTTAACATTTCTATCTTTTTCCTTAAAAATTCTGTTAAGAAAATTGATTTTTATCCCTGACATAAGATATTGCTACTCCTTATCTGCAATAAAGTAATTCAAAGCTGTTATTAATAGTTATTTATGATATAAGTGTTAAAAATACAATTTTAAGGCACGAATGTGAAGGTACATGAGTGCCTTAAAAATGTAATTTTAACACGTATATCATACAATATTTTTTCTACAAATGTCTTATATATCAACAATTATAATTTATTCATTCTAAATTACAGGACAATACCTACAAAAACTTTTACTTGAACTTGACTGACATTCTATTTTTATATTTTTCTTGACATTACATCAAAACTGCCTATACTGTCAATACGTAAATCATAACAACTATAGAATAACATCTACTTTTATTGTTGTATATTCTAACAAATTTTAATAGTTTTTTTCTACAAACGTGTTAAAAATGTAATAATACAGTTTAAATTAAATTTTAAAAATCCTTATAAAATTCATTTTTCAAATTGCGCAAATTGTACTATTAATATTAATGTTAATAAATGAAATATAAATATAAATTTTGACGCTTTCAGAATTTGACATTTATTTCACTATTAACTGCAGTGCCTTAAAATTTTTAAAGCACTCAGTGCTTTAAAGTTACATTTTTAAGGCTCCTATGTAGTGCTAAAAATAGCATTCTTAACACGTTTGTAGAAAAAAATTATTTATTGGACATGTAACTAATTAAGTAACTTGTTCTCTGCTTATAAACTAGAAACTAGACAATGTGTACTAATTACCAAATCCGGGAAAAGGAAAAATATCAGTCAACTCCCTATCCGACTCGCTGAACCAGATCAGATCCGCTGTGCCCATCACTAGTCATCTGAGTAACGAAATAATTGTCTTAACCAGTAGCAAGCAGACCGGGGAATCCCGGAAGATCAATCAATATAAAATCAGCGGCCCGCCATCCATTCGCCGATATTTGCAGCTTTAAATCAATGTTTATTCAAGTAAATGGGATTGGTTGGCTGCTTTCGACTTCATTACCGTGTTTAAATATTGAAGAAGAGGTACGGAGTGCGTATATTTCTCTCTGTTTGAGGTTGATATCGAAATGCAAACCATTTGCTCGGCAAAATCAATGTTTATATGATTTAACATAGGCAAGGTATGAGAATAGGTATAGTTAGGTGATTAATATCGATAAAACTAATTAGGAATATTAAATTTGTGCGCTTGAAAATAATTATCTTGAATAGGTGACATCAATTTTCAGCTTATGATAAGTATTCATATTGCAAGTATTCAAAGCTTTTAAGCTTGCTTGAAATATTCTCACTTTTTACTTGAAGTGAATAAAAATCCGAAAATTGTCAAAAATAAATAAATCCACAACAATATGGTTTTTGTATATACAGTGAGCCCGTAAAGGTTGGAATAAATCCTTTTTTTGTGAATGGGTGATTTGGGAAATAAATCCCGAAAAAAGTCGATTTTGCGCCGTGGGCGGCAGCTTTAACATTAAACTTAAGCGAAATTCTATATTCATTTGTCAAGTAAACATTTTTTCCTGTTTATGACAGCAGTAACCAGTAAAATATATTTTGATTTAAATAAATTACATACATTTGTCTTTTTGTCTCAATTAATTTAGTTCAAATTTTTTTTGACACCTCGTAAAAGCAATTATGTTAGTGTTTATATTACTGAATAGAGAATTAAATAACCTTTTAAATGAGCTGGCTCACGGCGTCTATTCTCATTTAAAAAACAATAATCGATTGCGTCATCGCGCCTAAATGGATGATAATCACTAATATGATATACGAGTATACCTATGCCAAAAAAATCATAATTTA